>NC_081840.1:110121357-110421357 GCF_963259705.1 Myotis daubentonii
ATTTTCCTCTGGCTGTTTTAAAAATTAAATTTATTGGGATGATATTGGTTAATAAGATCATATAGATTTCAAGTGTACATTTCTATGATACATGATCTGTATATTGCACTGTGTGCCACCACTCAAAGTCAAATCCTCTTCCATCATCATATATTTGGCCTCATTTACCCTTTACTCTCCCTATCTGCCCTTTTCCCTCAGCTAACCACCGTACTGTTGTCTGTGTCTATGAGTTTCAGTTTTATTTTACTTTCAATAGTCATATTCATTTTAAAGTACTTAAGAGGTGGAAAATAGTCTATTATTTATCATTTTTATTTCTCTTCTTTTAGTTCCAAGTTTCTTTCTAGTATCATTTTTCTTTCTCAAGAATTTCCTCTAGCATTCTAGCATTTCTTGTAGAGCTGGGACAATCTGCACACCCCACGGTCCCCGTGGCCCTGCGCACCAGTGACTGCGCCTGTGGCCCAGAAGAGGGACAAGCCGCCTGCTTTGTGATTCCGGGCACCAGTGCATGAGACTGAGGCCTGGGAGAGGGACATGCTGCCCGCCCCGCAGTCCTGGAATAAAAGAGAACCTACTTCAAAGGTTGGTTTTGAAGACGAAGTGAGAGGATGTGTGTAAAGCGTATGTGTGTGCGCATGTGTGCGTAGAGGCTCAGTGCAGAAAATGTTGCAGTGTGAATAGAAGCAGACAGCAGTAATAATAGAAATTATTGCTGTTGCTTGTACTCATGCTCTGAACCAATTTCCAGAGCATCTCTGGCATAGGGAGAAGCAATGAGAAAGCCAAATTGGACTGGGAGGCAGGCAGTGGGACCCTCTGGTCCTGCCAGTATCGCTGTTTCCTCCCTGGCCCAGCCAGTCCTGACAACGCAGGCTACTGTCTGGTGTTGCCAGGTGGTGGCTGAAAGATAACTGAGCTTAGGCCTCACAGAAACTTGTTTTCAGACCCTGGCTCTGCCCTTCCTCCTTGGTGGTTTGGAAAAGCTGCCCAGATTCCCCAGGCCTCTGTTCCGTCACCCACCTGTGACAAGGAGCTGAGGATAACTCACTAATGTTGTGGATTTGAGTCCTACCAGTAAACAAGGCCCTGGGCAATGACGGCACTGTCTCATTCCAAAATGTATTATTTTGCCCCACATAATCTTGTTGCCTACACTGACCCAGGTGATCTGATTAGCCTTTCTATACTGAGTCAGCTGAGGAGCAGGAGGTCCAGGGTCCAGTTCTGGGCTAAGAAGCCAGACCAACACTTAGGTCAAACCCCTCTCCTCCCTCAGACTCAGTTTTCTCATCTCTAGATTGGGTGTGACAATCTCTGTTCTGCCCCCAGTGGCTCAGATGACAGGTGCATGTGGATGAAGGGGTTTGCCCTGGCAGACCCAGAAGGTGTGAGGACAATGCAGAATTCTCTGGTCTCTTCTCACTCTGACAGGAAGTTGGACACATTGAGCTTGTGAGGGCTGATAATTGGCCTCCATTCTGGCCAGACTCACAAGCAAAAGCAGGTGGCCACCAGCAGGGTTGTATTCTGGGTCACCAATTCATTACGCTAGTGCTCCCTCCTTTGTAGCAAAAGTTGTTGTGGGAGGAGCAGAAGGGGAACCCCTGGGGTGCCAGTGCCATCCCGCCTCTGCCCAAACTCCCCTCCAGCCACCATGGTTCCCTGCTGTGGGACATCTATGCATGGGTGCCTGTTCCTTAGTCCTGGGACAAGCACAAGACCTCCCCTGGAGTTCGGTTGTCCTGCCTCTAGGCTGTGAAACCTCAATCAGCCATGCTCACTGCAGCTGCGTCCTTTAAGGTCAGCTCAAGCCTCTCCCTTCCTCCAGGATGCCATCTGAAATCCTCCAGCCCCTACACCTCCCTCTCCCTTCCTGGAAAGTCTAAGCTCACAATCTGTCTTACTCTGACCTCTTACTGTTCACTTTGTCAACACCCCAGGTAGGGAGCTTCTGAAGGGAAGGCTCAGCACACCTCCTCTCTACCTTGCTAACCGCCCATCTTGGGATGTGCCCAGAGGCTTCTAAGACTGCTGGCTCACTGGGGGAACATGAAGTGGGGCATTGGGATGAGCCAGGTCCTGGCTCTACTCCTCAAAGCCTAGGCTGCAAAGATGCTGCAAAGGAGGGACCTGAGGCCCCCACCGTGAGGCCCAAAGCACATTGGAGACCACTCTGTGGCCGCGATAATGAAAACACCTATGCATAAAGGGTCTCTTACATTCAGATCCTTCCCATCCCCGAGGCCTTCTGACAGAATGAGCTTGATTACCTCTTGAGTGCAGAAGAGATATGCAAGTATTCAGATAGCCAAAAGAAGAGTTGGATTTTCTAGTCTTTGTCTCTGACTTTCATGGAAGTGGGATGGGAGGTGGGGTGGGAACAGAGCAATGAGTGAGCACCTACCAACAGCCTTTTTGTGCTTCCTTCAAGCCTTCTCTGCTGGACACAGAGGCAGACAGAAAGGAGACCGACCAGAGAAGCAAAGCTGGAGTCTGCATCAGGCCAGGCCCTCGTGGCCACTGATGGACATTATCTGGAGGCCCTGATGGCAGGACAGATGCCAGTGCAGGCCTGGCTTTCCTCTCCCCTGCAGCCCCAGCCACAGCAACAGACACCCCATGAACTCCTGTCTCGTGTTCCTTTGTGAAACTCTCGGGAAACACATGATCTGAGTATCTCTGGTGCTTCCCCAACTCCAAACAGCCTAGAGGTGAGGTTGGAGCAAGGGCAACATTGGTTAGAGGCTACAATCTAGGTCGGAGGCTCCTGCCTCCCTGCCTGCACTATATCCAGGAAGCTGTGCTCTCTAAGCAAGCACCAGCCTGCTCTCTGCCTTCTGAAATCTCTCCTCCTTGCTTTTGGTAAGCTGGAGTGGAAAGGTCGTCCCCTCTCTGAATAATTTTGTGCAGGCTCATTTTCCTTCTGTATCCTCTTCTCACCTGACTCTAGTGGGGGAAATACAACCAGTAAGCATTCCTTCCTACTGGCACAGCAGAGGCTGCCAGGAGAGGAGTTGTGTGTGTGTGTGTGTGTGTGTGTGTGTGTGTGTGTGTGTGTGTGTGTGTGAATTTCCTGAAGATGGGCCAGGCCTTTCCTACCAGACAGGCAGGGATCCAGCCTTGGCCAGCAGAGCTTTGAGAAAAGATGACTCCCAACACCAAGGCCTCAATGAACCCATGGGCAGATTTAGGAAGTAGAGGACACTGACAATCAAAAGAAGCCAGACCAACTCAGAGGCCATCACTATTGAAAAGCGTGGTCAGTGCTCCTGGCAGGCAGGAAGCTCTGACACAAAATCAGAGCCAGGGAGGAGCAGTGGGAGGAACAGGCAGGGCTGGCAGCCAGAGGACTGGACACTGGAGCAAACACCACAGATGCTCAGCATTGGCAGGGAGTGGGGGGGGGGGGTCAGACCCTAATTACACCGGGGGTGGGGGGTGGGGGTGGGATTGAAGCTCAGAGTGGAACAGAGCTCTGCCAAGTGTTACAGAGCAAGGTAAGGACTGAAAATAAAAATGGGCTTTTGGATTTTTTTTACAATATATCATGTCACATTGTTTCAAAATAGATAGCTGGGAAGTGTATTCCTCTCTATTCATTGCCCACTGCCCAGATGCTTCTGGGTATCAGGCCCTGTGCTGAGGCTAGGATTACATGAGGCCTGCTCCCTCTGTGGCCAGGCAGAACCTACCTATTGTATAGGAGATTCCACACTATGAAAGAGATGACACAGGCCAGCCACAGTGAAGTAGGGGGAGAGATGCAGAGAGAAAAGGAGGATTTTACTTATTTCCTTGACTTAACCTCCTTCCCAAAATGTTTAGGGTGGCTGTGAGGCTGTGTGTCCAGAAAGGCTTTTAGGTTCTGACCTAGTCTTGAAGTGTGAACAGGATTCAAAGAGGCAAGATGGGGCAGGCAGTGCAGAGGAGGGAACTGGCTGTGAGGACCCAGAACACATGTGAAGCCTTGCAGAGCCCAAGGTGGCTGGAATGGAGGGTCAGTGAGCAGTGCTTGCTGCAAAGGTAGAGTCTGTCCAGACTGACTATTTGTCAGCCCACTCTGGGCAGCAGTGGATCTGGCTGCCCCTCCAGAGGCTGATCTCCTTGGCTTTAGTCAGTGTGTCGTCACAGTGATGCTGTGTAACAAACTCCCCCAAATTCAGTGGCTTGAAATAAGGAGCATTAAACTTACTGTGATGGGGTCTGAAATTTACTCTGGGCTCTGCTGCGTGGCTCTTTAGGTCTCAGTTGGGCTCACATCTCTGGAGGTGGGCTGGCTGTTGGCTGACTTAGGCTAGCCTAGGCTGGGGGCTAAGACAACTTGGCTGTGTTCCACAGGCCTCTCATCCTCCAGCAGGCCAGCTCAGGTATGCGCTCATGGTGGTGGCAGAGCACAGAAAGCAGGTGCCCGTGGAGCCTCTACTCAAAGCTCAGCGTGTCTGCTGGCATTCATTCCAGAGGCAAGTCACATACCTGGGCCAGGAGTCAACAGGGTGGGGGAGGGGAATACAAAATTACCCATAAAGGGCCTGGACACGGGGAGGGTGAAGCCTTGGGGTCATGAATGTGATCCACCACAGTCATTTAGCACCCAGCCTTCACACCCACATCCCTGGGACGCCCAGAGCCAGCTGCCAGCACCTAGCTCAAATCCTGCCTTCTCAGGGAAAAGCGCCTTATTGACTTAACCCTTAACTTAGTGCAACTGCTTGGTCCTGTGAAGGCTCAGATAGTACTGTATGTCTGAATTGTGTGAGTGCATGTGAGAAGTATTTCCTGTGAGTGTTAGTGTATATGTGGGTATATATGTGACTGTGCATGTGCGAGGCATAAGTATAACTGTTTCTGTGTGTGTGCGCATGTGTGTGTTGACACCTCAACCAGATGTGGGACGTGGTGAAGGGCTGTTTCCTTATCATCCCCATTGTGCTGGGCTATAGAGCACAGAGGTGAACCAGGCACCGGCCCTCCAGAGATGCTCCTGCCAACAGCGATAACCCCGCATGGGAAGGGCCAGGACACAGAGAACGCAGGGCACAAGAGAGCACTGACAGCCTGGCAGCCGGGAAAGCCTTTCCGAAGGTGAAGCCTGAATGGAGTTTAGAAACTGAGTGGAGAAAGAGGCGAGAACCCATGTGTTCAGGCAGGGTGGAGGCCTAGGTCCAGTGGTGAGGGTAGGGCGTGTTTGAGGAATGGCTGCGAGTAGCTGAGCCCAGGGCGGTATGTTGGGGAGAGTGGGGATGAGCCTGGAGAGGTGGGTGGGGCATGTCACTGTACCTTGGGTGTCGGGTGAAGGATGAGGGAGGCATTGACACTGAGTTAGAAAGTGGGCTCTGCAGTGGGTTGGGCAGACTAGATAAGTGTGACAACAATCCAGGGGAGATGAGGAAGGTCTGAACAGGGCAGAGGTGGTGGAACCAAAGAAGACACAGTGGGTTAGAGAAGTCATTTAAAGTCTGCAGGACTGGGTGACCTGTAGGCAGAGATGTCTTGGGCCCAGAGTTCAGGGGCTGGAGCTGAGGCTGAGGTGTCCCTTGAGATCTAAGAGGTGAGCAGGGCTGGTGCTGGGAGACTGCTGGTTAGAAGCCAGTGAGAGAGACATGGGCCAGGACAGCTCAGGGGCCAGGGTTTCCCAGAGGTTAGGGTTCTGGACTCCTGGGCTAGGCCTGGACTGCAGAACAGGCTTCAAGGCTCTGACTCCACTCATTCTGAGGCCCCGGCACCAGGGCAGGGCTGCTCTTTCCCCTCAAGCAACCTGGCACAGCCCTTACTCCCCCACCTGCATCTTCTTCATCAGGACATCCTGGCACAACAGCGCTGCTTGACAATGAGCAGAGGAATCTTGAAAAAGCCACCAAAGCAAAGAGACATCAAAGCGCCTTCCTTCTAAAGCTTGCTTCAGACACCCCGCTCACGTCATAGGCCTGAAGGGACTGACTGATCACCAGGGAAGCTGTGAGTCTCATGTCCCTGCCCCAGCGAGCTTCAAAGACAGCCCTGCTTCCCATCAGGTATGGAAGTCTCAGTCCCACCTGCCACCCGGGAATCTTTGGTGTCTTTTCCCCGGAACCTCTGGCTGATATTGGCTCATGAAGCATCCCCTCCTCCCCCAGAGTCCTCTCGCCCCTGGGCCCCCTTTGAGAACTGTCACCAGCTGTGCCTAGCCTGGCTCAGAGCATGGGTTTCTCCGCTCTGCCAAGGGTGCAGGCTCTTGCCGGGCCCAGTCTGGCTCAGTGTGTGGGCAACTGGGCCTATCTTTCCTGAACAGCTGGATCTATCTCTTGGGCAGCTGCTAAAGTCGTGCTCTGTAGAAGTCTTTTCTTCTTTTAGTTACAGGCAGAAGCCGAGGTTCAGAACAAACTCTGGCTGTGGATCAGGAGGTCTGGGTTCCTATCATTTGACTTGGGAAACCATTTGGGCTTCAGGTCCTTCAACTCTAGAATGGGGCGAATAAGCCTCAAAAGGCTGGCCTATGGATAGAATAAGGCAATTCAACTGCAAATGTCTAATAGTGCTTATAACATAGAAAGTGTTAATCTTTTAATGTACATGAGTTACCCTGTAGCCCCTAGTCCTAGTACACAGGGAAGCCCCGGGAGGGCGGATTCTCAACACGAATGTCTGAGAGGGGAAGGACCTCGGAGAGTGCACAGGCAGATCCTATTAAACATCGCCTTTCATACCCTGTGCCAAAGAGCACAAGTCAGGTTGAATGCAGCCAGCAGGTTCCAGGGTGGGAGAGATCAGTGCTGAGAGCCCAGTCTGCCAGGGCTGCAGGAGTGGGGCAGGAGATGGTGGTGCAAGGTGGGTGATCAGGAGGAAAGTAAGTGAGCTGGGCTGAGGAGGATGTAAGGGTTTGGAAGACTGAGAGAATGGTAATAAGAACCCTCATAATCCCGGCGTGGTGCTGGCCATGGGCCCTTCAGGAGGCCCTCTCCTCTATGAATCCTTCATCCCTTGATTGACAAGGAGCATGTCCTACCGGCCTGACCTAAGGAGACCAAACCATTCAAACTGAAGGCCCCAGGCCAGGTCTCCCTGGGCTCAGCAAGGTGAGGCAGCATGGTCTTGGGCCTCTTGGGACTCCTGGAGCCTTTGTTGCCACAGATCCATTTGAGAAATGCCAGTCCTTTTGGAGCTGGAATATGTATTAGGAGTGTGGCTTCCTGCCCCAGGATCCCTCTACCCCTTTCAGGCATAATACAGACTATGGGTGAGACTTCTTAGGGTTAATGTCCTTACAAATTATGGGAGAAAGAAGGAAGCTGGGCTGAGGAGTTCTGAAAGGAAACCTATAGTTTGACTATGCCCCCTCTGCTCTCTGTGCCATTCAGAAAAGTTGCACAGGATGGAATCCTGGGAAGAAAATCAAAGCTGATCCATTCCCTGGCTAATATGTCCTCCAGAAAAGTCCCGAGAGCCTAGCTCTGTGTGGAGCTACACTGGATGGTAGAAGCAGAGGGAGAGAACGGAAGAGACGAGTAAAGGACAAGATGGTCCTCTCTAGGCATTTACATTCTGGTTGGAGGTGCAGCTTCACACGTGGGAGCTTGCAAAGAGCAGCACAGTGTGCTCCCAGGCAGTCACGGATGGCTCTGCCGGCTCTTGGGAAGTTAATTCAGAGAAGGGATCCAGCAAGGTAGGGAAGTCAAGGAGAGATACTCAGAACGGAAGAGACCCTCAGAACATAAGAGACTTAGGATGAGTCTTGAACAATAAAGAGGAATCAGGCAAGCGGGATTTGCAGTCCTGAAACGTACTCTCACTTCCCTGCTCTGCTACCTTGGGGGAAGGTAGTCAGTTCTCACTCAGGGTTGGTCCATCTCCAGGTTAAGGGGTGACTCACATAAACACCCAGTCCTTTCTCTTGCCTTTATAAATCCCCTTTGACATCCCAGGTGCTCTGGATCTGTCCGTGGTTCTGAATCTTAGAGGCGTGTCCATGCTTCACCTTGGGAGGACCAGATCTGCAGTTTACATTTCTCTTCTGCAAGAAAGTCACAAGATGAGCCTCTTTTCACAGAGGGTTGGTGCCTAGGGGAGAAACCAACACCAGGAGATCTGACCCTGGACTCCTAGTTTCCTTTGCTTGTTCCTAATTTCAAGGCTGAAAAGAATTCCCAATACTTCTAAGGCCCTTCCCATAAATCATCTCACATAGTTGAGCAAGTATGGATTAATGGTTCAATTTTAAAGATGAAGAAACTAAGCTTTGGCAGGTGATGATAAAGGGACTTGGCTAAGGTCACCCAGGGAGGCCGTGGCAAGGCTGTATAATCCCAGGGTTCCTAATTTCTGCTCCTGCACTCTGCTCAGGTTTCCTGTCCCCACCAGTCCTTCATAGTCTACCCGAAAACACTGCAGTGGCCTCTTCTGCCACCGTCCTTTACCTGCAGCTCTTTCAGCTTGAACATAGCATCTGTTTGCACAAAGAAACAGGACCTTGTCCTCAGGAAACTCATGTTAGGGTGGACAGACAAGAATGTGACCCAGAGGGCAGAGAGATGCAGCAAGGTGAGCTGAAGGGGTCAGAGCATGGAGAGCTAGGAGGACACAAAGGCCTTCCTGGGACAGAACACTTGGCAAAGTTTGCATCCCACTGTGGGAAGAGGCCACTGCCCTGAGAGAAGCGTCAGTCAGTTGATGGACTCCTTTGGGGGCAGGGGCCTGTAAGAGCCAGTGAGGATCCCCTGTCAATCTTCCTCACTGGTAGACACTATCCGTTTCCATTACACAACCCCTCACTCAGCAGAGTCCTCCAGACACCCAGACCCCTTGGTCAAGCTTGATGCTTCCATTCCCAGAGGCCAGCGTTCTTTCCAGGTTCACAAGCTGCCCCCACATCCGCTGCTAAAGACAGTCCCCTGAGGGAGCCTGGATCCCATCCTCACTCTTTCTCTTCCTCCCCTAAAGACTCTCCCTATGTCCCCAATAGCCTTGACTAGACATGACAAGCTGGTCTATGGGAGTAGGTCTAATTTGTATCACCCACACTCCAATCTTGCCTGTAGACATCAACTTTTTTTCCCCCTAAAATGTTTAGTGAGGTGAAGACTCAGGCTGGGCTCAAAATGAAGTTCAATCTCTGGATAGAGTCAGGGCCTAGTTATAGGAGTTAAAGGTTAGTGGGTGTCCCAAACAGTGACACAAAACATGGTCTTTCTCTTTGGTTTTGGAAAGCAGGAAAGGCCATACAGCCCTATCCACATGGCTTTACTGTTCATCTTTCTTTCTCCCTCCTTCCTCAGGACCCAGCACTGAGCTGGGTGCTATGGAGGAGGAGCAGGAGGCCTCCATACTTACTCAGGAGGCCAGATCATTGTCACATGGGGTAAGTTCGTAAACACATTAGTTTCCAATGGCCATAAAAAATCACAACACATTTGGTGGCTTAAAACAACACATTTATTTTCTTACAGTTCTGGAGGTCAGAAGTCTGGTGCAGGTCTCACTGGGCTAAAATCAAAGTGCTAGCAGAATGTGTTCCTTCTGGAGGCTTTAAGGGAGAATTCGTTCCCTTGTCCTCAGCTTCTAGCGGCCACTGCATTCCTTGGCTCATGGCCCCTTTTTCCATCTTCAAAGCCAGAGTAAACCTATGGTCATTGGCACCAATTCATTACTAATAGGGGTCCCAAATTTGGGGTGCGGTGAAGAGGAAACTTTATTCAGTACAAAACAGTTCAATTGTGATACAACATGACTGTGAGGCAGCACTGGGACAGGCCCCTCTCTGTCTAGTCTGCTTTGCACTGTGCTGATCTGCTCTGCTCTGTTCTGTTCTGTTGTGCTCTGTTCTGTGCTAGTCTGCTCAGGCCTGCACTGGTTTGTTCTGCACTCTTCCATTGATATAGTTCATCCAGGGAAACACAGTCTATAATCTTCAGTGGAAAGGGAAAGTATACTCTCAGAGCTATTTTCCCTTTATATTAGGGGAACTGGTTTACATAGACAGATGTTCCTGACCCTGGTCCCTGATTGGTCTGTCTTCATGCAAATGAGGACTCCAAATCCTTACAGTTTTATTGGTCCAGAAGGCACTTTCTTAACTGGTCAGAATAGAGCTGCTCTGGTTGGTCAGAGCTGAGCAGCTTTGATTAGATGGGGAAAGCCTCTGTCCTATTGGTTGAAATAGGGCTGGCTCAGATAGCAGAAACACAGTGCAGGCAGGCAGTTCAGTGCTGGCTTCTCCATGCAGTGCAGTTTGTGTGAGAGGCCCCTGTGCAGAAATGGCTTTGCTTTTTTTGCTTGCTTACTTGTTTTAATTTGAGCCCAGTTAGCCACCAGGAGCCCTTCCTAGTAGATATCTTCTTTCTCAGGGTCCATACCAGCAATGCTAGTTGTGTTTTTATAGTCTACCATTCTGACATGACTCATCTCCTACCCACTTCCACTTTTAAGGACCATGTGATCACATTGTGCCAACCGGATAATCCAGATTATCTTCCTATTTTATGATCAACTGATTAGCAACCTTAATTCCAATTGTAACTTGTGTAACATAACATATTTACAAGTTTTGGGGATTAGGATATGGACATCTTTGGTGGGGCCTACCACTCTAAGTAAAAGAGACTACAGTATATTCAGCTTCTACCAGTAGATCTCAGGCTGCCAGGAAGCTGGAGACCTGGGTTCTCACTCTGCCTTGCCCCCTGACTGGTATGTGGCCTTAGACAGGTCCTTTCCTTTTGGGCCCCAGCATTTCCTTCTATATTTAAGGAGGAGGAACTAGATGATGGCTATATTAGTGTAGAGGTGGGCTCAGAAACATAGATGCCCAGCAATAATTCAGTGTCTTTTAAAAAGACAGCCTGATACATCAAACCAAAATGAACAAACCCAGTTTTACAGAGATTCTGCTCCATGTGGTCATTCAGGGATTGAGATTTTTTTCCTGTCATACCTTGGGGCCTTGCTACTCAAAGAGTGGTCTCTGGACCAACAGCATTAGCATCACCTTGGAGCTTTTTAGAAATGCAAATTCTTAGTTCCCACCCCCAGAGTTATTGAATCAAATGTTGGGTGGTGCCCAGCAATCTATGATTTAACAATCACTCTAGGTAATTCTGATGCACACCAAAGATTAAGAACCACTGCTCAGAGGCATTATCTGCTTGGCTGCATATCCTAGGGACAGCAGGACAGGGAACACACTGGTTACCACCCTTCCCTCTCCATCAATGTCATAGTGTCAACATTTATTGAATCTTTAGCGTATTCCAATCCCTGAGTTGTATGTTTAATGAAAAAGTGATACTGATTGCTGAGGTTTCAGGAAATCCCAACGCTTTAGGTGGGAAAAAGGGAAACAACTGCACATCCTCCCCTCTGTCCCACTACATTGTTCCAGGAGCTTCTTAGGATAAGATGAAAGGCCTGCTTCTTCATACTGGACATGGTCTAGGGACACAGACCCTGCCTGCCCTTGGGTTCAGAAGCCCCAGGAGTGGGGTGTGTCTCCTGTTCTCTCTCCTCAGTCACATTGAGCCCCCTCTCTCATTCAGATTTCCTGGTGGTGTCACGAGTATACTGGATGTTCACTCTCAAACGCCCCATGTTTTCTCATTTCTCTGTTGCGTGTTGGCTGCAGAAACACTTTCCTGAGCTGGGCTTGGTGCCAGGCCATGACTTCTGCAGAGGAACTCTGAAGAGCGTGCCTGCATTTTCTTTGGCTTTGGGGAGATGCTGCACATTGTACAGCTCAAAGTACCTTAAGTAATGGCTCCCATGATAAATTCTGCTTAGAATTTAATGCCAGGGATATGTTTATGTCTCCTGAAAAACTGGCCTTTTGTTCTGGCAGGGAGAACACTATATCCTTTTGTTTCCACTTTGGTCTTGAGCTACCAGGAACCTCAGAGCTAAATTTAATGATGAATTGCAACATGCTCCATATTTTCAGTGTAGAATGTAGTTCTTGCTTCCTCCTTTCCCATTTACCAGAGCTTCTCAAAGAGAGGGCTACAGATGCTGGACCAGCGTCAACTTGCTAAAGTGTAGTTTACTGGTCTAATCTCAGACCTACTGGGTAAGAACCTGGCAGGGTGTGGGGAAGGGGGTCTTACGCATCCCAAGTCAATTTTTTTTTTCCTTACATGAACTTTAGTTATTTAGGCAGACACTAGTTAAAACAACTATTACACTTGTAGAACATATTTTCTTAGGAGTAAAAACATTACTACTTAGAAGAAATAAACCCAACTTATATACTTATGTGGAAAATAACATGTCAACCTTGTATTGTGATAAAAATTTTTAATTTTACAAGTGGCAGAACAGGTAGATTAGCCTTTTGGTTCACACACTGTAGCCAAACTGCTGCTTATAACCTGATTCTAAAATAGTCACATCACCAGTATTGAGGGACATGATTCAGAGAGGTTTTCTGGGAATAGTTCTTTAATTACAACTCGGAAGAAATGTTTATAAATCTATAAAAACAAATTCAAATAGAAAAATAATATTTCCTCCAAATAAGAGAACTAGAAATTATGCATGTAACTTAAAATAAGAGAAATTGTAATTAATGTTTAAGTATAATAATGGTATGAAATTTTGATACTTAAATTATCCTCAAAGCTGTTGAATGAATACTATCAAATTTTTCCTTTCGGGTTTATGCTTCTGGCTAAGAACTGACAAACAGAGACTGAGGTTTAAAGTGACCAAAAATTCTTCACATGGTTTCTTGGGACCATTTGTAAGCTCTTTTTCTCTACAGTCCAAAGACAAGAAAAAGTTTCTGATTTGAAATCAGAATCGATCTGCTGCTCTGCTAGCCACAGCTCGAATATTGCCATAAACCTTTGATGGAGGATTTCCCAGGATGAGGTTGCAAATGGCAGTTCTTGCCATCTTGATGTTTTGGAAAGAGCCAAGGATATGAACTTTCACATCAGCTAGAACTATCCGTGTCCGTGTCACGTTCTCTATGGTGAATTTGGTTTTTCCTCCTTTGCCAGCGATTCTCCCTATTGCCCTTGACAGGTGGTCTCCCTTTAGAGGCTTCACATCTGTAATTTCAAAGGACTCTAAGAAGAGGTCATCCAACCTAATGAGAGCAAGTGCATCCTCTACCTGAAACCCGAGAATAAAGGCTTTCACAAAATCGGTGGCTTTTGTCAGGGCGCTAACATCCTTGGTTTCTTTACAAGTCCTGATTTCTACATTCCTCGATTTCAAGTTAAAGCGAATCTGAAGTCCCAAATGTTCTACGATAGGAGTAAATATCTTCATCCAGTTCTCTTTCAATGGTGTGTATCTGTTAGCTGGGACTGGAATTCTCCTTGTTTCTTCTTTCCCATTCAGGAACCCGTCCCCGGAGAGGGGCGGGAACACGGGCCTCTTCGCCGGCCGGGCCTCCTCGGTGTCCATGCGGCTCGCGTCCCCGCCCTCCCCCGCCGCGGACAGCTCCTCCGCCTGCCTTTTCTTCGCCCTCCGGCCACCCTTGCGGGTGACCTGGGTGAAACCGTCCTCGGCCACAGCGCTCTGTGCCTCCATTGCGGCGGCCATCCTCAGGAATCTCCAGCCTCCGCAGGCGCTTCCGGGTGGAACACGTACCCCAAGTCAATTTTTATGCAAACTGAAGACTGGGACTCACTGCTATGAGTCATCTTTTATTTCAAACATCTTCTATTGAAGGTATGCCTTCCTATTAACCACCTCAAAATGTGTTTAGGTGTATGAGGATTTTGAATAATAAATAAAGCCTGCAATGGAATACTATGTAGCTATGAAAATAAATGAGTGAGTTTATTAAGAAATAAAAAAATCTCCAAAATATTTCATGAGGTGTAAAAAGCAAAGAGCAAAATGGCATGTATAGGATACTAACTTTTGTGAAAAATAGGGAGAAATTGGAACATATATCTGGTTTTGCTTATAATAAACATAAAGATCCTCTGGAGGACTTCAAAAGAAATTAATAGCAACCAAATGGGGGAGTAGTGGAAACGTTGGATTTTAGATGGGAATGAAAGAAAACCTTTCACTATATACCTTTAATATTTTTTCATTTTGGAACCATGTGAAGATATTTCAGATTCAAAAAATTTAAAAAATATATGTCTCTGGTCAAAAGACAGTGCTATGTCAGAACTATGTTACCTGGTTAGATGTTTGGAGCCACAGAGATCCCTCTGTGTGAATGCTTACCTCACACTCCAGGTCAGTCTCCTCTGAAAGGACTCCTGGAGCTCCCTGCTTTGGACAGAACCAGCTACACCCTCATAAGAGTGGAAAGTGAACTGAGGAAATAAGAGTGGAAATGTTTCCCAGCTTCTAAGCACATTGGATGTCTAATGCCCAGGTTCAGGAATGTTTCTTCATCATTTCTCCACAGGGGTCTCTTACTAAGGCAGTCTTTGATGTCATCTATAATAATAAAAGCATAATATGCTAATTAGACCAGACGACCTTCTGGACGAAGCTGGGGCTGTGAGAGAAGCCCAGGCCCTGGGTGCCAGAGGGAAGCGGGTGCCGGCAGCTGGGGGAAGGAGAGGCTACTCTTGCATGAATTTCGTGCATCAGGCCTCTAGTTAAACAATAGGACAAATCAGAATTCGGAAACTGAGGCTTCAGATTCTGACCTTGGGTCTGGGACTACACTGGGACCATTTTTGGTTTGACAAAATATGGTTTGAATTAAATAGTTTGTGGGAAACAGGATGGCAAAGTTCAAGCAGGTATAAATCAGATGAGAAGGAAAGAGAGAAAGAAAGCGGGCAGAGGAAAAGATGGGGTGGGAGCCAGCAATGAAGCATCAAAGAGAATTGCTCCTGATGGGATCCCCCAATGTGAGGGTGACTAAGTGTCATCTTCACAGCCCAGTGTTGGTCTTTGGCTCTGGCTTCTCTCTGGAACACTGGAATGCCAACCCTTAGCCAGGCTTTGCCTTGAATGAGCTGAGGCCTTTAGGACCTGTGCTTACCCAGTTTTGGAGTGGGAAGAGGCATTAGGGTTCATCCAATTTGATCCCATCATTTAATGGAGAAGGTGACAGTCCCAAGTGTGGAAAGTGACTTCTCCAAGGCAACACAGCTGGTACCTAGAATCGCCATTGTTCTCCTAGGGCCAGCAGGGGTGAGAGACGAGAGCGCCCCTGGAATACTCACATTCCCAGGAGGTCAAGTAGGTAAATCAGAAAAGGGACCTTATCTCCTCCTCCCCATACCGTTTACTAGTATACTCTGGTCACCTGTTCTCCCAGGTGAGGCAGAGGCTTCCCCAAGGTGAGAGGGTGACTCATGGGATCAGGGGAGATCATGGAGAAAACACCCCCCAGAAAAGGGCTGCTGGCGGGCAGACACACATGTCTTGGGTTATTAGGAATGGCAAGTCAGGGAGATAGAGATGTTTTAGGAAGACGTCCCTTAAAGAAAAAAGAGTGGCATTCATTGTGATTTAACTCCCCTGATAAATCCTGACCTTACATTCCAGTGTTCTGGCTGCAGGCCTAAGTGCGCAGCCTGCGCCGGACAGCCAGGTGGTGTGCTTGATGCAGTACTCCTTCTTTGTCTCCAGTTTCTTGGATGGTGCCTGCTCTGTGTTATGCTCAGTTCCTGTAACTAAAGTGTGTCCTGTGATGAATGATGGTCCAGGGATGGTAGGACCTAACTATCTCCATTCCATCTTCCCTGGCAACAGAGGACTGCAGGGTCAGCCTTGGAGCCAAAGGAGCTCATGGTCCAGCTCCTGGTGGAAGGAAAGTGCACAGGCCGGCCTCCTCTCCCAACACTTGCATCTCTCCACTTCTTGGACATGGGGAGGGTGGGATGACTGATCCCTCACCATCAACACAGTAGAGGGGTATCATTTATTCCAATCTGGTTTCATTTTCTGTGCCTTGGAGGTCAGGACTTGTGTAACCTGCTCCACAAACCCAAGACGGAGGACTACAGGGCCATTCAGATCTGGACTGACCTCCTGGAGATGTATCTGTCCACTTGGGGAAATTAATTCATCCCTGGGCACAGGCTCCTTTCACAGAGAAACATTTGTTCCTAAAGTGGCCTTGGACCTGCTGGGATCACCAAGGATCTATTTTCTGCCCCCTGACCTTAGCTCTGAGCTGAAGTTCAGAAACTCTCTTTCTGAATACTCTTTTCCATCTCTACATGTTTACTATAAACTGAGCCCACCTGGGATGCATTCCCCTCCTCTAATCTTCCAAGCCATTCTTTCTTATCCTGCAAAGGTCAGATTTAAACTCTACCTCATCCAAGAAGTCTATACTGATTACTCTGGCCTATACTGAATTCTTCCTTCCCCTAGATCCTGTGCACTTAATATTTGAACTACGTGTGACCTTGAGTTAATATCTGACTATTTCACTTATATCTAATTGCTTCTATGCCTCAATTCCTAGCCAACTATAAACTTTTTAACCTCCACAGTGAACGCCTACCCTGCCCATGCCTAGAAAAGGGTAGATGCTCAATAAATGGAAACTTACCTTGATTTCTTTGAATTGGAGTATGAGTCTCTTCTTTCCCACCAACCTGGGAGCTCGCCAAGCATAAGGAGGCCACCTTCTCTCCTGTACCATTGCCCAGCACAGAGCCCTGGCAGAGGGGTTGATAGAATGGGGACCAATGAAGCTGGCCAGTTCAGTCCTTCATGGTAAAGCTAAACCGGCTCTCTCAGCAGTAGTTGGCAACACAAGTCTGCTCCAGATGTCGGTGCTGAGCTTCCCAATTCTTGCATGAGTATTTCCACAGATCCCAGGAATCCCATCTGCCACATGGACTTGACAGGCTTCCCTCCATCAGAGCCTCAAAGAGCCCAGGGCTAGGCAGCCTGCTGTTTCCTCCTGAGGAGGGGCCACCGTGCCTGCTCTGCCCCTGGTCTGACCTAGGGGAAGGAAGCTCAGAAGGAACAAGAGGAGTCACTCAGAGACCTCCTCACATTGTCAGGGCCAAGCATTGTGATGTCCACCTGCATGCGGCCTGGTCTCCAGCTCTGTTTGCAAGAAGCTCCTGGGACTTGCTACACACTGAGCCCTCTTCCTCTTGCCCTCTTCCCAAATGCCATCTGCCTCCACCTGCATGGACTTCTCATTTGATAATGGAGCCATTCTTATTCCCACAGACCTTGGAGGGGTCCTGGTACCCAGAGCCCTGTGTCCAAGCCTGTCCAGGAGGGATATACATGTCATTGGAAAAAGGAGGTTATGTCACACTTACGCCAATGTTTAAGCACCCTCACCTTTAGGACGTTCATCCTTACATCTGACCCCATCTCTATCAGTGCAGTGTAGTGCAGCTGAAGCCGCTTGCTCACTGTCCTCCACAGAACTTGGCTCCTGTCCTCAAGCTCATTCTCTTGTCTTCTCTTTGCTGGTTGTGTGGCCAAGATGGGGTCATTCTGTGACCTTACTTTAAATCTCAGAGCCCAGGGATCAGTTTTTATCATTCCTGCCGGTTGGTCCCATCTGTCATAATTACATTTTCAATTTTGTCACTTACCATCACTTTGTATTTCCTTGAGCAGCTGAGCGTGGCCATGAGGAGCTGGGTGGGGGGCTCCCTGTCCTTCCTGGACACTTGGTGGTTCCTGACTCCACCACTCAGGGCTGGGAAGTTGCTGGCACCTGCCCCCAGGCTTGCTGCAGAACAGGCTGAATAAACCTTGGCCCTCACCCTCTGCCCCAACTAAACTGCCTTGGCTGTGCCCCAAGGCTCTGATCCAGGACATTCCTGCTGCCAACTCCTCCAGCCGGCCACCTGCCGTGGGCTTCAGGGTGACCTGGGGCTTCTCTCCAAATCACTGCAGGAAGCTGTGAGTCCACTAGGCTGCCCTGGGCTGGGCACCTGCTCAACTGGCTTCTTGCCTGACTCCTTTTCCTGAACTTGCTGTGAGAATGAAGGAAGCTGGTTTTAATTCTCTGTGCCTGCAGGTCCTCTTCCACCAGAGGGGATAAGGGCCTAAACCTAAGTTTTGGGGAAGAGTAAAGAGAGGGCTCAGAGTAAAATGGTTTTGAAGGCTAAGCATGATACAAACGAAGAAATTACACACTCTGACAGCCTTTCATTGTGGCTTATTGTCCAAGGAGCTAATGAAATTCAGCTCACACATGGGTCACACACAAGGGTCAACACTTTCCCCATCAAAAAATGAGCCAGACACCAGTCCCAGACTAAGTCCTGTCACTGGTCTTAGACTGAGCTGTGGTCCTTGTCACAGTTTAAGCTGTGAGTCTGGATCAGCACAGGCTGGTCTCTGGCCAAGACTAATTTCTAATCCTGACCCTGGACTCTACCTTCACCCTGGACAGACCTGACCTGGACCCTAAATAAGCCCTGACCCTGGCCATTTGGGGCCTAATCCCCACAATGATACACTCTTTATAAAGGTGGTGAAGACAGAATGGCTAGTTGGGTGTGGCCCAACCCCAGTGCTTGACATGCAGCTCATGTGCCTGTCCTTGTGCCCCGGGCTGCAGGCCTATGAGGAACACCCCTGTTTGAAGCGAGAATGTTGTGTGGCAGAGGTGGAAGCAAGCCAGAATCAGGCACTACCACATGACTTGAGGCTATTTCTTGAGTGAGTCCATCCCCATCCTTGTCTTCAGAGTCTTGAAACTAATGTCTGAGACACAGGTCTCTTCCATTTGGAGCAATGCCCAGCTCCTTTCCCTGCATTCCTTCTAGGCCACCCTCTAGTCTCCATCTTGCTCCAGGTTGAAGGTCAGCCCTGTGGTTAACTGGGCACCACACCTCTGTCTCCTGCCCCCACAGCTGGTAGGGTGGCTCTCTGGTCAGTGAGGCTCGGGGGAAGGGACAGAAAATGGCCTCCACCGGAAAGCTTTTCTCTTCCTCTCTATCCCCAGCTCCACCTCCTACAAGCTCCACCTCTCTTCCTCTCTATCCCCAGGCCCACCTTCCCCAACACCCCGTCCCCTCTGGGCATACTTCAGTTTTCCTTGCATAGACCCAACGGTCCGCATTTGGCACCAGCACCCACAGCCCTAAACACTGCTCTGCCAGCCGATAGAGTGCTGACTGCTGCGGTCCCCATAGCCGGGTAGAAGCGATATCCAGTACCATCAACACCACAGGTTCTGGAGGTGACATCTCTGAGGCCTCATTTTATATACTTCATGGTGCTGTATCAGAACAGGTTTGGCTGTTGAAACAATGACTTAAACATGACATAAGTTTACTTCTCACCCAGCTCCCGGGGCATTTCTGAGACTTCTAGTGTGATTCTTTGCCATCCCAGGATGGTGTTGTCCCCATTGCGTCCCAGCTGGCAGGAAGGGTGATAGTGAGTACTGTCCAGAGGCATTTGGCCTGCTCTGTTCCTGCCTTGCTATGCTTTTGCTTTATCACAGAGCCTAGAAGCCTCAACACTGAATGACTCAGACTCCTTTAACACTAGGATTCTGGATGTGACTAGTTCCAGCCAATGAGCTTCACCCACGTGGGCTCTGGAAGGCAGAAAGAAGGTGGAGGCCATTCTTCCTGAGGCAGTGGACGCAGCTGGCCTTGAACCTCTGGCCCATGGGAGTTTCAACTAGTGGCTAGATATCCAGTGTGCTGTCTGATCACCTTCTGTCTGTGGGCAGCTGCAACACTGTAGTGGTTTTCTGGAGCTTCCTGACCTCTGGTCTGTAGCTACCATGACTACAAATCCTAGCAGTATCCCACCACCTTTCTGTTTCCAGCCCTGCCAATGACTTTTTAAGTGCCCACCTCATTATTAAGTGCAATTTTACTTGGAACACCTAGAGTAGAGCCTGCTTCCTGCACTGCACCCAGACTGATTCCCAGGCTATGCCTACCACACCCTATTGGCAAGATCACATCTAAGGAGGCTGGGAGTAGACTTGTTCTGAGAAGCCATATCCCAAGCTAAAACACAGGCAATCTATTACCAAAGGAAGAGGGAGAGGATGGATTCTGTCTTAGGTGCTATGATGAACCTGAAGAACTAGAACAGCCCTTGTGGGGGCTACTACCCCAGCTCTGGTAACTTTAAAGTGCTCCAAGGTCACATAATCACTACAGATTCCAGAACCCAATCACATGAATACAAGGCTACTCTCATAACCAGTTTCTCTGCCACTGATATTCTGACCAAGATGTGGAGATGATGTGAATGAGTGAGGGCCTGGGATACAGACTCTGGGTCACTGTGTCAGCTGGGTCTCCTCTGGGCCTGGCCTTTGCCCTGCACTAAGTTTACATTAAATTCATTCACCCAACAAGCCCTGGGCTCCCCCGACTCCAGTGCTTACCTCCAACTCAGCACCAGAACATAGGATGATACTGGTCTGTCTATAGCTCTTCCTCTCCTATGAGATAGGGTGGGGATCTGAGATGGCAACAACTTTGTCTGATTAATCTCTGGATTCCCAGAGCCCAGTCCTGCTGGCTCAAACCCTCTCCTCCATCCATGTTCCCTCCTGCCTTTCCCTAACCTGCAATTCTTCTCCACTGGGACTCCACAAATGGTGCTTCTTCACCTGGAACACCTTCTCTGCCTTTCTCCCCTGAGTCTTACCAGCCAAGACCCACCAGGTACCACCTCCTCCAAGAAGACCGCTAGAGGGAACCGGGTACCTCCTCTGAGCTCCCACAGCTTCTAAGCTTCCCTCTGCACCTTCTCTTACTCAGAGTGTGCCAGGGATTAGTGGTAATGGCATCGCCCAGAGGTAGTTGGAAATGTGGAATCTTGGACCCCACCCTGGGCTTTCTAAAGCAGAGCTGCAGTTTAACATCCCCAGGTGATTCCTGAACACATTCAAGTTTGGGAAACGCAGCTCTCGCCCCACTGATCATATGGACCTGGATCATCTGTCTGGGATCTTTCGTCTCCTGCCAGGCTGTGAACTTGTTCTGAGGGCAAGAAACATTTTTTTATTCTTTTTATTCCCTCCTTCCTCCCCCAGTCAGGGTGCCAGATTTAGCAAATAAAACACAGGACACCCATTTAAACTTGATGAACAATGAATAATATTTTAGTATAAGTATGCCCCCGCTTATACTGACCTGCACATAACACGTACTCAACCCACATTTGCCAAATGTGAGCCTCTTTTATAAACCAAAGAAGTTTGCCTGTCTGTCTACTTCCCAGTGTCTCTGCTAAAAAAACAAACAAAAAAACAAACAAACAAACTAGTGGAAGCGCTTTAGAATCTCCAAAGCTTTGTATAAATGCAGTTTGGTGTTACAGCTGTCATAACCATTGCCATATTCCAAATGGCCCCAAATATTTCTAAGCTAGACTTTGTGAGCATTTGTGTATGTCAGTAATTCTTTTATATTGCTCAGGTCCATCTGGATTTAGCATATTAGGGCAGACGACATTATATTACAATCATGTTATTACTATTATTATTGCCACTACTAATGGTTATATCATGCTACTTTATGGATCACTGTGCTTATTTTCCTTGCAGAGAATTTTGTGTTCTTGTCATGACTTCATTGTAATACTGATGGCTGAAACCTTTCTCAGGACTCTGAATGGCAGGTGCCTAGAAGCTCAGCCTCTCCCTCAGGCACCACAGCCATCAATGAAAGCCAAACCAGAGAGTGGGTGTGTTTGCATTGGGTCCTTTGGGGAAACAGAGATACAAGGTTAACTTCTGAATCAAAATCTAGGTCCACAGTTCCCAGAGTGTGGTCTTTGGACCAGCAGTATTGACATTACTTGGTAGCTTGTTAGAAATGAAAATACTTGGACTCCACTCCAGACCTCCTGAATCAGAAACTCTGATGGTGGGCCTCTCAGGGGGTTTGATGCATCCTAAATATGAGAATCACTGATCTAGGGAAGGGTGTGGGAGGACTTGGAGCTCTCGGGTCCCTTCCAACCCTATGACAATAATTCTGCTGCATTCCTCCCCAGGATCTAGGGAGACAAAGGCCATGGGGGCAGGGGAGAGCATGGGCACCAGGGGAGGGGATAATATTGGCTGACTTAGTATCAGGCCTGTTGGCCCGGGTTCTCCGCAGTGGGAAAGAGGATGGTGGAGCACTCCACGCAGAGGACATGCCATGTGCCAACGTTCTGAGGCTTGGCAGCAAAGGGCAAGTTTAGGCAAGTTTAGGTTTAACTGGAATCTGTGATGTGAGTAAAGGTGGTTTAGAGCCAGAGCATGGCAGCTCATCCAGTGCGCTTTTTTTTTTTTTAATAATTTTTTAAAAAAATATATTTTATTGATTTTTCACAGAGAGGAAGGGAGAGAGATAGAGAGTCAGAAACATCGATGAGAGAGAAACATCGACCAGCCGCCTCCTGCACATCCCCCACCGGGGATGTGCCCGAAACCCAGGTACATGCCCTTGACCGGAATTGAACCTGGGACCTTTCAGTGCGCAGGCTGACGCTCTATCCACTGAGCCAAACCGGTTTCGACTCCAGGGGCTTTATAAAATCTTTTATGGTTGTTGAACAGGAGAGGAGCGTGGTCAGAGCTGTGCTTGTGGAGAGTGAAGAGGGTGAGAAAGAAGTTGGAGCACAACCAGGAGGGGCTTCCAGGGCTGCCTCTAACAGCCACAACATGCCACCTGTTGCCCTGGCTCCAAGAGTAAAGTTGGTGTCCTTCTCCACAAAGGCAGCGTTTTTACTCACAGCCCTTGCCAGCTGGACTTTGCAGCTCTTGCCAGCGGGGGATTGGGATCTGTTACAGTGATGGCCACACTGGCTCTGACACCTCCACAGGCCTTGGTCCTGAGCTCTCGCAGATGCTTTGATCTGGCAGCAGCTGTTGCCACTGGCATTAGTAAGGGCTGGTTTTGGGGGGAAAAGTGGAAGGGGATTGGGACTCACAGAGAGCGTGATGGCAGACGGGATCTTTCTCTGTCCCCTCCCTGCCTCCCTGGCCTGTGGGGAGATGGCCGCCCTGGATATGGTCTCGTTAAGTCAAAAAAAGGAGGAAGCAGGATGGGGGTTGGGGAGGGCAGGGGAGAAGGAAAGAATATTTGCACCGCTCCTATTCACCCTCTCTCACTGTCTTCACCCAACTCCAGGCCTGCCTCAGGAAATGAACGGGGTTTCTTCTTTTCCTTTGAGGAGCGTCAAAGAGAACAGCAGGCTCCGTGGTCCCTTGTGGACTGGCATCTTTGGGAGCACAGCCAGCTGTGGCCTTCTCATTAAAGGCATTGGCCATGGAGTCAGCAGTGGAGTCCTCTCCTGTGGCTCTATAGGCAGTGGGCATCACTGAGAGGGTTTCTGGCAGCAGAGCAAGAACATAGCACACCCCCACTTGATAGCAAAGAACAGTTACCCCAGAACAATGGAGGCACCCCATGGAAACTCCAAACATCACTGTGTGTGTTGGGGGGGCGGGTCTTTACATAGGGCAAGGGTCAGTGAGTTGATGACAATTGCTGTGAAGTTGTCGCCATTGTACCCCTGCAGATTTACAAGCGAAGAGTCCCATCATAATACTGGCACCTGACAAATGCTTGACAAATGAGTGTTCCATAAATGAACATTGAGTGGTCATTGCAACCCAGGTTCTTCTGTGGCCCCGTGACCCTTCCTCCAACCCCTTGGGGACAAAGCCATTGATGCCTGCAATTCCTGGAATGTACCTTCCCTGCTTTTCATGGACAGGCATCTGGGCTCACCCTCTGATGAGGGATCCCCAGAGAAGCACCAAGTTTCCACTTCCTAAAGCCAAAAACTCAGAGCTAGGGCTCTTCATGAAACAGAGGCCCGCTGGTGACAATTATTCGTCCCAAGTCCCGAAGGTGGCTCTAGAGTCTGGGTGATCTGACTTCCACACTAGCACTGGCTCCACTGAGTCATGTTATCAGTCTCAGTAACATCCCTGGAGTGGTTGGGGAGAGTGTGCTCTGACATCATGGGGCCAGAGCTGTAGGGTTTCCCAACTTCCTGTGCCTCAATCCCCCTGACAGAGACCTCGGGAAAAGGTATCCCTCATCCCTCTGGTTGCCCATGCCTCTAGGGCAGTTGCTGTGGTTAGTGGTTACATGTTAGGCAGTATGATGGTTAAGGTTACAGAGTCTGCAACCAGGTTGATTGAGGTCATGTTCCTGTTCTGCACTTACTATCTATGTTGATCTTGGGCAAATCTCTCAACCACTCTGTGTCTCAGTTTTCTTATATCAAAATAGGGATTCTAACAATGCCTACCTCACAGGGTTGCTATGAGGATAAAATGGAATTTTTTAATAAAGGACTTAGAACATTATCTGTACACCATAAGCGCTAGACAATAGTTTAATGTAATAAAGCACTGTTGTAGTTTGGATTCCCCAGAGCTGAGCCCAAGACAGAGATTGAGGTGCTTGGGATTTGTTGAGCAATCCTCAAAGGAGAAAGGGAGGGAGGGAGAAGGACACAATATAAGAAAGACTTAAGTAAGAACTGGCATCTGGCTGCATACTCTGGAATCACAGCACAGAGGCAGCCTCACCCTGTGGCAAGGGGCAGGGGTAGGAGCAGGTGCAACAGAGCAGCCTTTTGCTTATATCACTCAGCACCTGTCTACCGGATGCCTGAGCAGCAGGGAGGGTGGAGCCTCCCAGCAGAGGTGAATTCCATTTGCCAAAGGCAATTCTAAAGAAGTGGGTGCTGTGTGCCATTAGCAGCTGACACTTGCAGCAGCTGGGCATAGGCCCAGCAAAAGGGATCTGGGCAGGTACCAATGGACCTGGCTCAGAGCACTAAGATCTCAAAAAATCCCTCCCCCTTTGCTTAACAGAAGGAAGGACATTGTCCCTAGTCCTGAAGCATCCCTTATAGTTCCAGCAGGGGTGGGCTTCCTCTGCTACCCCACTCTCATCAAGAGCCAGCTAAATTTAAGGGCATCATCACCCCTGCACTACTTTATCAGCTCTCCCCTGTCCCCTATGCCCCTCAAGGACCCCCTTGACTCGGGAGGCTCTGACTTCTGCAGTCAGGGAGAGCCCAGCCTTCTGGTGATAGTTTGACCTCAGCTGCCCCCACCCAGGTCCCCATGGTGGGGACTTTACTTTGCAGGAATTTCTATCACACCATGAGCACCTCGAAGGAAAATCGGCAAAATTAATTGGAAATTAAAGTCACCAAAATGAGCACTGAATTAAGAAACCATTAACTCCAAATGACTGCTGGAAGGGAGCGGAAGTTAATTACAAAGGCTGCCTGGTTATTTTGTGTATTTTCTGCATCACAGTATCATCTTAGATCCTGATGTCTGAATCTGATCAGCATTCTGTGGATACCAGTGCTAGTTTTGATGAGATGTGATCCTCCCCAGGACCCATGGACCAACTCAGGCACTGAGGAAGCCTCCTTGGCCTGAGACAGGGCCTCCCTCCTAACCCCGTGCCTGATGAACAGCAGCATGTCCCCATACATGCCCCCTGCCTCAGTGCTCCCTAAGGGAAGCCATTGCCAGGGGCATCCCAGGAGTCCGTGCCCACACATTATCACTGCATAATGGGCCCCACCATCCACCTCATTAGGCTCTGCTGGGGATCAGGACTAAATTGGATAAAATGGAAGAAGCACATGGCTTATTAGCCAAAGGGGCTGTAGGAGAGAGTTGGGGTAGGGGAAGCTGATTGATTGCCAATAGAACCTCCCAGATGTACTTCCCTGAAACACAATTCTGGACCACACAATTTCCTCTCTCCCTGGGAGCCATCTATGGCAGTACAGATGACTATTAGGGTGGGAGCCCCACAAGGACATGGGATTTCATTGTTTTGATCACAGATCTATTCCCAGTACCTAGACCTGGGTTTAGAACAATATATATTTGTTAAATGAATGAATGAATTGCAACCCCCAAGAAATATTTACTAGACCAGGTGCCAAAGGAAAGGAACTGTTTGTGATGGCCATCCAGCTGCTGTGAGCCAGGCATCTCAACTGAAGGATGTGATTGAGGCTGCCATGATTTTTCACTGGTGCTATAGCAAAGCTAGTGCCCCTTGATCTTATCTCGCATCCCCATCTCCCACCCTCATCTCTATATTACCTATGGGATTAAATTTTCTAAAACCCATATCTAATTATACCCCTCCCAGGTCAATACTCGTCAATGACTCTTTGCTACCTACAGAGTAAACTGTAACTGTATAAAAGGGACCCAGCCTGCCATTGGAGACCCTCAGAGGTCTATAGTCCCCACAGCTTCCCGTCCTGAATGTTCCTCCTCCAGGAAGCTTTTCCTAAACCCCTGGGACCACTATGAACCTGAGTTCTCGCTTTTGTGACTTTCTTTGTCTTGAATTTAGCATGTAGCCAGCCATTGTCTACTAGTTTTCTTCTTACTGTCTTATGAGTGTTTCCCCCCTCATATGAATGATAATTTTCTTGAGCAAATGGATTAGTATTTTCTTGGGGCTCCTGCAGAAAACTTTGGAAAGGGCTGAGAACATAGAGATCTCATTATGAAAGACACCTACTGCTCAATCAAGAAATCCAGAATATAATGAACAACGTAAACTGAGGAACAAAAACAGATCCAGAGACAGAGCAGCATCGATCAGACCGTCCAACCTCAGAGGAAAGACAGGGGAGGGTGGGGGTAAGGGGGAGAGATGAACCAAAGGACTTGTATGCATGTATATAAGCCTAACCAATGGACACTGACAACAGGGGGGTGAGGGCATGAGTGGGAGGGGGTGGAGGGCAATGGGGCGATAAGGTATGTAATACCATAATCAATAAAGAAAAAAAAAGAAATTCATTGGCTTTCCCTCTTTACACTCCCCCACCACATTTTTTTTGAACCAGTTTAAAAGCTTTATTCAGGTATCGTTGACATACAATATACTGTACCTATTTGAAACATACAGTGTGTTCAGTTTTGACTTACATATGAACCCATGAAACTTATAATCATGAAATGACCATCACTCCTAATTTTCCTCATGCTGCTTTATAATCTGCCCTTCCCCTCCCCAGGCCTTCAGAGGATCATTGATTTACCTTCACTGATAATAGACTAGTTTGCCACTGAGCCAAACTGGCTTAGTTTGTATTTTCAAGGATTTTATATGACTTGATTTATAAGAAGCTTATTTTTTTTCTGACTTAATTCATGGTTCTTAATTTTGAAATTCTTTGATGATGCTTATATGAATAGTTCATTCTTTTTATTTTGCTGATGAGTACCTTTTCTATGGATACATCATTTGTTTATCCATTAATCTGTTTATGGGCAATTTAGATTACTTCCAGTTTGACTACTGCAAATATAGCTGCTAGAATATTTGTATACAGTACTATATATGTACCTATGTATGTTTCACTTCTCTTGTGTTAGCAACTCAAAGTGTAATGTCTGAGTCAGGATAAGTGAATGTTGGAGTTAAGAAATTGCTAAATTGTGATCTGTAATGGTTGTTCACTTCATGTACCCACCAGGAATGTATGAGATTTCCAGTTTTTCTACATACTTGCCAATGCTTGATATGGTCAGTCCTTTGATATATATAATTGATCTCAGAGAGGAAGGGAGAGGGAGAGATAGATAGAAACATCAATAGTGAGAAAGAATCATTGATTGGGTGCCTCTTGCACACCCAGCACTGGGGATTGAGCCTGCAACCTGGGCATGTGCACTCACCAGGAATCTAACAGTGACCTCCTGGTTCATAGGTTGAGCAACCACTGAATCACCATGGCTGGGCTGCCCTCTTTTTAATGAACTGTGGCTACTTCCCTTTTCATTAACAAACTGTTCACTTTTGCTCCTCATTTTTGTGTGCACTATGCACAATGTAATAAACATATACACTATGCCCTTTAAAATTTAATCTTCATTCACTTATTCACCATCATGTTCTCTTTTTTTATCAGTTTATAATGGTCTTTATTATCCATAAATGAGTGAGATCATGTGGTATTTTTCTCGGCTTCCCAGGGGCCGGCGCAGCCTCATAGGGGCCGTCTCAGCCTCACAGGGGCCGTCTCAGCCTCACAGGGGCTGTCACAACCTCACAGGGACTGTCACAACCTCACAGGGACTGTCGCAGCCTCACAGGGGCTGTCTCAGCCTCACAGGGGCCATCACAGCCTCACAGGGGTCATCTCAGCCTCACAGGGGTCGTCTCAGCCTCACAGGAGCCGTCGCAGCCTCACAGGGGCTGTCGCAACCTCACAGGGCCTGTCGCAACCTCACAGGGGCCGTCTCAGCCTCACAAGGGCCGTTTCAGCCTCACAGGGACTGTCGCAACCTCACAGGGGCCATCTCAGCCTCACAGGGGCTGTCTCAGCCTCACAGGGCCTGTTTCAGCCTCTCAGGGGCCGTCACAGCCTCTCAGGGGCCATCGCAGCCTCGCTGGGGCTGTTGCAGCCTTGCAGGGGGTGCCGCATTCTAAGTTGGAGGTGAAATTGCGAGTCAGAAGCTCCTCTCGCTGTCTCTCCTGCTGCTCCCTTGCGTATCGTTGATGCTGGAAGTTTCTGAGAGCAGTCTGCAGGTGCTAGACATCATACTTTAACTTGTCAACATGAAGTTTGGCATTCTGTCTTTTGTTGGGCGGCTCCTTGCTGGACAAAATCTCCAGGCATTCTTGGTGGCTGAATATCTTGTATGCTTGCTTGGATTTCATTTTATACTAAGTGCACAGACTGCTTGTCTGCCATCTCCCAGTGTCCCATGTGAGACTGGATCAGGTGGACCTGCTTGTGCATTTGTTGGTACAGTGGTTCCATGTCACCGGCCCAGCCAGGTCTAGCTCCGGCTTCCTCTGAACCTGATTCAGCTTCTTGAATGTGTCCCTTATGTATGCAAGGAGTTGACATCTACAGTTTGTTGGGTTAGGCTGCAAAAGCACAGGTGGTTCCTTATGTGCCACTGGCACAGCTTGGGCGGGGATGTAACTTGAGTAGGATGGCGTCTCTGGGAATCACCAGGGCGGAGCAAAGAGCAATGGCCTCTCCGCGACTCCGCGTCTCCGTGACTCCTCGCCTCTCCGCGACTCCGCGTCTCCGAGTCCCCGAGTGCTGGTGAGCAGCTCCGCAAGAAAGCCACCCTAGCTCTCAGACCCGCTGCAAGACCGTCCTGCCTCTCCCCATAGGGGTCTGGGATCTCAGAATCCTGCCCCAAACAAGCTCAGTGGATTCGAGAGTTTGTAACCCCTTCTGATTGAAAAAAATCGCGCATCCAGTTGCAGTCCGCCTGGCGAGCAACTCCATACCTCTGTTATTGGCGCCTCTGTACATCCTGCTCAGTCTCAATGCTCTTCTTTCTTTCCTTCCAGTTGTAGAGCTTACACTGGGCCAGCTTTCCCATGGTTCTGAATGACAGCTGTTTGTCTTATAGTTGGTAGTTTCAATGTTGTTGTGGGAGGCAGCACGCACAGGTCTATACCTTACACTGCCATCTTGGTTCTCCCACCACATTTTCTTATCATAGTTCTCAGCCCACCTCTGCTTGGCAATTCTCACCCTCTCTTGTAAGCATGGAGGGCATTGGCCATGGAGTCAGCTGTGGGTTGTTCCTACTCCCTGAACCCCCAGCAACTGGTACCGTTCCTGGAACTTTCAGTATACAGGAGACAATGGAACAATACCTATCCAGCTGTCTCTTTGGATCCCACACTCTGACAGAGCCTTAGCTACACCTTCCAACACATTAGCTCCTTCACGTACTCATTTACTCATTTATTTGTTCAGCGACTTTAGTTAACATTGACTATGTGTCAGATACTAAGTTAGGTATTGGGGAAAGAGTGATAAAAAGGCAAGACATTTTCCTTTGTTTATCATAAACTGAGTTTCTTGAGGTTGGAAACAGCCAAATCATCCCATGGTTTCATTGCTTGGTACATAAAGTGTTCACTAAATGTTTACTGAATTAATTAGTAATGTGTCTAATTGACTTCATCTTCCTTTTAAGCCTGTGGTCTCCAATTAATCCTTTGGGATTTTAGAGGGACTGGCGTTGCTATAAGTCTGGAGTTGGAAAAGTCATACAAAGACCAGCTCACTGATAAGATGCGTACATTCAGCGAACATTTCCTGAAAATGTCCCTGTCCTTGAAGAACCCATTGTCTAAAAGAGAAGACAAAGACACACCCTGTGGGAGTAATTGCCGGATCAGAGGAACAGCAAGACGTTGATGCCGGGGCAGTGATAACAGAGTAGAGATGCTGTCTTCTACTCTAGAGGGGAGGGGGCTTCCCAGAGGACAGGATTCTTGACCCAGAGAGTCAATCAGAAGTGCCTCCTGCAGGCAAAGTGAGAAAGGCAGAGGGAATGGGGTGTGCAAAGACACAGTGAAGACCTGGGACATTTGGGGAACTGATGGTGGGAGCTGAACATCCCCAGAGCTTATGAGATAAAGGAGAGGGTAGATGAACAGGTAAGAGGGAAGGTATATTATAGCCCAGGAAGCACAGGCTTTATCATGTGGTTCTGGAAGAGACTCAAATGTTGGTACAGTGTCTTGAGAAGACAGCAGAGAAGGAGAAAGTAAAAATCTGGAGGGATAAGTAATACAGACCCAGCAGGTGGGGTGAAATGTTTTCTATAGTTCTTGTCAGGTCAGCATCCATTCACTCTCCGTCTGGTAGGAGCATTTTCCTCTGTGAAACATTCCTCTGCCAGGTTAAATCTGCCTGTCCAGTTGGGTTGCCTACCCAACATCCACCCCAGGCCAATCACAATATTCCACTCTCCTGGCCACAGTGATTGTCTCAGAGATGATCACAAGACCCCATCCAAGCCACTGAGACTCAGTTCTTAGTTGTTGTTATAATGAAGGGGATCTCTCTTTTCTGAAGATGTTGAGAGATATGAGAAGCTGAAACTGTTCTTAGCTTTCTGACTGCCACGTGGTAAAGGCCTGCTCAAATGAAGCTAATACTGAGGAATACAGCACCAAGAAATGACATATGTTTGAGTTCAGATGGTATCACCTGAGTTCTGGGAGCCATAGATCAGCTTCTAGATTTTGTAGAAAACTTTTAGTTTTAAAATTAAGCTAATTTGGATAAGGTTTCTGTAATTTGCAACTGACAAAGTCCTAACACACTGAGAAAGGTTATAAAGAAGTTTGAGTCTCCTGGAGGTGAAGACTGGGTTAACTGTTGGTATTGTCTAGCTTGGAATGGGGAAGATGAGCAGAAAGTGGGTTTAGGAAACTTCTGTGGAAAGAGTACAGAGAACACCACTGAATTACTAGTTGAGAAAAGTAGTTTAAATTTAAAGAGATGATGGATGTAGGACATATACAGGCAGGAAAGCCGGTTTATCCAGGAACTGAGGCAGCTAGGGAAAGACTTCATCCTGATCTGGGAAGGAAGGTAGGGATAAAGGGAGTCATGAATAATATAGGATTGTGCTCAGAACAAATATCTGCCCCAAATGGAATAACTAGAGCAGAAGTTGGCAATGTTTTTTCTGTAAAAGGGCAGTTAGTAAATATTTAGGCTTTGTGGGTCATATGGTCTCTGCTGCAACTGCTGAACTCTGCTGTTATAGACCTAAAGCAGCCAAAGACAATTAGGAAACAAATGAATATAATTATGTTTCAATAAAAATTTATTTACAAAAACAGGTAGTTGGCCAGATTTGACTGTAGGCCATAGTTTGCCAGCCCTTGAACTAAAGGCAATGATTCTCATGCCTTTTTGCTTATTGTTAAAAGACAGTTTAGTGCTATAGGTGTGTGCTAAGCTAACTAAGCTGTGTGAGTGCATGAGAGCATGTGTCTGGCACTCACAAATCATTTTTCATTTCATTTCTACTTTGTCTGCCATAGAAGAATTCCTCAGTGGGGTAGCATAGATGATTCTAGAGAGGACTGTGATTCCCATAATCCCTCTAGATCTTAGTTTAAGAATTTCGCCTCGAAACTGAAAAGAAGAGACATCAAGGACAGTATGTGTTGGGAAGTAGCAGCCAGTATCAGGGACAGTGCCACTCCTTGGAGGGCAATGTTGGTTTGGGAATACCCTATTTCCATCCTATCTAATAAAAGAGAAAAATGGTAATTGGTGTACGACGATACCCTTTTCATTGGTTAATCAGGGCTATATGCAAATTAACTGCCAACTATGATTGGCAGTTAACTGCCAACTATGATTGGCAGTTAACTGCCAACAAGATGGCGGTTAATTTGCATATGTAGGCACAATGCAGGGAGGCAAAAGGGAAAGCAGGAAGAAGCCCCCTGCCACTGACAGTGATCAGAAACCCAGGGGGGAGCTAAGAGCTGGGGGGCAGGGCAAAGGCGGCCCCTGGGGCCGCCTTTGCCCTGCCCCCCAGCCATGATCGGAGAATCAGGTGCCTTTGCCACCCTGGCCAGTGATAGCAGGAAGTAGGGGTGGAGCCAGCGATGGGAGCTGGGCACGGTCGAAGCTGGCAGTCCTGGGAGCTAGGGGTCCCTTGCCTGGGCCTAAAGCGGAGCCCACGATCACGGGGCCACTGCAGCTGCGGGTCCCCGCTGCCCGGGCCGGACGCCTCAGCCAGAGGCATCCTGCAGGGGCAGGGGCGGAGCCTGCAACCACGGGGAGCTGGGGGTCCCTGCCCAGGCCTGACACCTCTGCCGGAGGCCAAAGGCCTGGTCAAGGGGCCGATCCGGTGATTGGTGATCGGAGGGTGATGAGGGTCAACTCCTCTGGCCGAGGCATCAGGCCTGGGCGGGGGGCTGAGCCAGGGATTGGGGGGATATGATGGTCCCCTTGCCCAGGCCTGAAGCCTGGGTCAGAGGCGTCAGGCTTGGGCGGGGGGTGGAGCAAGCGATCAGAGGGAGATGGGGGTCCCCTGCCCAGGCATGATTCCTGGGCCAGAGGCCTCAGGCCTGGGCGGGGCCCAGAGCCAGTGATCAGGGGGAGATGGGGGTCCCCTGTCCAAGCCTGACACCTCTGGCGGAGGCGTCAGGCCTGGGCAAGGGGCCGATCAGGCGATCGGAGGGTGATGGGGGTCAACGCCTGAGGGCTCCCAGTATATGAGAGGGGGCAGGCTGGGCTGAGGGACACTCCCCCCACATACACCCAGTGCACGAATTTCGTGCACCGGGCCCCTAGTGCTAATATAAAAGGCCTGTGATCAGGCCTGGAAAGGGCATCTTTGCATCTCCTCCTCCCATGAGGTGGAAAAGGAAAAAAAAAAAGACCTGGATATTCTGAAAAGTGTCCTGAGAACCCAGATGCTTGACTCCACAGCTGACCTCTGAGACCATGTAACTAATGAGACTGAATCATTTTAAACAAAGATCTAAAAATAAGCCATGATTTCATGCTGGTTTATCTAGGTGGTGTGAATGAAAGGGAAACCTGGAAGGAAAGTCACTTTATCTTGTAGTGTCGACTCTTCCTCACCTGTCAAATGGAGATAATAGTCACTTCTCTGCCTTTCTCAAAGGGTCTTCATGATTATTGAGTAAGACAGTGGATGGAAAAGTGCTGTGAGCAGCAAAAAGTACGGACTTTTTGCTCGGTCCAAATGTCCAGTTCAGCCCTTGACCTGCGATGACTCTCATGTCTTTTTCTTATTGTTAAAAATAATTGTCTTATCGCTCTCCCTCCCTCAAATAACTCCCCCCCATCCCCCCACCTCCCCACCCCCCCACCCCCCAAGTGATACAGAGAAAGAGCCAAAACTGATTTCAACCTTATTACCTGTAGTGGGCATTGTTTGTTACTCACTCAATTTCCATCCCACCTTCCAACCACTTGTTCCACTAACAGAACCTAGATTGTGTTTAAGGGTGATCTCCTTTTATAGAAGGTGATGGCTTTCACTAAGAAATCCTTGACAGCTGTTGTTATAAGAATGGACTTTTGAACAATTCTGCCCAAGGATATGTGAGAGAAAGACTTCTGGGAGATATGGATGTGAGCTCACATTGATTTAAGAAATTAAAAGGACCATGCAGGGAGAGTAAGTGGATGCTACACAGACACACCCCCAGGACCAAACTAGAATTACAACTAAAATACAGAAAAACTTCCTGAATATTTAACGAAAGACTCACTGGAGAGAACCTTGAAAACTGAGGACTAAAGGTGGAAGCCACAAAGAGACTGGAAGGTGGGGCAGAGGCGAGAAAGGGCTGGCTGGGCAGCAACTGAAGTTCTGGAGAGATATCTCAGCTGTGGGGGGTTGCCACTGAGAACTCTGAAATCTAATCCTCAAGCTTCCCTCCCCATCAGAGAGCACCAGAACTGAGAAGGATACCCACATAACATCTGGCTGTGAAAAGCAGTAGGGGTGCTGTCTGCCAGGGAGAAACAGCTGGAAATGCAGGCACCCTCTTAAAAAGCCAATACACAAAATTCCCTGTGGAGCTACCCACCTTGTGTTCCTGTAGAGGGAGGGCACAGTGGACTGTAGCTGTGAGAGCAGAAGCCAGGATGGGGGATTCAGCGGTTAGAGCTCAGAAGGCAGATACCCATGGTTTCCTGTGCTGAATCATTCTTTCACTCAGCAGAGGACATCTTTCCCACACAGATATTTGCCTTGCCTTGGGGGAAGACAGTTCGCCCCACCCTATTGGAAAACACCTTGCCCTGAGGCCACTTAAGACTAAAATAACAATTAGCCTCCAGGCAGAAGCAATTGCCCCACCCTGTTGAAAAAAACTCTGGCCACACCTGAAGATGATTGCCTGGGGGCAATTCAAGTTGTAATCCTATCAGTCTGTAGGCAGAGGTGGTCTCTGGAGGCTTTTTGCATCTTTACCTGACCTCATTAGTCAGAAACAAGCGTTTGTCACCGTCCTGCACTAGAGATTGAGAGATGTAGAGGATCTACCTAATACATAGTCACAAACCCAAACAGACAGCCAAAATAAGGAGACAAAGAAACAACCCCCAAATGAAAGAATAAGAGAATTCTCCAGAAGAAGAGATAAATGAAGCAGAGATAAGAAATTTATCTGAAACAGAGTTCAGAATAATGATGGTAAAGATGTTCAACAGCATGAGAAAATATATAGTAACTATGAAAAAAGAACAGTCAGAAATAAAAAGGACCATGCAAAAAGAGCTGGTCTTTTCCAGAATAATAGAGTGAAGCCAAGAGTGGAAAGCAGTCAGAGCTGCTCCTGTAGCTGCTAGTGCTTCTAGTTTTGTGAAATACTCAAACACATTGTTTAAGCCACTTGAGCCAGAGCTTTCTGTTACCTACAGCCAAAGGCACCTTCACTGGTAGTCACCAATCATGAGGAGACAGCCAAGAAACACTGGTTACTTGTTGGCACCCACTTCCTCCCAGAACCTCTCCTTCTACTCACAGTTTTCCCCACCTTTTCTTCAGACTTCACCTAGAAAAAGCCATATGCTCCCTAGGCCTGTGATCATCTAATTAATCCTTGGAGACAGAATGCTGGAACTGCGGGGGGAGAGGTCTGACTGTAAGAAACATGGTCCCTGTCTCCTTATCCCCAGTCCTACAGAAACTCCCCCTCTACTCACATTTCTCTCCCACTCAGTACTCAGGGATGGAGCAGTTTTGGGGAAATATTTACTCTTACTTGGACCAAGAATGGATGAAGAAAATTTGTAACTACTGGGGTATATGCTTTAGAATTGCTGAGCATTAAGGCCCACATAGTCGGGAGCACAGAGCCAGGAATTGGGCCCTTAGGCTATATCGCATAGCTTGGGTCTGGGATGGGCTTGTCTGTGGTGGAGAGCTCAAATAACTCCCAGACTAAAGGAGCCAGTAGTTATCACTCTGCCCCTCTTGGCTTCACCAAGCACAGCTGTCCTTGAACAGAAGACTTTCAGAGCCAGTGGATGCTCAAAAGCATGGAAAACGTGGCTGAGTTAAAGGTGGGGTGTGACTAGAGAGGGACCATGGCAAGGTCAAGAACTTCTTCATAGGGTGAATTAGATCAGGTGATCAGGAGACCAGACTGAGTCAGCAAAAGCATAAGGGGTAGCTGGACTTATTCAGATGGGAAAAAAGCAGAAACCCCAGTTTCAGAAGCTGATAGGCAAAAATAGAACAGGAAAGGTATGCAGTCATAGGCCAGGGCTGAGAATAAGATGGCATTTTATTTCCTGGAAGGCTAGGTTCTGTTGCTCCCAAGCCCAATCCATGAAATGCATGGACTTTTCTTCCCAGTTCCCCAATACAGTCATCCTCTTAGATGTCTTTCTCTCTGACAACAGAGAGAAGTGTATGAAAAAATGTTGCAGACTCCACTGAGGAGCTCTGCAGGAGGAAGCATGGTCTCTGCTCTACTCAGTCTCCAAATAACAGAAGATGTTCAGGCATTTCTCCACTCAATCATTCTTAATCTTCCTTTCCTCTCCATATTCACCATTGCTGCCCATGTCCAACCCACAACCATCTCTCACCCTGAGAACCTCCTAACTGCTTCCCCCACCTCCAGTATTTTCCTCTGATCTATTGCCTCCACTCTGGAAATTAGATCTTTCTAGAGTGTCTGTTTAGAACTTCCAGGGGCTCCCCATTACATTCAAGATGAAGTCCAATCCAATGTGCTAACATGGAGGCCCTTTATTATCCTGCCCTGCTTGCTTCTCAGGCTTCACCTCCCACCAGACCTCTTCTTGAACTCAGTGCATTGGCCACACCAGGTCTTCAAATATGCCATGTTCTCTTGCATCTCTGGGCCTTTCTGCATATTCCCTACAATTTCCCCCATCTCCTCTCCTGCCCCAATCCTTGCCTGGCTGCCCCTACCCATCCTTCAGCTTTTATTAATGCTACTTTCTCTGGAAAACCTTCTATGATGCCCTGGTTCAGGCTTACTTCTCTCCTTGGGGTTTCTGTAGCTCCCTGTGTTTGTCATATCCAAGCTTGTCATAGTATATTCCAGTTGCCTCTTTACCTATCTGTTTCCCTCACCTATCTTTGAGCTTCTCAAGTATTAATTGAAACACATGAAATATCCAATGTTTAACCATTTTGACTTACAAAATGGGCAATTTCATGTGGTTCATCTCAACACAGTGACCATGACTGTTTTGTTACCTATTGGATCCCAGGGTCTAACAGTGGTCACCAACCTATCGGACCTTACAGACCACCAGTGGGCCGCGGATCACCAGTTGGCAACCGCCGGCTCTAGCACAAAGTCTAAAACACACTGAATTCTCAGTGTAACTTTTTTTTTTTAATTTTTTTATTGCTTAAAGTATTACAAAGGGTATTACATATGTGTCCATTTTATCCCCCCGCCCTAGACAGTCCCCTAGCCTCCCCTATTCCCCAGTGTCTTATGTCCATTGGTTATGCTTATATGCATGCATACAAGTCCTTTAGTTGATCTCTTACCCCCCTACCTCCTGCCCCCCTCAGTGTAACTTTAATTTAAGTTTTTATGCCTAATGGCCAACATCAGCAGAAATCTCTTTGGGGATAGAAACAGGAAGGATGAGATCTCCTAGGGCAGTGGTCGACAAACTGCAGCTCGGCAAACTGCAGCTCATGAGCCACATGTGGCTCTTTGGCCCCTTGAGTGTGGCTCTTCCACAAAATACCGACTTCTACACATGGGCCACGAAGTTTCAATTGCACTGTACATGCGTGCCCACACGTGGTATTTTGTGGTATTTTTGTGGTATTTTGTGGAAGAGCCACACTCAAGGGGCCAAAGAGCCACATGTGGCTCATGAGCTGCAGTTTGCTGACCATGGTCCTAGGGTCATCTGTTACAGGCTCCTGCCTCCCCTTGGCACTGGCCACACCTGTGATAAGCATCAAGATTTTGCCTAGCCTGACTTAGTCTAGAGTTGTCTTCAGCCTATGGTGCATTTCACCAGGCCTACAACATGTTCTGAAGCTGTGGGAGTCTGTCATCCCAATCCTAAATTGGTGACATCATCATGGCCACAGATGGTAATTGTCTAACATAAACATTCTAGTGTTTCTTGGGAAAAGGATTCAGCATGCCTAGTATACCCCTGAAAAGCCAGGCCATACCTTTTGGACTATGAAAAAATTGCACATTGCAAAGCACCATTAAATTTCTGGAAACATAAAGAAAACATCAGAAAGACCAGACTCAATACTCTGACTCTCCTCATTGATACATCACATTGTGCTGCCTCAGGGACCACACAGGTTCTTGGGTCAGGGATGCAGAGTCTCCAACTGCCTCTCCCAGGCCAGGAATATACTGCTTAAGTGAGGTCAGAGTTAAGGCAACAAGAACTTATATGTCCTCTCCACCAGGGAGAAGTGCAAAATGAGATTGCATCCTTTTACTAATAAAATTACATAATAACCTCTTTCTACCCTCATTGACTGTACTTTTCCTTTCCCAGGGCCTCCTGCCTATGATAAAAACCAAGAGCCCCAGGGGTGCATGCACAGTCCAATATATAGGTTGATCCTGGTGCTATGGCCTCAAGGAGAAGAAACCAAACAGCTGTGGGCCAGCAAAGGCATCCTGTGATCTGCAGCTGAGTGTCCATGCCCTTGCAGGGCTGTGTGCAGTTTGGCAGGATGGTGGAGTTAGTCCCTGTCAGTGGCTACAGCTGTGTTGGCACTGATAATCCAGCAGCATTTTCTTCAGGGATATGGGAGGTGGGAGCTTACACTGACCTGTGGTCACATTAAATCTCTGCAGACCTAAGGTTCCAATGCAGTTTTCTTAGTTCACATGCACACTCTCTGCACACGCACACATACACACTCACTCACGTAACCCTTTACCCTCCTCTAGGACCTAGCCATCCATTTCTGCCCAGGAATGGTAGACCATACACTGCTTTGTTCTCATGTCCCCCAATCACAAAAGGGGTCTGGTTTAGAAGGTCTCTGGGAATTCCCAGGGCTTTCTATCTCAGGCCTCCTTCTCCTCCTGACTTTGCACCCTCAGTGCCTTTCTCTGCCCCCACCAGGATCATCCAGGTAAGAAACCCAACTCCCTCCACACTTTCCCAAGCAATGCACTCACCTGAGCATTAGTGAGAGATGTAGATTTTACTAAAGATCTTACAGAGCAGATAAGGAGGCCCCAGAAACATTCTACGGACCTGTCTCCAGAACCTCTCTCTGTCTGGCTGACTCTCAGCAGGATCTTTCTTGGGCCCTTTTAACTCCAGCCCCAGCCTCTGTGGTTCCTCTCTCCTCCTCAAGAATCTAACCATCCCCACTCCAAATTCCGTCTTCAGCCCTCTGGGCTCCTATTCCCACACCTGAGCAAACAAGCCCAGCACTGGGCCTGGTGAATGGGAGGCCTTCCCAGTTTTCATTGATGACCCTAGAAAACAGCTTTAGATGCAGAAATTATCTTGTTCCACCTGATTCTGCTGGTTGTGACCAGAGTCCTTGTATCCCCACTCCCTTGCCACTGTATCTTAGCATACCCTCTGGGTTATTGCCTGGGTCTTCCCAGCTACAATTCTGCCTCAGGTCCCAGGACTGCCTCTTCCAACAGACTCAGGGAAAGCCCAAGACCCCTCATCTGTGCACTTGGGGAAAACCCAAGACCTCACCACCTCTGATAGGCCATATATCCATCCCTTCCTTGTTCCTAGTCTTGCAGGGGAGGGATGTGTGTGTGGGTGGGGGGGGAGACCCAGACAGAGGACAGATCGTCTGAGTAACAACAGGAGTGGTTTGCCCTTGACTTGCCAGAGAACTGTACTGTGAGGAGGACAGGATGGAAATGGAATTTGGGGACAATGTTTTGGCAATGAGTGAAGAGGAGCCATTTGAGTGTCTCAGCTAGAGTGGCAACTTTGAGAGTGGGCTGAAAGGAACAGCTATGAGAGCTCTTTCTGTGAAAAGTGTGGCAGGCCATGGAGCTAACTGGGTGTGGACAGTTGGAGTTGAGAGAAAGGAATGAAAAAAGGAAAGATTGACAGCTAGATAATTTGGATTTCAAGGGTCCAGGAGGGAGAGAAAAGAAAGCAGATATCAGGAGAGAGAACCAGAGGCAGAGAAACACCTAGAAAATAAGAATGAGATCACCTGGGCCTGGCTCCAGGCCAGGAGCCTGCTCTCTGGGGCAGCTGCAGGGCAGACCAGCTGTGTGCACCCATCCCTGGACACTAGAACCCTAGCTGGTGCAGCCTCATGGAGTGTGCATTCTTCTGGGGGGTCAGAGGAGAGTCCTGAGGTCCTGGAGGGTTCCTGGTTTGCTCAGGGAGACAGTGAATGCAGAGGTTGGCTTTGAGCCCAGACCCTGGCCCTGGAACCTGCCTCTCTACCCTGACCTGGCCTGGCTTGCCTCTGAGCCTTTTTTCCAGGCAGATTCTGTTTGGATCTACCCACTCATATAACAGAACTGGGGCCTCAGTCCTCACTGGGGAGAGGAGGAGAGACAGCAGGCCCAGGAAGGGAGCCAGGCTGGAAGCCTTGGAGAGAGAAGCAGGGAAGGAGTGTGCAGGGAGCTTGGCCATCCCCCTGTGCTGCCTTGGGCTGGAGGATCCTTCCGTGCCTTCCCCGAAGGCTCACTCAGCCTGACCTCCTCACACACTAGGATGTTCCTACTTCCTCATCTATCCTCGGGCAGTCCCCTGAGTGGGCAAGACAGAGTGCAAGTTGGTCCAACAGAACTCTCACTTAGGCCCAGCTTCCCCTTCTCTGACTTCCCAGGCCCATAGCCCTGGAAGGTTAAATATGCCCAAGAAAAGTCAGGCAAATATGGCAGAGCCAAGATTTTAGCCTAAAAGTGTCTGACACCGGAGAACCAAGATGGCGGTATAGGTAAACACGTGTACTTGCTGCTTCTCACAACCACATCAAAACTACAACTAAAAAACAAAACAAATATCATCCAGAACCACAGGAAAGCTGGCTGAGTGGAAGTTCTACAACTATAAGGCAAGAAAAAAGCACATTGAGACTGATAGGAGGTGTAGAGGTATGGAGGTGTGGGCTGGCAACTGGGTGTGTTATTGTTTTTTTCAATCGGGAGGGAGATACAAACTCCTGATTGCTCTAAACTCCAGTTCTGGGTGAGACTCTGGGGACCCAGAATCATATGGGGAGAAACTGGACTGTCTGGCATCGGGCTGGAACACGAAGGTGGCTTTCAGAGATGTTTACAGCTATCATTGTTCCTGTGTGGGGGCACAGGACGCTGAGGCGCGGGGACCTCCCTGGTGCAGGGCTGACTGGCAGCCACTGCTGTTTGCTCTGCCCTGGTGATTCCCTGAGACCCTGCCCCACCCAATTTGCAACCCCACCCAAGCTGTACCTAGCGGCTTTTGCATATAAATGGCCTGTCCTTTGCAGCCTAAAACCTAACAAACTGCAGCTGGGTCAGAGAGTTCCAAAGCTTCCAAAAGAAGTCGCAAGGCTCAGCTTCAGCAGTCTGCCTTACTCCACAGCTGGGCCTCATCTGGGCACTTCCAAACCCCAAACAAAGAGGAGGAATCTTCAGATCTATCTGTAGCTCCTGCTGGGTTGCCTCAGGCAGTAGCTGACTTTGCACCTCCTTGGAGATCCAAGAGCCAGTGTATCCAGTTGTCAGTGTGAGACCATACCATATTACAACTCTTCACATCCATAAGTGGCATACTCAAGGGGAAGACTCAGTGAACACCAAAGCCCCACGGAAGCAAGCCCAGCCCCATAAGGGTGTCTCCAGCACAGCAGTTCTTCCATTGTAGACACAGCTGGTCCTCACAGCCAATTGGCCTGGAGGTCAATTCCTCCCAGTGATACCTACAACAATCAAGGCTTAACTACAACAAGACTGTGCACCCAGTCCAAAAAGGGGTGCTCCAAGAGTGTCCACCTCAGGTGATTGGAGAGGCTGAGCCACTGTGCCCTATAGGACACCTAGCACACAATGCCACTCTATCAACACAGGGAAGCAGCCAAAATGTGAAGACAAAGAAAATTGTCACAAATGAAATAAATGGAGGAAAGCAAACTACTATAGAGTTCAAAACCACGGTTATAAGGTTACTCAAAAATCTTCTAGAAACCTCTGAGAAATTTAGTGAGACCTCAAGGATATGAAAAAGGACCAATCAGAAATTAAGCATACACTGACTGAAATAAAAAATAATATACAGAGATCCAACAGCAGACTAGGGGATCCCAAGAATCAAGTCAAAGATTTGAAATATGAAGAAGCAAAAAACACCCAACCGTAAAAACAAAAAGAAAAAAGAATCCAAAATTATGAAGATAGTGTAAGGAGCCTCTGGGACAACTTCTAGCATTCAACATCTGAATTATGGGGGTGCCAGAAGAAGAGAGAGAGCAAGATATTGAAAGCCTATTAGAAGAAATCATGACAGAAAACTTCCCCTACCTGGTGAAAGAAATAGACTTACAAATCCAGGAAGCACAGACGACCCCAAACAAGAGGAATCCAAAGAGGACCACACCAAGACACATCATAATTAAAATGCCAAGGGCAAAAGACAAAGAGAGAATCTTAAAAGCAGCAAGAGAAAAACAGTTAGTTACCTACAAGGGTGTACCCATACGACTGTTAGCTGATTTCTCAACAGAAACCATGCAGACCAGAAGGGAGTGGCAAGAAATATTCAAAGTGATGAATAGCAAGAACCTACAACCAAGAGTACTCTACCCAGCAAAGCTCATTTAGAATTGAAGATCAGATAAAGAGCTTCACAGACAAGAAAAAGCTAAAGGAGTTCATAACCACCAAACCAGCATTATATGAAATGCTGAAAGGGATTCTTTAAGAAGAGGAAGAAGAAAAAGGTACTCTTACCATTTGCCACATCATGGATGGAACTGGTGAGCAGATAAGTACCACAGGATCTCACTCATTTGTGGAATATAATGAACAACATAAACTGATGAACAAGGGCTGATCCAGAGACGGAGAGGCATTGATTGGATTGTCGGGCCTTGGAGGGAAGGTAGGGGAGGGTAGGGGTAAGGGGGTAAGATCAACCAAAGGACTTATATGCAAGCATATAGGCCTAACCAATGGACATGGACAACGGGGGGTGAGGGGATGAGCGGGGGGTGGGGTGGGTAGAGGGTAACGTGGAGACAAGGACACATATGTAATATCTTAATCAATAAAAAAAATAAAAATAAAAATAAAAAAATAAAACACCTTCAAAAAAAAAAAAAAAAAGAATGGTCATCTTTTTTGTTGACCTGATTTTTAAGGATTTTTTTTTTAATCCTCACTTGAGGATATGCTTTTACTGCTGAGAGAGAAAAAGAGAGAGAGAGAGAGAGAGAGAGAGAGAGAGAGAGGTTGCCTGACATATGCCCCTGGACTGGGGATCAAACCAGCAACTTAGGTATGTGCCCTGACTGGAAAATCAACCTGCAACCTTTTTGGAGTTCAGAAAGACACTCTAATCAACTGAGCCACCTGGCTAAGCCTGATATCTAAGGATTTTTAAATGTATTAAAGTTAATGTCCCTTTAGCACGATTGGAAATAGGTTCCCTGGTTTGTCATTTGTCTTTAAACACTTTATTTGCTGTTTTCTGATGTGCAGAAATATTTGGCTTTTTAAATGTACACATGTCTATCAAACATTTTCTTCATATTTTCTAACTCTGGTGATATGCTTAGAAATACAACCGCACTTTGAAATTAAAACAAAACAAAACAAAACAAAACAAAAAAAAGATTGGCAGTTAACTGCCAACAAGATGGCGGTTAATTTGCATATGTAGGCACAATGCAGGGAGGGGAAAGGGAAAGCAGGAAGAAGCCCCCTGCCACTGACAGTGATCAGAAACCCAGGGGGGAGCTAAGAGCTGGGGGGCAGGGCAAAGGTGGCCCTGGGGCCGCCTCTGCCCTGCCCCCCAGCCATGATCGGAGAATCAGGTGCCTTTGCCGCCCTGGCCAGTGATAGCAGGAAGTAGGGGTGGAGCCAGCGATGGGAGCTGGACATGGTCGAAGCTGGCAGTCCCGGGAGCTAGGGGTCCCTTGCCTGGGCCTGAAGCGAAGCCCACGATCACGGGGCTGCTGCAGCTGTGGGTCCCCGCTGCCCGGGCCGGATGCCTCAGCCAGAGACGTCCTGCAGGGGCAGGGGCGGAGCCCGCGTGATCGGGGCACCCCCCCCCGCTGCCACTGCAGGTCCCCGCTGCCCGGGCCGGACGCCTAGGCCAGAGGCGTCAGGCCTGGGCAAGGGGCCGATCCTGTGATTGGAGGGTGATGGGGGTCAACGCCTGAGGGCTCCCAGTATGTGAGAGGGGGCAGGCTGGGCTGAGGGACACTCCCCCCCCCCCCACACACACACCCAGTGCACGAATTTCGTGCACCGGGCCCCTAGTGTATATATATATATAAAAAATCTGATGAACAAAATAAACTGGTGAATAGAATAGAATCAGGGGCATAAAAAGGGGGTGGACTGACAATCCTCAGAGGGAAGAGGGTGTGGGGGGTGCGGAAAGAGATTAGACAACAATCTTACACCTATGGACGAGGACAGTGCGGGGGTGGTGAGGGCCTGGGATGGGATGGGAACTGGTGGAGGGGAGCTATGGGGGGGGGATGAACATCTGTAATAATCTGAACAATAAGGATTTATTAGATAAATAAATAAATAAATAAATAAATAAATAAATAAATAAAAGTGTCTGACACCAATCTCTCCCCACCCACGCCCTGGTTGTGGCTCCTGAAGGCTGTGAGGCTACAGGCAGGAACGCATAGGCATGGGGGAAGCAAAGTGATCCATGGTGACAGTTCTCTGTCCTGTCTGGGTTCCCCCCACATTCTCTCCTGCAAGTCACAGGCTTAGGGGTCTACAGACTTATCTGGAATGGTCTGAGAGGTTATCATCTTCCCATGGTGAGGGTGTGCAATGGGCATAACCTGGGCCGACTGGGAGCATTGACAAGGGAATAGAGTCCTGGGGTGTTAAAAAAGCCTGTTACTATGGCCTCTCCACCCAATCTTACAGCTTGGCCTGCGCTCCATCTGTTCTGAAACAAACAGCCAGTGTCAAGACCCTGCAATCATGGGTCCTCAGCTGAACCCATGATCCCCATAGATCTAGACAATACTTCATCTACAGGAAGGCCTCATTGCCATGTGCCTGGGATCAATTTTATCTAGTGGCAATGAATGTCACTCCTTGACTGTCACTACTTGGTTTGGTTGAAATTCAATAACTTGCATTTTCCTCAGCATGTGGTAGTCAGAATTGCACAGGGATAGGACCGGGAGGATCCTTACAGGTCATTTTGTCCACTGTTTCTCAACCCTTTTAAACTCCTTCCCTTTGATAAACACAAAAACCTCACACTTGCTTTTAGTGTTGGGTGACATTTTTAAATGAATTTAATGCTATGGTTATAGTAGGCTGAATAATGGCCTCCAAAGATATCAAGTCCTAATCCCTGGGATCTGTAAATGTTACCTTATTTGCAAAAAGGGTCTTTGCAGATGTGATTAAGGATCTTGAGATGGGGATATTACCCTGGATTATCTTGTGGACCCTAAATACTATCTCATGTATCCTTAGAAGAGAGAGGCAGAGGGAGATGCGACATACACAGAGGTAAGACAATATGACCATGGAGGCAGAGATAAGGAGGCAAGCCAAGGAATGCTAGCAGCCACCAAAACTTAGAAGAGACAAGGAATGAATTCTCCTCTAGAGCCTCTGGAGGGAGTGCTGATGTGCTAAAATCCCTAACTTCAGCCTTCTAGGCCCCAAACCATGAGAGAATAAATTTCTGTTGTTTTAAGCTACCCGGTTTGTGGTCATTTGTTATAACAGCCACAGGAAACTAATACAATGATTTAAAACAAATCACATCTAATACAATGATTTAAAACAAATAAGCTCTTTGCGAATCTCAAAAGTCACCCTTGGAGGTATGACAGTCCCCCAGGATGACTCATGCACCCAAATTAAAGGGAAGAAAATGGGTCCAAATAAAGGTAGGAACTTATCCAAGGTCACAAAAGCAGTTATAAGCAGAGACAGGACTAAACCCAAGAAACTCAACTCTCAGTATTCCCATGGCCCCAGGTCACCTCTTCCCACCTTTTATTCCCCTATCTGGGGAGAGAGAAGGGTCTAGGAAGGCCTGAGGAGGCAGAAAAGTGAGATTGGAGCCAGGGTGGGAAGAACCTGGATCAGAACACCCTAGGGCTGGAAACTTATACAATAGGTAAAGATGTTCCAATATTTTTCTTACTAAACAGTAACTTCCAGAGACTGTGAGAAATATCAAATCTGGTTAATAAAGCCTTAAGGAAAAAGCCATGTTTATAGATGGTATTCTTTATAACCTGTTATTTAACCTACTAGGGCACTTGTCAGTCAAGAGAGGCATCTTGTGGGGAAACAGTGCAGAGGGAAGGCCAGAGGGGGCAGGCTAGGGAGTGTGGAAAGCCAGGGCCAGGGCTGTGAGGGGGATGGAGCACCAGCCTCAGACGCCTCAGAATCCTCAAACTTCTCAGCTCCACTGGAGACTGGCCCTTGCATGAGCAGATGTGGGCAGATGTAGGCAGGCCTTAGCATGTATACAGATTACATGCATGTGTGCTCATAAGTACACACTCGACCCAGTCATATACACACATAATGTACACACACAATGAGGGCTGGAACCAAGCCATAATTTGTCAGTTGCCCTTTGGGTTTCACTTTGTCCAAAAGCCAAATGGAGCATGTTGCCATGATTTGTTCCCCTGCTATCACAGCTCTTGAATGACCCTAGATCCTGAACGTGAGGATATAACCTTGCTGGGAATCATACAGCTTCCTCTCTCAGAGGTCTGCTGCGGAGCCTACCAAGGACTCCCTCTGGGCCCGAATCCCACTCTTCTCCCTTACTCACTGTGCTAGAGCCCTGGCATAGGAAATGCAGGCCCAAATCCCCAGGCACAATCACCAGACTGAAAGGTGAGATCCTTTACACCCCCACCCACACCATACCTAATATGGTATGGTCTCACACTGACCACTGGGTACACTGGCTCTCGGATCTCCAACACTTGGTTCTCGGATTTAGGAAATACTTGTTTCTAACTATTTTTAATGGGACAGAAACATTTTCCGCCTAGAGGGAGAGAGAGGGCCCAGTGCAGCAGCTGACCTGGGAAGTGGAGTGACCCAGGACTAGTCTTGCCCTTCTCCCTTAAAAGCTTGTATGGAGATAGCCTGGGTTAGGGCATAGGGCCTTACCCCCGGCTCCCATGGTTGGGGTGGTGGGGAGGGGGTGCAGCACCTACACACAGCCTACTCTCCATTCTGCTATGTTGGGTGCTCACTGTCCACAGGCCTGTCTAGCTGCCAGGCTGAGAGCCCTGGGGACTGTGTTCAATTCACCCTGACCACTGCATTGTCAGGCTGACCTGGACCAGAACATACCTAGTGAGTCCCTATCTTGGGAAAAGTGAGGGGATGCCTATCAGGGGCCCCCAAGTTCCATACAGACACTTCACTAGAAGCTCCCCGAGGTCCCTTCCCCTCCAGAATTTTACATTTTCAGTCCCTCCTGGTGACAAATGATGGACATCGATTTGAGACAGTTACTAAACCCCACAACTAAATGTTGGGGAAGGTGGGGAGCAGCAGGCCTCATGGAGACTGGATGTGACTCCGACACCACAGCCCCCTTCGTGGCCTCTCTTCTCTGCTGGCAGAGATTGGCAGCCTCCTTTCCTCATGCTAGCCTTGTCCACTGGCCAGAACCTTGTCCACGGGCTCCAGGGTTCCCTCTGACAAGAGCTCTCTGCTTTTTATTGGGTTCTAGGTGTTTAAATCTAAGGGAAGGATATTAATTGGCCAGGTTTGGGTTATGTACCTGTCCCTTTGGGTGGGGACTGGGGTGGGAGGCGGGGCTGAGGTGGGGTGGTTTAGTGATTGGCAGGTCCCTGAGAAGCAGGAAGAGGGGCTAAGCAGACAAAGCAATGGAGATCTTATATTACCTACAATATTTCCTCCTCCTCTGAGCTGGAAGAAGCCAGAAGAGGGGGTGCTTTAGGTGGGAAAGAGGTACAGGTATGTTACATACAGAGACTGTCACTTCTACTTCCCAGTCACCCACTGGATCAGCTCTGAAATCCTCTCTTTGGCATTTAAGTGCCTTTTCAACTCCTCTCCCATGCCCTTACCTCTCCAACTCCTCCTGTCCCAAACCCTCCCTCCACTCATAAGCACAGAGCAGAGTGGTTATAAGCCTAGTGTCCGGAGCTAGACTTTCTGGGTTCAAATCCCAGCCTTGCCACTTACTAGCTAGTGACTATAGGCAAGTTACTTAACTTCTCTGTACCTTAGATGTTGTGAGAATAAAATAAATTCAGTCCTGCAAAACCACTTGGACTAGTGCCTGGCACACAGTCGGCCCTCAGGAAGTATTAGCCTTTGGTTCTCACTGCCCCCCATCTAGCTCTACATGCCCCTCTTCTCGTCTAAACCTTCCCCATCCTAAGGCTCCCCTGACCACTGCGCCACTCCAGACCCGCCTCATGGCAGAATCTCCATGGCACTTAGGTTGGGCATCTGTGGGGAAGACTCATTTCCCCAACTGGTCCAGGCTCCCTTCTTTTGGCGACACTGTCCCCAGAGCACTCTAGCAGGTCTAGGCACCCCAGTGTCAGGAAAAACTTGACTCTCCTCCCCTGCAGGTCAGGAAGCACTGGAAAGAAAAAGCTATTAGTGACCCTGGAGACCAGCACTAATAGGAACCAGTAGAGCTAAGCCGGTATGGCCCCTCTTCCCAGCTGCCAGTGCCCCTGGGAGCAAGGAAGTCCCTGTACCTGTGACATCACACCTTCACCCATAAAAATAGCCAACACAACCTAGCAGCCTCGGTTCAGTCTGCTCTGTGCGGTGACAGGTTATGCGTGTGAGTCAGCCCCTGCCGGATGGATGGCATGCCTCCTTTCTGACCCAGCACAGGGCGATGTTCACCCATTGGTAGAGTTCACTGAAACTGGGAGAGACAGGAGAAGCAAGAAGACAGACAGAAGCAGAGTCCAGATTTTCTAAATTTAATTCTGGAAACTGGAGCTTCACTGCTGTGGCCTCTTGCTCTGGCTCTGGCTCTGGATCTGGGCCTCCACTCCTGCGCCTGCCTTCATTCCTCCCTCCCTGAGCCTGTCTTGGCTGAGGGCATGCTCAGGGCTGTGGTCACGAGGCAGGAAAAAGGCAGCATGGCAGGGGTTTGAGGAAGATAAACACAGACTAGTCAAGGACCGTTAGACCCAGTTACATCCCCAGAGAACCTGGCAGCGACATTATTTAGTCTTTGGGCCCCTAAACCAGACTTGCTGGACTGTACTGCCTCCCACAGAATCTCCCCTGGGCTCTGGCCACAGAGAACCCCTGGGTGCCCCTCCCAACTCTCTGAGTGAACGAGGATCAGAGGGGGTGCCTCCCAGTCCTTCTGTGCTCAGCAAATAACCTGGGATGAGCAGGGACATCCCTATGCCCTCCAACCTGGGGGGAAACAGGCAGTGACAACTAGCAGTCTCGGGTCACTTTGGGTCCAGGGCTCCCAATCTCTCTGTTCCCTAGCATCTAGACGGTTAGAAACAGCAGTGGCCTGAAGAAACACTCAGGATAGCCCAGAGTGTGAGTGTGAGTGTGAGTGTGAGTGTGTGTGTGTGAATGTGAGTATGTGTGTGTGTGTGTGAGTGTGTGAGCATGAGTGTGAGTGTGTGAGCATGAGTGTGAGTGTGTGAGCATGAGTGTGAGTGTGTGAGTGTGTGTGAGTGTGTGTGTAAGTGTGGGTGAGTGTGTGAGTGTGAGTGCGAGAGTGTGAGTGTGTGTGTAAGAGTGTGTGTGTGAGTGTGAGTGTGTGTGTGAGTGCGTGTGACTGTGTGTGTGTGAGTGTGTGTGTGTGTCTGTGTGTGTGTGAGTGTGAGAATGTGTGTGTGTGCACAGGCGCACACACACACATGCACCGACAGTTTGGGAGTCTGCATGTGCTCAGAGGTGAGTATGTGACTGAGCCTGGATGTGAGTGCTCAGTGGTGACGTAGAGTAGCTGCTGATAGTATATGGTGGGAGGGTGTCTATGTGTGTGCCTACAAGTGAAAGCTGAGGAGGTTTCCTAGAGGGGGTGAAGGAGGCTCCCCACACATGCTAACCTTCTTTATTCTTTTCTTGTTGTTGTTAATACTCACCTGAGGATATTTTTCCACATTGATTTTTGTAGAGTGGAAGGGAGGGGGAAGAGAGAGAGAGAGGAGAGAAACATCGATGTGAGAAAGATACGTAGATTGGTTGCCTCCTGTACGCACCCCCAACAGTGCCAGGGATTGAATCTGCAAGCCAAGTATGTGCCCTTGCCCGGGAATCGTACCCATGACCCTTCAGTATGTGGATCAATGCTCTAACCACTGAGCAATGCCATCCAGGGCTAACCCCCTTTATTCTTATATCCCACTTCTGTCCCTTCTGGCAAAGTGTGGGGCCTCATTACAGAATTATTTTTTCCATCAGAAAATTTGCTGAACCAAAATGCTGTTTGGCTTCAGCAAAAATTAAGCCCATTTCCTTTCCCAGAACTCGCCCTGGAGGAGGGTAGTGAGGAGCCCAGGTCCATGGGAAGCCAAATGGGGACCTTTAATTGGCAGGGGAAACCCTCCATGGCTGCCCAGCGAGCAGCCTCAAGCCCAGGAGGGGCTCAGTCCTGCCTGCCTTTGTCTGTGCCACCTCTGCCTGGAATTTCTGCCTTGCTCACCTGCTGAACAACTACTCCGCCTTCATGGGTCTGTGCACCTCCCATCTCTGCAAAGCCATCTGATTCCCTTCTCCGCCTGATGCCACAGGACCCACATCTTGTCCTGAATCCTCTGATGGTGACTCCAAACCTCTCCCCACAAACTGGTGTCTCCTTGCAGAGAAGGTTTTATTCAAGTCTCTAACCCTAGGGTCTAACACACAGTAGTGACTTTTTCATAGTTAACACATATTAGTCACCTACTACGCACCAGGCACTTTACAAGGATGCCTCTTTCATTCCTCAAATGACCTATGAGCTCAGTTATCTTTAGCACTCCTGTTTTATAGAGGCAACTGAGATTCACAGTGGCCATTAGAGGAGGTGGGCAGTGAAGCCACATCTGTTTGCCATCGCAACCTACGGTCTTCACTGTTACCTTGTGCTGCCTCCCTACAGGCAGGAGGCTCTGGGTTCAAGGTCAGGAGGCCCAAGGTCTATCATGACCATGTCCTTGGTTCTTTGTCACTTGAGGCCTTGGCTTCTCCATCCATGAATGGATGCTTCCAGCTTTAAAAATATATGCCAGTAGCCTGAAAGGCAATGATTGACATCTTGTTTCAAAGGTTGTTCTCTCAGTTTTAATTCCAGCCTCTCTGTCTGCGGACCCTGGAAACCTGGCTTGGGGTCTCAGACACTGCGGCTCAGTTCCCACTCTGCCCAGGCACCTCTGTGTGGCCTGCACCATTCAGCCCTGGGTCCGGTGTCTAAGGCCAAGGGGACCAGCTGAGCTGGATCCAGAGCTGGCCTCCAGGGCTGCGGGACAGGCACCATCGACTACAGAGACCGTCCCTTTCTCCTGTCTCTAAGGGGCCTGTCACCCTGAGTGCCCCTAAAGCTCAGGCTGAATCCTGCACAGTCTCCCAGCCCCTCTAGGGGAGCCAGAAAGCCAAGTTCCTAGCTGGGTGGGCAGGACTATGGGGGGCAGTGCCCAGGTGCTGGCTGACTGAGTGCCCAGCTGTGCCCACACCACCCCCAGGCACACCCAGACAAGCCTGCTCACACCACCCAGGCCCAGGTAAAGGAGCTCTGGGAGAATGAATCAATGGGCCCTGAGCCAGTGGCACCTAAACAATTCCAACAGGGCACGACTCTCTCTTCCTCCCCCGCCTCTCCTCAGCTCCTTCTTGTCGCCTTCCCTCTCCCCGCTCCCTAGCCTGCTCTCCTCTTGTTTTCCTCTCTCCCACACAGCTGCCTTGTAAGAACTCCTGAGGATAGATACTCACAGCCTCAAAGCAGAGGGAGGCTACAGGGTTGCAGCTGTGCTGTTTGTTCTCAATCAGAGAAATTCTCCCTGGAGACAGACAGCCTGACTCAGGTTGCCTAAACCGCCATCTGTAGGGACCATGACCTTCTTATCGGCCTTTAACCTCTGATTAAAGTCTCAAACACATCCGGAGTTTCTTGAGTGGTACAGTCATCCACCACACACACACGCACACACATGCACACACACGCGAGCTAGTGCACGCATACATGCATGTGTACAACAGGCACCCCCCGCCTGATTAGACTACAGGCTGGGATGTTCAAGTGGATGTTCAAGAGATGGAAGGGTGGGTGATACCATGAGTGGACAAACAAGACTGGCTTGGCAGGTGAAGAGGTGATGGGTTGTAGGCTGGCAGTGAATGGGGGAACAGTCGGTAAATAGAAATGAAAACAAGTGTTTTGTGTTGTTAGTACCTGGAGGTGCCAATGAACCCCCTGCAGGCGAGGCTGATCACATCCTCACACAGTGCTCATGATGTGCCAATGTGTGTGCGGGAACCAAGAGGTTGGCTAAAAATTCATTACTGGTCAACTGGGGCAGCTTCCGTGATCCAGGTGATGTCTGAATAATCTCAGGTCAACAGGGTTGAAGGGTGACAGAAATTCAGTAAAGATATAAAGGCCACAGATGGGTGACGGGTTAGCCTAGAGCAGGACCCGGCAAACTTCTCTAGAATGGGCAGATAGTAAATAGTTTAGGCTTTGCAGGCCACACAATCTCTGTTGTAACTACTCTACTCTGAGGTTGTAACAAATAAGCAGCCATAGATAATAGGTAACAAATGAATCGGTTGTATTCTATTAAAACTTTATCTAGGGTGCTGAAATTTGAATTTTATGTAATTTTCTCATGCCATGAAATATTACTCTTCTTTCATTTATTTTCAATCATTTGGAAATATAAAAACCATTTTTAGCTCACAGGCTGTACAAACACAGGAAGTGGCTGGTTTTGGCCTGTGGACTGTAGTTTGTTGACCCCTGGGGTAGAGGGTGCCTGAAACAGATCAGGTCCCAGAGTGAGGCAGATGCCTGAGGCCATCAGACAGTAAATCACACAGCCAACCCCCTGCCCAACACCAGTTCTAATTTAGGGTCACCCAGGGGTCTTCTGATGATCTTCTCTTGTAAGATGCTTTTAAGGGATAAGATAGACCCCTCGGAAATTCTATTTCTCACCGTGAATTACTAAGCCAGCATCTCTGATGATAATTTGACTTCCTATGTTGCTTGCCTACTGGGAGAGACTCTGTTCTGCCAAGGCAAACATCCGCTCCACTTGAGTAGCATTTCTTATTACAAATTAATAAGTTGGCATCAGGGTATGTATACAAGCATCATTCCCTGTGAGCTTGGTATATGTGAGTCTGACAGAGAGATCCATCTCCTTAGCACCGGCTCCCCAAAGCAGATTCTGCAGCTCTAAGGCTGGCAGCCGAGTCCTTGGTACCTCCCAGGTAGTACCACCTTGAGGAGCCTCCAGGTTACCAGGCAGGCTGATGGTGAGGAGTCACTGTACTGTGCTCCATTGCCTGCCTTTCCACTGTGTGGGGAGCTGGCTGAATGAGTGGCTGGATGTGGGAGGAGGACTGGCTAACTGGGTGAGTGAGCGAAGGGGTAGATGATAGATGGGAACTGGTGGGTGGGAGGATAGGTGAATGGGTGGACCCGATCTACAGATTTGTGCACACCAGAAAGAGTGGCCCTGGTGGGCACTGAGGGGAACAAGGCAGCCACGTGTGCCCCCAGAGGGAAAGATAGAGCCAAGAATTGACATGTGTTAAGCACCTGCCACATGTAAGCACTGAACACAGGGCAGTTCCCTCTCCGCCTGTCTCTTTGTCCCCTCTCCCTGCCCTCATGACCTTATACTCATGAGATTGACCTTCACAGGCCTTACCCTTCTGGCTCAGTACTAACTTAGAGACAGCTCTCTTATGTTCTGAGGGCTTTCAGGAGCTGGGGTCTCCTCCCACACCCTTTCAGCAGCTCCAGCCCTTCGTTTATTTGCAGTAGATGCAAAGTGTTTTTGCCCCAAACCTTACTTGCTGGGGCAGAACCCATCTCAGTAGAGATTTTGCAACAATTTAGGCTTCCAAAATAGGTTCCAGCCTGCCCTCTAGCCTTCTCTCCCCTTCCCTCCTTCATAGCAGCACTGTATCTGTACCTGCATTTGGCTCATTATGAGTCAGACTCAGATGCCCCCTTTCCTTCAGGAAGCCCTCCCTGATTGTTCCCAGGTAAACCCAATCTCCTACAGAATGTTGCCTGAACTTCATAATTCTACACAGAGAGACGCAGCAGGCTGTTTTTCTGTGTGTGCATGTTGGGGGGCTGCTCTGAGGCTTCCCCATCTCTTCCATCAAGCTGAGATGGCATGAGCCCCCATAAGTGCTAAACAGCAACCAGCACAGGCTGATTGCTCCATCTTAAATGTGGAACCGTTTAATTTTCCCGTGAAGATTCCCTTTGTGGATGCACTAAGGGAGCATGGTGGGCCCATCAGAGGAGGGAACCACCAGAAAATAAAGACCAAACTGGCCATTATTGCCCTTTCTGTTGTTAATTTATCCCCTGCGTGGCTTCTGCTAGGCTCCGACATGACAAATAAACCCAGAAATCAGCTCCCCACTCCTCAAACTTGATCTTCAGCAGGGAAGAGCTCAGTCTGCGGCATCGTTTAGCAGAAGCCCGAGTGAGAAAATATGAGTCTGAGGGCTTTCAGGAGCTTGTGAACAAACAAGCCTCCAGTCATGAGACCAGCAGCGGCTGAGTGTTCCCGCTGCCCTCAGCTCTGTTCCCAAGCAATTAAAAGGCAGAGAGGAGAGAGAGAACAGCACCCCCTCCTCCTGTGGGGCCAGGGGGGAGGTTCCCAAGGGCCTGCTGCTGCCCTCAAGACCTTGTAGCTGGTGCCAGGGCAGGCCTGGTGGGCAGGAGACCTGGTCTGCCTGGCCCGGGCTGCTGGGAGATCATCAGGAATAGTTTTTGCCTCTTGGCCTTAGTTTCTTCATCTTTAGAATGAGCATAACTCCTGGTGGGTTTCTCACGTATTTGTGAGAATCAGACAAAATAAAAGGTGAGAAAGGGTTTGAGAAAGGTAGAGGTTTGTGAGGGTGATTGCTGGACTTGTGTTTAGCCAAAGGGCTGCTGGGAGGGTGCATCCCTGAGACCTCCCTTCCTGTTCAGTCCCCACCCCTGCCCATTGTGCAGATGCCAAAAGTGAGGCTCAAGGAGGTTGGATCTGGCCCAATGTCACTTTCCAGAAATCAAGCCATATTCTGCCAGACACAGAAGCCTGCAGCCTCCCCACCCCACCTTGCAGTCAGAGCATTGTCTGGCAAACTGTGACCAGATAGCTGACGCAAGTGAGAGCTGTGGACCGAGCCAGTGCAGGAGTGTGTTGGCAACTTGGGCCTGGTTCACCGGGCTGACGTCCAGGAGAGATTGGGCAGCTCACAGAACAGCACCAGCCAGGATGGTTGGACTAAAGCGACCCTCGTCAGAGCCTAGAAGCATTGGTTCTCTGGCCCCTCAAATCCCAAGAGGGTCCATTATGGGCAAGGACACTGGGGACCCTGAAATGACAAGACATGGTCTGTGTCCCCAAAGGGCTTCCAGTTTGGTGCTGGCAACAGATTCATGGGCAACCTCCATCCAACCTCCGGCCTTGGATGGAGCATTCCCTGCCCCAAACGTCACACTGGAGACTCCAGAAATGCTAGAAGTGAGAGCCACATTCACTGTACTTGACTCAGAGCCCCGTGCTCCTCCTGCTCTCTTGGGCCAGTCCTCCCACATGGCTCCGTCCACCCTCCTCTCCAGGCACATGGTAGTGAGGAAGCAGGCACACCTGCCCTCTTGGAGCTTATATTCAAGAGAAGGCAGAAAGGCATTGAGCCAAATGAAACAGGATATTAAAAAGTGATAAGTACTATGAAAAAATTAAGCAGTAAATGGTGTTAATGGTTTTAAGTCAGGCCATCTGATTTAATCCTTAAAATACCCCTCATTTGACAGTTGAGGAAGCTGAGACCCTAAAAAGTGAAGTAACTTGGCCCAGGTCAGACAGTGAGGAAGGGAGGTGTTTGGATTTGAACTGGAACATTCTGATGGGGGAACTCTGCTCTGAACTACCAGGCAACCATAACTCCAAAAGACCCCACAGCAGACAGAAAGCAATCTGGTTCCAGCAAGGAAGCTAGCAGATCGAGAAGTTCCATTTATTCTGTGCAATCAGGAAGGCTTCATGTAGGAGGTGGCAGATGTGTTGGGCCTGTGGAAGGTGCTGGTGCTGGGTAGGGCTGCCTCTGTTTCTCTGCCTTCTCTCTGCTTGGATGACCAGCTACATTCTCTCAGCCAACATCTGCCTTCTGATTTGGCTTGGGAAGCAAGCATAGACAAGAGGTCCTTGCTGTGCCAGTCTATGCCAGGCCCACAGCCAGCTCGGCCTGTGGCTCCTCCTGGTTGTTCAGCTGAGGAGCCTCCAACCCTGAACTCTGGTCATCAGCCTGCTGGCCCAACAGAAAGGCTGCTGGGGAAGTTTGGTTGACAAAATGTAGAGTAGGGAATTGATTTTTTTTTTTCCAGCTACACAGCCATAAATGTAAACTGGAAGATACATCTCTTCCTTTATGGAAGACAATCAAAAACACAATACAAGTTTATGGAGAGAATGTCTTTCTCACACAGGATATTTTCCCCAAAACACTTGGCAGTCTGAAGCCACTTCATTCCAGAGATAAGTAATCGGTGGAAGAGAAAGGGTGGGGAGAGACAACTGATGGTTTTCTGAGCAGAGGCGCTAGTCAGTTAGGATCTCATTTCTGGCTCCACTGAGACCCAGGGCAGTTGAAGATGAGCCCAGGGACCTGCATTCCACCCTTGGCACCCTGAGCACCGGCTGGGTAGTCACACTAATTTTTTCAGTGCAGCTTCCCTGGCAGCTCCTCTGTACCAGGCCCTGAGCTGGGAGCTGTGGACAGAGATCAGATTCAGGGGTGGGCACACTTTTTGACTCCAGGGCCACAATGGGTTCTTAAACTGGACCGGAGGGCCGGAACAAAAGCATGGATGGAGTGTTTGTGTGAACTAATATAAATTCAAAGTAAACATCATTACATAAAAGGGTACGGCCTTTTTTTTTTTTTTAGTTTTATTCATTTCAAACAGGCCAGATCCGGCCCGCGGGCCGTAGTTTGCCCACGGCTGGATTAGATCCTCACTCTTGAAGAGCCAGCCAGCCAGCAGGGAAGGCAGATACTTAGACAATTGATGCTATCAGCAAAATGAATTAAGAGTACATGGATGTCTTTTTTTTAAAATTTTTATTGGGGAGCAGAGCCCCACCCCACCTTGGCCTTTCTGCTAATGCTCATAAAACCATCAGTTGTCTCTCTCCACCCTTCTCTTCCACTGATTACTTATGGCTGGAATGAAGTGGTTTCAGACTGCCAAATGTTTTGGGGAAAATATCCTGTGTAAGAAAGAAACAGTCCCTCCATAAACTTGTATTGTGTTTTTTACTGTCTCCCATAAAGGAAGAGATGTATCTTTCAGTTTATATTTACCACTGAGATTATTATAAATGTTCGCCTTCCACCCCTCCCCACAACAGCTCCCCATCCACCCAGTTCCTGCCTTGCCCCAGCCTTCACCACCTTATTGCCTTTGTCCATGGGTAATGTATATACTAGTATGCATATAAGTCCTTTAGTTAATCTCTTCCTGCCTCCCCCGCTCCCCCCCCCCCGCCCCCGCCCAGATTCGTCAGTCTGTTCCGTGTTTCCATGCCTCTGGTTCTATTTTATTCATCAGTTTATTTTGTTCATTAGATTCCTTGTTCGTTTTTTATTTTTAAATTCAATTTGTGGACGAAAGGGGCCACATGCTAACCTGACAAGCTCAGGGAAGGCCTGCATGGCAGTCTTGCAAACTCAGAGACCTAAAGTAATCCAAAAGGATGGTCTGAAATTAAACTTTAACTAAAAGCAGTTATGGCGGACAGTTACGTCCTAGGCCAGTATCTTCACTGACAAGGTCAACCTTTACCTTAACTGAGCCTATCTGTCTTTTTGCAACTATGGTAACATATCCTTGAAATGTCTGGGTAACTTGTAACTTCCCTTTTTCTGGAGCCCCTTGGGGCACAACCTAATGTTCTGGGCGCCAGGACAGATACCACAAATTCCTTCATTGTTACCATGTTAATTGTTCCTGCACCCACCTAAGTATGTGTCTATCATTTTACTTTTTATCCAATCCCAGGGGTTTCCTCCCTCCACCCCCCTGCTTTGCTTTATCCCACTTCCTTAATCTATCACCAATGAATTTCATGCAACCCACCTATGTCCCTCCTTTGACTGCAATGTATAAATACAAATGTAAACCGCCATTCTCCAGAGCATTATCTCAATTTGTTGAGGTTCTGCTTCCTGCCATATGTCGACAGTTTGGCTCAAATAAACTCACAAAAATACTTTACAGGTTTCAATGGTTTTTTTACGTTAACAAATTATTGACATATACGTATTTATTGCCATTTTATTGCTTATATTTCTTCTTCTTCTTCTTCTTCTTCTTCTTCTTCTTCTTCTTCTTCTTCTTCTTCTTCTTCTTCTCCTTCTTCTTCTTCTTCTTCTTCTTCTTCTTCTTCTTCTTCTTCTTCTTCTTCTTCTTCTTCTTCTTCTTTTTCTTCTTCTTCTCCTTCTTCTCCTTCTTCCTCTTCAAGAATACCCTTCAGCCAAGAGATATATGAAAACATGCTCAAAGTCACTAGTCATCCGAGAGATGCAAATAAAAACGACAATGAGGAACCATGTCACACCTGTCAGAATGGCTATCATCAACAAATCAACAAACAAGTGCTGGTGAGGATGTGGAGCAAAAGGAACCCTCTTGCACTGCTGGTGGGAATGCAGACTGGTGCAGCCACTGTGGAGAACAGTATGGAGATTCCTCAAAAAACTAAACGTGGAGCTCCCATTTGACCCAATAATCCAACTTCTAGGAATATATCCCAAGAAATTAGAAACACCAATCAGAAAGGATATATGCACCCCTATGTTCATAGCAGCACAATTTATAATAGCTAAGATTTGGAAACAGCCTAAGTGCCCATCAGCAGATGAGTGGATTAAAAAACTGTGGTACACCTACACAATGGAATACTACACTGCTGTATAAAAGAAGGAACTCCTACCATTTGCAACAGCATGGATGGACCTAGAGAGCATCATGCTAAGCGAAATAAGCCAGTTGGAGAAAGATAAATATCACATGATCTCACTCATTTGTGGGATATAATGAACAACATAAACTGATAAACGAAAATAGATCCAGAGACAGAGAAGCATCGAACAGACTGTCAAATCTCAGAGAGAAGGCAGGGGAGGGTGTGAGGAGGGGTAGAGATCAACCGAAGGACTTGTATGCATGCATATGAGCATAACCAATGGACACAGACACTAAGGGGGTGAGGGCCTGTGCTGGGGGGGGGGGGGCAATGGAGGGAAAAGGAGACATATGTAATAACTTAATCAATAAAGAATTTTTTAAAAATAAATTAAATTAGAAAAAGATGCCCTTCAACATTTCATGTAATACTGGTTTGGTGATGATGAACTCCTTTCGCTTTTTCTTGTCTGTGAGGCTCTTTTCTGACCTTCAATTCTAAATGATAGCTTTGCTGGTAGATGTGTTATTCGTCACTCCTTTGTGTCTTTTCTTAGCCTCTCTGCACTGTACTCCAGGGCACCCAGCTAGGCACCTGCTGGGACTGCTCAATAAAGCATATCCTCTGAGTCACTGAGGCAGGCCCAGAATTTGATGGCTCAGAACAAAATTCATCTTATCCCCTAGAGCAGAAGCCACTTTGGCTCAACTGCATTTAAGGATGGACAGTTCTATGCCAGCTCAATGTTCACCTCAAGCACCTAAAATTTATCTTTCCACTATCTTTCTGATGCCACAGGTGCAAGTGGGCTCATGAGCACGTACATACAGGAAGGCAGAGGAGTGAACATCAGCTGGGCCAGCCCCCAACCAGTGGGGTTTGGAGCCAGTGGGTCACTTGTTCCAGTCTTCCATCTTTAAGGCAAACAGTTTGGGAGGTGCCAGGGGAGCAGAGCCCCACCCCCTCCTTGGCCTTTCTGCTAATGCTCCTTTTTGTCAGCTTTTCTGCCTTTCTTCTCTCACTCTCCCCACTCCCTCTTTCTACCTCCCAAGTATACCACCAACACCTTCATCCTAGTCTCAAGTTTTGCTTTCAAAGGAACTTAAACTAAGAAGCCTTTCCAATGCCCACTTTCAGATCTCTGCCATGCAATATCTCTGGCCTGCCAAGCACCTCAAGACTTGCTCAAGACCTCTATGTTCTCCCGGCAGAGGAGCACAGCCCCGGCTCAGTTAGGGGAGAGAGGACAGTGGCCTCTCCTCCCAGAGCTGTCCCTGCCTTTTCTCCAACTTGACCACAGATAGTGAGTCTTGGGGCTCAATGATTGCAGGTCAGGGCTCAACTCTATCGCAGTGCCCATGTGACCTTGGACAAGTCACTGAACTTCTCAGAGCCCTGTGTTTCTGTCTGTGAAGTGAGGATAATAACACCCATGTTGAAGGGTTGTGGGAACAAAATGAAGTCATGTGTGGAAGGTAGAAGCACAATTCAGCTAAAAACCATGAACCCCTGTTTGTATAAATTGTGTCTCCCCAAACAGACTGCCAATCCCTTAAAGGCAAGGGCTTCTTTATTTTTCCTGTCTATCCCACAGCTCCAGCACGGAGCTGGGACATAGGAGGCTCTCGCTGAGCACTTTCTGGGCGGAGTGGGAATTGGCCCTGGGCCTCAGGCTCCTCTCAGACCAGCTATGCTGAATGTCTGGGTGACTGAGCATGCCCTGGACTGCATGGAGCTGGCCTGCCCCCTGCCTGGTGCCAGCAGGAAGACATTCAAGCTGGGAATGGAAAGTGAACTGGCCAGAACCTCAGGAGGTGACTTGCTGGCACAACCACCCCCACCCTCCTGAGAAATCCAGATGACAGTCAGCGTAGGGCACTTTCCTCAGCCCTGAGCTCTCTTTGAATAAAGAGGAAAAATTGGTTTCCACTTCAAACCCAACTGCATCTGACATCTGGCAGCTCAAAGTGAAGTGACTCATGCAATCCTTAGATACAAGGAAGTGGGGGGAGGAGGGGAAGAGAAAAGAAGAAAATTGCAGAGGGAAGGCAGGCAGGCCATGTGGTCCCAGACAGAAGGATTAGCAGCCAGAGTAGAGCACCAATGGTGGTCCCGTGCCCTGGTGGCTGATGATGAGTTGCCTAGCCTTTGTTCTGCTCACCCAGCTTTGGGCCTTGTGTCAGGACCTCTGGCACCAGGCACTGCAGACCTAAAGAGACACAGGTTCCGACCACCCAGGCAAGATATGAAGTGATGCTACTGGTAGTGAGCAGCCTGTCACTTGAGGCATGTAAGAGAAGATGAATGAGCCTTAGTGTTAAAGGCTCTGGTCTAATACCCACATGTGCTTGTCTATCCATGAGATGATCCACTAAGGGCTTGGGAAGAGGCTGGTCTAGGTGGTGGATGAAGTCATAGATATTAGGTGGCATCTGATCTTGTGCCTAAAGCCATTTCTCTGTCCATGAAGGTGACAAGGGCAGGCAGAGTGGGGTGCAGGGGCCCATCTCTGGCTTCCCCTATAGTCCAGGGCTTGGCGGCCCTCTCTTTTCCAGCATGATTGCTGTGGGGGCAAGGTGGCTGGGGAGGTGTGATTGGAGAGCAGCCTGCCACAGGCTCATGCCCTTAGGGAGCTCAGAGCATGGCAGGGGAGGAGCAGCAGGCCAGTGAAAGGACAGAGGAAGAAACCCTGATTTCACACAATCCCATTAATTTTATCAGAACAGACTCAGGTTGAGAACCCCTAGGGGAAATGAGGGGTCAGCAGGTGAGGGCGATCTTTGAAGACATCTTGGAGGAAGTAGAACTTGGCGCTGGGCCAAGCCATAGATAAAGGCCCAGCCAATATAAGGGAGATGTAGAGAGATGGAAAGGAGGGTGGAGATCATTTGTGGTGCTGGGAGCTGCTGAGCAAATATCTGGAGTAGGATAGAGGCTGGCCTGTGAGGGGTAGAACCAGCAGTCAAAGGCTCAGGGGTGGGGGTCAGCCTCTGTCCTTTCTAGGCCTTAGTTTAGGCCTCTCTCAGAGATTTATCTTTTCAGAGTTCCTCCTGGATGGTTGCAAGCATTCTGCCTATTGCTCCCCCAGAGGTAGGGAGGCCTCCCAGCTGCCCTCCCTCCCGGACCTCCCATTTCCCACTCGCACAAGTCAGGTTCAGCCCTCTGATCTGTGACGGTTCTTCTAGCCCAATTATTCCCAAAGTCAGGCCAAAGCAAAGGTTATCTCTTGGTCAACATAGCATAATTGCCAGCATCTCTCCTTTGCATGAGCCAGACAATTTCAATTCGACACTAGCCTCTGGGTCCTCAGTACCCCTTCCCCACCAAGTTGGAAATTCCCTTCCAAGGCTCCTCTCTAGGAATGCTCCCTGATCATCCTCACTGCCAGGCCTCATCTCATGCAAATCCCTGTCCTGACAATGCCCTTGCTCTTCATCTCTGGCCAAACTACGGGTCCCCAAAGGACTGGTGGGAGACCTACAAGGTGTTCCTTCATTCAGCCTTCCTGGAGAGTAGAGGTTGTGCAGGGCCCTGTGATGGGAGGGGTCACCAGCAGGGGTCTGCTCAGCTTCTGCCTTGAGGAGCACCCTCCTGTAGGCATCTTTGCAGAATACCCATTCACAGGAACCTCGCCCCTCCAAGCAATGAGGAACTGACTGCTGTCTTTCTTGCTTGTCATAACCTTGCCCTGCTGTTCCCTGTTTGCCCCTCAGGAGGGAACAGTGTGGGATTTAGAGCCCCTGGGCTGTGTGTAAGCTCCTCACCATTAGCTGGATGATCATGGGCAAGTGAAGGAACCTCCTGCACTTGTAAAATGGGGACATGATAGAACCTACTCCCTAGAGTTCTCATGAGCAATAAATGGGTGATATGCATTAAGTGCCAAGAATCACACCCACCATGTCACAGGGGTTTAATGTTAGGTGCAATGCTCACATAGTACTATTGTGAGAACCCAGACCCCTCTCCCCACTTGCATTTAGGCTCCTCAAGGGCAGCGCTTTGGAGGCCTGAACGTTTACAGAACGTGTGGTTGGGGGCTACATATGAATGTGCTTGTGATCTATTTCATTAGTCTCTGAGTCTCATGGACACTTAGGAACAGCCTGAAGGAAAGGGACCAGGACAGGAATGTTTTGAGGGAAGTGGGGACTTGAGGCATCCCACAGGGTTCCTGTTGAGATGCTTGGTAAACCCTGGGATGAGGGCTACTGACAAGGGCAAAGCAGCTTTGGCCTCTTTCAGTACAGGGAGATTAAGGGAATGATATCAAGGGACAGTCAGGCCCTGTGTCCGTCCCTCCATGGGCTCCACAGCCCCTCAGTCCCTGGCTTCGTCAGAGCCCCAGGCCACTTACCTGCCTTGGTGCACACCTGAACTGGAGGTGGAGAACTTGGGGTGCTGCCAGGGAGGAGCCTAGTCAGAGGGTCAGTCTGGGAGCCATACTACAGGGGAGACTCTCACCTGGGGGAAAAAAGGGTGCTCCGACGACAGGTATTCTTGTCTGTTTCCTTCCTGCGATTCCCTCAATGCCCAGGATGGAGCCTGCAAATGGCAGCTGCTCAGTCAGCTTCTGTTAAATGAATGAGTGAATGAAGAAATGAGTGAGTGACTGTGAGCCAAAGTTGGCTTACTAGGTAGGCAGAGCTTGCCCATGGGACCCTCCCTGAACTCCCCAGAAAATCCCACTTTCCCCAATCCTCCCACCACTTGCGTCCCTGCCCCTGGCCCAGCTACTTACTACCCCAGTCCCAACCCCTCTCCCTGACCTACTGAAGCCCAACTCTGCCCCCACCACTGCTGGCTGCTCCATGCAGGCTTCTAGTTAGCCAGGGAGGAAAGCCAACTTGCAGGTTTTCTGTTGTCATTAGCTGTCAGGTATCCTATCTAATTAAAGAGTAATATGCAAATTAACTGTTACTTCACAATAAAGATGGCGCCGCCCACAGCCAATAAGGAGAGAATATGCAAATTGATGTGACAAAGATGACGGTGCTGGCTGGAGCCACGGAGCTGGCTGGAGAGTGGGCAGGAAGGCTTGGCTTCCTGGGTCACTCCAGTGACCAAGGAATGGGGCTAGGGGCGATCAGGCCAGGAGGGGAGGGCAGTTGAGGGTGATCGGGCCAGCGGTAGGGGAAGTTGGGGGCAAGCAGGCTGGCAGTGGGGGGGCAATTGGGCATGATCAGGCCAGCAGGAGGGGCAGTTTGGGGCAAGCATGCCGGCAGGGGGGGGGGGCAGTTGGGGGTAAGCAGGCCGGCAGGGGAGGCAGTTGGGGGTAAGAAGGCCAGTGGGGGGGCAGTTGGGGGTGAGCAGGCTGGCAGACAGAGTGGTTAGGGGCGATCAGGCAGGCAGGCAGGTAAGTGGTTAGGAGCCAGCGGTCCTGGATTGCAAGAGGGATCCCCTGTGGGATTGGGCCTAATCCAGCAGTTGGACATCCCCCAAGGGGTCCCAGATTGGAGAGGGTGCAGGCCAGGCTGAGGGACAACCCCCCCCCCATGCATGAATTTCATGCACCAGGCCACTAGTCAGGTAATAAAGCCTCCTGCAAGAGTTTGCAAATACTGGAGGGAGTGGCCAGCCAAGGGGCAGGTGACCTCTTAGTTGGCTCCTTCCCTTGACATCAGCCCCACCACAGACCTATCTCCCCCACTCTGAGAGCTTTTCCAGAAGTAGAAGCTGCAGAGGCCCTCCCTGTCCATCCTGACCCCGCCTAGCCTGGAAAGCTTCATCGTAGCCACAGCCCTTCCCAGGTCACTCCTGGGAAGGCAGATAGGAAAACTGAGGCTCAAACCAGGCACATGCCTTACTCTAGATCAAATATCAAGCTGCCTGTGGAGCAAGGGGCCAGAGTCTGTCTCTCTCACCCACAAAGTGGGCAAAGTACAGTGGTTGGGCAGAATTCATGAATGAATCTAGCCAAGGATACAAGTGGCACCAATAGATCCCATGGGTCACAATGTTGGCCCTAAAGGTCGAGAGGCCAGAGATGGGAGTGTTACTGGAAATAGAACCTGGCCCCTGGTGGGTCAGCCTAGGGCCGGCTGTAGTGTGTGGGTTCTTGACTTCATGCAGAAAAAAAATTCACAATAGGAGTCCAGGTGATTATGAGGGACTGTTTATTAAAGCTGGGGACAATAAAACAAGAAAGGACTTAGCATAGAAGAGGGGTGGGGAACCTTTTTTCTACTAAGGGCCATTTGGATATTTATAACATCATTCACTTAATATACTTCACTTAATATAAATTTATGTTGCTATGAAAAAAAGCTCCTAGATTTATTGAATTTTGAGTCCTGCGTGTGGTTGCCTTGGCTTGACCAGACCAAATGATTTCACGGGCCTCATACAGCCCATGGGCCAGACGTCCCCCACCCCTGGTGTAGAAGAAGCAACAGGAAAGCCTAGGCTAGGCTGCCCTAGCTCTCTGGGAAGTTAGAGACAAGGGGGCCTTGGAGACAGGTTCAGGGGATGAGCTGCTGCTGCCCATTGCTCCCCTGGTTGCAAGCCTCATGGAGTCCTTAGAGTTAAGGAGATGCAAGCCTATGGGGGGAAAGAAGGGGAAGGGAATGGCGTGGGCTGCTCCCCAGAGGGAGAATGATCCCTGGGTCCTTTGTCTTGATGTGGGAATCTTAGAAGAGGTCTCAGGGGGTGGGTTTTAGTAGAATATTCATCAGTTTTCTAGGTGTGCTCCTTCAGGATTATGGTCTCCATTGATTGGTCATGGTCAGGAATTGTTAGTCATTGTAGCTGGTCCTGGCTTCACTCACCTGGTTTTGTGCTTTTCTGGGCCTGGAGCTGAAATACAACTGAGGCCTAGATTTATCTCTGCGGGGGGGGGGGGGGGGGGGACCTTCTGTGTCTGTTGTAAATTGCTCAGCCGGTTAGTTCAGCTATCTGTCTCAGTGTCCCCATTCCAATTGTCCTGGCTTACTGGCCTGTCCCAGGAGAAAGGAAGGGATGGCCTATAGTTAGGAGGTTGTACCACCCAGGAGGACCCTCAGAACAGCTATCACTCCCTAAAACTAATGGTGTCAAAGGGGCTAATTGCTTCTAATTAGGGTGACCAACTCATCTCATTTTGCCTGAGACTTTCCTGGTTTTAGCACCTTAAGTCCTACATTTCAGGAAAGCTCTCAGTTCAGACGAATCAGGAACACTTCCACCTTGCCCTGAATCCCCACTCCCAGCTGAGTACAGTCTAGGCTCCAATCTTAAGGGCTCCTCAGTCACCTGTGCCACCTCTGCAGAACCTGGGCCTCCCTGGACATAGCCCTGGTCTCCTGTGAGGGATCCCAAAGGCCTCCCACCCCAGAAAGCTCCAGCAGAGGGCCCTAACTGGCCTCAAGTGGAGCCTGCTGTGCCATCCTGTCAGGACCCTCTGTGGCCATACTGAGGCTTCTGACAAATGGGACTTCTCAGGTAGCCCTCCATAGAGGGCAGGTCAACGTGCAGGCCTCTAGCTGCAAAGGGACAGGCCTGGGGCCCAAGATGTAACTGTTCTGATGTTGTTACTGGGGTAATTGGCCAGAGCGCCCACCCAGGCTCAGACTGCCCTCTGACCCCTGCTCTGCTGGCTCAGTGCCTGGTCCAGAAGAGGCCAAGCATTTCTAACTGGGTCACCCCACACCACCCCCACCAACATGCCTCCACCAGCGATAGCATTTCAACTGCAATTAAGAAGTTCAAGTTGCAATTAAATATTAATTGGAAACCGTGGGTTGTTTATGTCTCTCTGACCTCAGTCACCAGTGGGCTGGGGTGAGGGGTGGAGGAGGGAAAAAGAGCAGGTGAGAGGAGGAGCCCTTTCAATGCAGTTAGCATGGGAAGAAGGAATCTCTGAACTGGCCTAGGTTGCATTGGAGCAGATTTCTCCTGCAGTTGGAAGGAATGGCATTAATCAGTTGGCCTTGAATGTCAGAGTCCATGAATTCTTTGAGAGTCTCAGAGCATGGGGATCTATGGGTGGGAGAAGAGAGAGAGAGGAAGAAACTCGTGTAAGAGAACTGATGGCAGACCCAGGCCTGGAGGTAAAGGTAACGGTTGCTTTCTTAGACCCTTGGCTCCCCTTCCCCAGAGGCACTGACAGCCAGTGGGTGGGCAAAGAACTAGAACCAGGTAGTTCAGCTTCCTCAGAGCTTACAGAGAGGCACTGGGTGCAGGGCAGGGTGGGGAGGAAAGGAGCATGGAGACTTTTAGTATCCTGTCTCTGAAATGGGCCCCATGCTCTCTGGCCCCAGGTGCCTCGGGCCAGGCCCATGGGCAAGGTTTTCACTGATGTTCTCAGGCAAAGGGATTCTGAATTCATAGTCCTCAATCTCCCACCAAGGCTCAGTAATGTTATCTCTACTTCCAGGTGAAGACGTTCCTCCTGCCGAGTCCCTTGCGTACATAGAAGCCAAAGTCCCCTTAGCTGTAAGCATCATCTCAGCCTCTGCCTTCAGGTGGCCTCTGCTCCCTCCCCACCCCCACTCCCACCCCCTGCCCCGCAATGTCTCCTTCTCATAGCTTGCTGCTCTCAGCTGGCCCTTCTAGGTCCAGAGTTCCCTCGCCCTCCAGGAAATCCCCTCTAATTCCTGCAGGCCACCGTCTCCTCTGAGATCCTGAACAACTCATGGTTATGGCCCACCATGGACTCAGATTTTATCCTGTCTGTATTGATGATAAACTAGGCTATATGAGTCTAGTTTCCCCAGGGTTTTGTTAAGGCAGGTCCTGGGTTCTCTTCTACACCCTGATACAGAAATCTGATCTCACAGCACTAGAAGCAAAAATACTGTCAATAAAGCCGGTTCTAGGTGCCAAATTCTAGGTGGTTTTGTGTCCCAAAGCCCCAGAAGCAGTGAGCCACAGTGACTAAAGCCTGGGGTGGGGAATGGGGGAGATGGTTCGGCTCCCTACTTAGAGAATGTGACTACCTCTCTCAGACCAAAGTCGTGTGCAAAATTGTGTGTGTGTGTGTGTGTGTGTGTGTGTGTGTGTGTGTGTGTGACATGCCTGTGCCTTCATACAGGTATATGTGCCTGCAGAGTGAAGTCCCATCTTTTATCACATTCTCAAAGGGTTTATTGCATTAATTATGATTTTCACTCAGCTACTAGTAACAGAAACCCAACTAAAGTTAGCTTAAGCAGATTAGAGCTTTATTCTCTCTCAAAGGAGAAGTCTAGATTTAAGTAGTCCAAAGCAGTATAGCAACTCATGATTATTAGGGATCTGGGTTTCTCCTATCTTTTGACCCACCATCCTTGGCATACAGCTTTCATCCTTGAGGTCCCAAAATGGTTGCTTGAGCTCCAACCATCACCTCTACTTTTTAATCAAGAAGTAGAAATCAGAAGTATAGTGCAAAAGGACATGTATCATCTATCTTCCTCTTAAGGAATATTCTTGAAAGTACATCCTATGACTTCTGGTTGGTGAAATCTAGCTACAAGAGAGGCTTGGAAATGTAGTCTTTTAGCTGAGTATCTTGCTACCTGGAATAAAATTGAGGTTCTATTATTAAGATCAAATGGGGAAAATGAGTATCAGACATGTAGTAAGTGGGCTATGTCCCAGGCAGCAACCCCCACAAGCCAAATAAGCCCTAAGACGTTGAGTTTGGCTGGCCTGGACAAAGATATTATCTCTTCCAGGAAGGATTGGGCCTGCACACAGTCCCAGGTGGTGCCTGAGCCACCACCAACCTGTCCAAAGATAGAGGGAGGGCAAAAGATTACCTGAGCAGGTGCTTAGCAGAGCTGCCTCTTAGCTGGACCTGTGACTATGCCGGAAAGAGTTGGTGGGAGGAGGAGTGGCCAGGTGACACCTCAGCTGGGAGATGGAGAGGCAGATCAGGGACTTAATTATTTCGTTCTTGTATTTGCTGTTTCATTGTGCCTCTAAATTGCAGGCCTCCCAATAGCTCTCCTAGGAGGAGGTGGGTACCATGACTGCCCCCCCTTCCCTAACTCTTTTCTAACGAAACATCTTTGCCAGCCTCTGGCTCCTGCCAGGAGGAGCTCAGGATGCTGCCCAGAGTCTGCAATCCACCCGCTGTTTTAATTAGGAAAGAGGCATCTTCTGAGGCCGTCCACAGTGAGGCTGGTAATTAGGGAGCAAACGAACTGCCTGCTCTTTCACAACTTACTTGGGTCTGCTGCAAGGGGCTGCCTTGACCTGTGCTGCTTGGAGGCTCATTAACAAACTGGTTTGGAGCAGTTAGGGTGGGTCAGGCAGGGGCTAGAATTCAGTGATGGTGAACCTTTTGAGCTCGGCGTGTCAGCATTTTGAAAAACCCTAACTTAACTCTGGTGTCGTGTCACATATAGAAATTTTTTGATATTTGCAACCATAGTAAAACAAAGACTTATATTTTTGATATTTATTTTATATATTTAAATGCCATTTAACAAAGAAAAATCAACCAAAAAATGAGTTGGCGTGTCATCTCTGACACGCGTGTCATAGGTTCGCCATCACTGGGCTAGATGATGGGGAAGATAAACCTCCCACCTCCAGCAGGTAGTTACAATTGCAGTAGGGTTAGGAAGAAGAATGCAGGATTGAAGGGGCTGGCGGCTTTAATATGGTGAGTTGATTGGTGGGAAAGATGGAGGAGCCAGAGGAGAAGGGGCCCTAGCCCCTCTCCTGGGGGTCCAGGCTAGGGAGAGACAGAACTCAGCTGCATGGGAGAGGAATAGAGGCACATGCATTTACCCAGTATTTACTGAGCACCTACTGTGTGTCAGCCTCAGTTCTAGGTCTGGGGATGCCTCAGTGAACACAGCAAAGGTCTGTCTAATAGAGATTATAATCTAGAGATAGAAGGTAAATGAATGAGCAATTAAATGCAAGTGCTATGGGAAAATAAAGCAGGCTAAGGCAATAGGGAGTGATGAGGCACTGGGAGGTTGCTATTTGCTACTGGCTGGTCAGGAAAGGTGCCATTTGAGATGAAATGGAAAAGCAGTCACAGAGGAAGCCTTGAGGGTCATCTAGGCCTGAGGGCTGTAACAGCAGAAGGAACAACAAGTGCAAAGGCCCAAAGGTGTGTGTGTGTGTGTGTGTGTATGTAGAGGTGCCCTGCATTTGTTGAGAAGCTGCAAGGAGGCCAATGTGGTTCAAACAGGATGAGAGAAGAGGAGAGGGACAGGAGGGGAGGTCAGGTTGGTGAGGAGAGTCAGACATTGAGGGCCTTACAGGCCACGGTCAGGCACAGGATGCTGAGTCTGCTGTAGTGTAGAGAGAAGGCCAGAGAGGGCAAGTGCTCTTTGCAGGAAGAATATTACGGTCACCACAGAAGACTGTGAATATTTTGCTCAAAACTGTCAGGTACATTACTAGATTATAAAAACAAAAAAAGAAAACCTCAAAATGGCCTAAGCACAAACAAAGGAATTTCTGACTCACATAAAGGAATAAGTTAATAAGTTTCAGGTCTAGTTGAACCAGAGTCTCGACTGAGGTCCTCAAGAATCCACATGCTTTTGTCTGTGCCACCTCCCCTTGTGGTGGCAAATAGTCCCCAGTAGTTCCCAGTTTATAGTCTATCAGCTTAGCAATTACCGTGGAGGGTACCTCTTTCCCAGTAGTTCCAGTGGCCTGGGATGGATCATGTGACCACCAATGTGACTCTGATTGGCTAGGCCTGGGTGATGTGCCCATTCTTAGAACTATGGGAGAGAGGGCAGTACCACCCAATTCTCATAGCCTGAAATGAGATGGGGGAAATTTCATAAAAGGAGAAGATGATTATGGTTTCCAGAAGAAGGGAAACTGATGCTGGGAGAGCAAAACAACAGGTGCACTTTCCACGCCATACATAGAACAGACAGCTAGTACACCGCTACCAATAGATAAAAGAAAGGGAGGGAGATGGGAAGACAGCTTGGAGGGAGGAAGATTCAAATAAGAGGACTTGTTCCAAGTGGAGATTATGAAGAACAGGGGAGAGGCTGATTCAGAGGCAGAAGAGGATAGTGGGTTTGAGCAGGGAAGGGCCAGACTGACCCATTGCACTGGGCAGGCACTTTTTGCAGCAAAAAGACACTGAGTAGCAAGAGCGAGTCTGCACATGCCTACCCCATGCCCTTGGAATATGTCCCACCAACTGCCTCCCTGACCAACTTTCCATTTGAGGAGCAGTCATCACACCTCTGTTAGACATGGCTGCCATTCCAAATGGATTACAGATGGTTTAATCACCCACATTAGCACTTTTTGGCTCCCATGTGGGGGCCCTGGAGCTTATCCTCTCACATCAGCCCTGGCAGAAGCTTTTTTGAAGGGGCTGCTGCCCAAATCACTACAATGTATGCAGGCTGCTGGTACAAGAAGTGGTCACCAAAGCACCGTGCCTGCTTCCAGTGGGGACTCAAAAAATCCACTGGGGTGTAGAAAGAAAGTATTAGAACTTCTATTTATATATTTTTGTATTATCCTTTTAAAATTACTATTTTGTATATGTTTTATGGTACAATATATTAGCACTGAAATACATGCATACAAATGATTTGACCGATCTCTCTCTCTCTCTCTCTCTCTCTCTCTTTATATATACAAATATATATATATATATATAGAGAGAGAGATATAGATATAGATATAGATATAGATATAGATATAGATATAGATATAGATTAGATATAGATATAGATATAGATATAGATATAGATATAGATATAGATATAGATATAGATATAGATATAGATATAGATATAGATATAGATGGAGTGGGCTGTCAGAAATGATTGGGGTCCACTAATGTAAATAATTAATAGCTAACAATTATATGGAACTTGCTGTGTTCTAGGTCCTGTGTCCAGTGGTTATTTACTCCTCATATAGCCCATTTTACAGGTAAAGAAACGGGAGCACAGAGAGGTTGAGTAACTTGCCCACCCCTTTTCAGCCTGGAAGATGCAGAGTTGGGATTGCCTCAGTGGTTTGTCTTGGAATCCTTGATGCCTATCTGATAAGACTGGAATCCTCTGGACAAAGAGAGGGGATCTGAGATTATTGAGTTCATCTTTTAAAAAAAAATGTTCAATTTCCAAGTAATTTCATTCAGAATTTTGTTTCCTGAACAAACAATGTGAAAAATGGCTACTATTTTTTCTCTCTTGCCTCCCCACCTCCAACCGCCATCTAACTCAGGGGTTCTCCCTCCAGATTTGGTCCAATAAATGAGAGTGAGTGACATTATAGGCCCCTTGAATCATTTTCAGAGGAACAGGGAATCTCTGGGATTTGGAGGATGATTAGATTAAGGAAGTGGATCAGTGTTTTTGGGAGAAGAGATGGCACCTGGGGCATGAGCCTACCCCAAAGAAAAGGGTATCTAAATTGTTCATAGTTCCTTCTTTGCCTAAAAAAATGACATTTATTCAAAGGAAAAGAAAGACAAGATGTGCACCCTTTGGCTTCCTTCCCTCCCCCACTCCTGCTCCTCCTCAGCCTGCCAAGGACTGAGAACCCTAGCTGGGATGAGGTAGCAAGCCAGCCCCTCTCAGGTGAGGTCAGCAACATTGAGGGGCATTTCCTCAATGGAGCTATTGTAGAAGGTCTCAATGTCTCAAAGAGTCCTTTTGTCTTCTTCTGTCAACATATTAATAGCCATACCCTTATGGCCAAAATGTCCACCTGACCGATTCTGTGGATATAGTTTTCCCTGTTGGTGGGAAGGTCATAGTTTATGACTAAAGAAACCTGCTGCACATCACTGCCTCTGGCCAGCAGGTAAGTGGTGATCAATACTCTGCTAGAGCCAGAGCAGAACTCCCTCATGATTACATCTTATTCCTTTTTGTCCGTATCTCCATGCATGGGAGAGACAGTGACGTCTCAGGTGTTCATCTTCTCAGTGAGCCAATCAACCTTTCTTCGAATGTTGATGAAGATGACTGCCTGGGTGATGGTAAGGTTTCATATAAGTTACACAATGTATCCAGCTTCCACTCCTCTCATTCCACGTTGATATAGAATTGGCGGATACCCTCCAGAGTCAACTCTTACTTCTTGACAAGAATCTGAATGGGACCCCTGATGAACTTCTCAGTCACCTCAAGCACATCAGAAGGCATTGTAGCTGGCAGAAATACCACCTAGGTGTTGCTGTTGAGCTTTTGGAATATGTCATAGATCTGGTCCTTGAACTCATGGCTTAAAATTTCATCAGCTTTATCTAGTACAAACATCTTGATGTATTTGGGAGACAGGTATCTGCGATTAAGCATGTCAAACACACTTCCTGGGGTGCCCACCATGATATGGGGAGCTTCTATCTGCAGCTTCTGCACCTCCGCATGCATGTTGGTATCCCCAATGAAGGCATGGCAGGAGGCACCCATGTAATCCCCTAAAGCCATGACTACCTTTTGTATCTGCTGTGCCAATTCTCTAGTGGGTTCCAGGACCAAGGCCTGGGTAGCCTTTAGATCTGTTGCAGAATCCTTATGGCAAAAGTAGCTGTTTTTCCTGTCCCAGATTGGGCTTGAGCGATCACATCATAACCCTTGATACAAGGAGGAATGGCTCACTGCTAGATGGCATAGGGTTTCTCTAAACCATAGGAATAGATGCCACAGAGGAGGGACTCTAAGAGGTTCATGTTATCAAAGCTATTAACGATCTCATTCCAGTTATTCTTGTCTAGAGGCCTGGTGCACGAATTCGTACACAGGTGGGTCCGGCCAGCCTGCCCCAATGGGGGCCAACTGGAGGCTGGGCTGGCAGGGAGGAAGGGATGTGGGATGTTGGCCAGCCCCACCCCTGATTGGGGGTGGGTGGGCGATCAGGGGTAGGGCCAGTGAGGGGGAGGGGCCACGGAAGGTTGGTTGGCCAGCCCCGCCACTGCTCGGGCTGGTTGGCCAGCCACAGTGGGCATGATAGTGACTGGTTGTTCTGTTCATTCTGGTCATTCCAGCGTTCTGGTCGCTGGCTTTTTATATATTTATAGACTAGAGGCTTAGGTTGTGAAATTGCATGAGACCCAGAGTCCCGCTCGCTGCCACTGTGGGACCCAGAGTCCCACCCAACACCGCCATGGGGCCCATCAATGCACCTCCTGGTGACTGGTGGTTGGGTCATTCTGGCGTTACAGCCACTGGCTTTTGATAATATAGATGATGCCTTCAGGCTCCATTCTATCAAGACCATTATCTCTAGATCTTTTCTTGCCAGTCAGCACCAGGGCTTTGGGTACTGTCTCTGGTTGGGGCCTAACAAATTCTAGGCCCAAAAATCCAGGCTGTTTTTGCCTCTGCCATGGATCTGCCCCCTCAGGGCCAGTCTTCCTGGCTTGGTTTCCTCACAACCCTCTGAGTTCTTTTGTTTCTAGCCTGAGAAAATCTTAATCACTCTCCAGCACACCCTCAGGTGCTCAAATTCTAAAGCATGGAGCTCCCGGATCCTCCCAGGGGCCCCTAACAGGAAGAAAAGGGCAAGGATGCCATTTCCTGTTTCCAAATAAGGCAACTTGGATATGGAGAGGGGAAGTAGACATCCAAGTTCCAGCCACACTTTTCTAGGAAGCCTTTCTGATACCACTGATCCTCTCAGAGATCTTCGTCATCCTCCTACTGGCATGAAGGGCCCAGGGCTTCCCCTTTTACAAGGCCATAGTCTGCCTTTACAACTATGAAGGTCCAGATGTTACAGTCAGTGATGGAAGGAAGGAATGAATCAGTGCATTCATTACTGGGGGGCTGGCTTACTTCATGGATAGGGTCCGTGTCAATTCATAGATTCTCCAAAATGGCTTGTCCATCCTTCACCAGGGGTCTGGCCTCAGTTCTCCCATCCTCTTCACTGTAGAGATTAGGCTCATCACAGCTGGGGTGGATGGGGTTGTTAAACCCTGTGTGACCTTGGGCAAGTCATTGGCCGCTCTGCGCTGTTCCCTTGTGGGAAATTATGATAGCAAGTGTTCACCTCAAAGCTCCACTATAAGGGTTGTATCTGGAGCTGCATGTAAAGCTGCTTATGCGTGTGTGGGATCTAGTAGAGCATCTGGCACAATGCCTGGCACTTAATAGACGGTCAATTCAGCAGCATCCCAGTTCCCACCCTCTACCTACCACATTCTCTATGTTCTAATTGGCAAGAAACGGGGTGGGGTGTCCTTGTCTGGCCCATCCTTTATCCTCATTGAATCCTCAGCTGCCCCCACTACACCCCTATAACCAGTTCATTCCAGCATCTTTCCACTCTGCCTTCCCCACCCTTTTGCTCCTGGAGTTGTTGGTTTAATGTGCACAATACAATTAAGGCAAATGGCTTTCCCATCAAACCCCCCAACAACTTCCCTCAACAACCCCAATCCAGCATCACCAACCCTATTTCTTTCCTCCCTTGGGGACCATGGAGTTTAATTTCAGGAAAAATTCCCAGAATGACTCTCCTCTGGGGACCCTCTACCCACTGGCTCCTATTCCCCAGTTGGCTAAGGGTTGACCTGGGGGTGTTAGCTCCCCTGCACTTTCAGCCTATGTTTGCTCAGGGGTCAAGCAGACTTCCCTGGCACTGGACAAGACCCTGAGGCAGAAAGTGAACCGTCTCAGGGAGATGTTGTGGTGGTGGTGGGGGGGGGGGGGAGGACACTGCCAGCACAGCTGGAAGCAGAATTGAACAGAGATGTGGTGCTGGAATGGAGAGATCCACTATGCTAGCTATCACCTTCCTGCTTTGATTTAAGTGCCTTTCTTTTATTGAAGACTCTCAATCCCTTTAAAAAGAGTTCCTGCACAGCTCTTTCTGCTTCTCCATGAACCCCAGGAGGGCCTGAGCTGGAAACTCCGAATTCAGCACTGGAGGAGGCGCCTACTGAACCTGAGCCACCATTTCTGGGTCCCTTTCAGACATGTAGGTCCTGCCTATACTTACACCTCCCAGGGCCTGGATCTGCCTGTGTGAACCCCGCCTCCCTCACATACCAGGCCTCCCTGATGCCATCATGTCACTCACAAGATCTCCACTATCACCACCCAAAAGGCCTCAAGCTGGAGTCCTGGAGTACACACACCTGGATTTGGATCCTGGTATCACAGCTATGAGGTCTGGGACAAAGTGCCACTCTCTGTGAGTCTCATTTCCATGGGCTACTGGGTGAGGGTTTCAAGAGATAACTCCAATGCATGAAGCACCTCACAAAGAGGGGCAGAAGAGGGGTAAGGTAGAAGCACTTGTTATTGTCAAATATTTGCATGGGAGGTTGGGAACGGGCAGTTGTCCAGCTTATGGACTCTGCACTGTAGAACCCACCCAACTCACCAGAAGACTTGTCAAAACTATCGGGCTGGAACCCTGTGCTGAGTATGTGGTGGTGAGTACTAGGAGGCTTGGCTGGAAAGGAGGCAAAGTCTTGTCCTCAGGGCCTGGCAGGAGGTAGATTTCCTATAGTCAGCAATGTCCCTTTCATGCTACTCCCAACCTCTCTCTGTATTAGCATGAGAATGGGACACCAGCTGACATTGGAGGGTCCAAAGGTATTTGTATTAGGTGGAGCTCCCTCTGCCCCCTAAAAGGCATTGCCCTTGGAGCTGGTAAGCTGGGCTGGGATCCAGAGGCCTCTTGGGGCAAGTAGGCAGGCAGGCTAGAGTAGAGGGTCCCTCTCCCGCCCTCACGCCCTCACTATCTGGTTGGCTTGAGGGACCCACAAGTCCAGTCCAAGCTATTCTTACCTCCCCATTCCACACCCTCAGAGTGAGCCTCAGCTGTATTGGGGAGCACTCTTTCATTTGAAAAAGCATATTCTGTATAATAAGTGCTTTGGGTTTTTTGCCTCAACCTTTTATTTCTTTGGCATTTTCAATCCTGTACTATTAAAGGGAGGAGTTTGAGGTTTATATGCTTATCGCAAGGGAGTGTGGAATGTTTTTAGGTTGAGAAGCACTGCCCAATGGGATTAATAATAATCATAATAATAGCTAAGAGTTGTGAGCATCTGACCCATGCCACAAATTATGCTAAGCAGTTTATATACATTGTGTTCATTGATCTTCATAACACTCCTAGAGATGCTGTTACAATTCCCATTTTACAGATGAAGTAACTAAGGCTTAGAAATGTCCAAGATCATGCAACTAGTCAATGGCAGGGGGACCACAGCCCCAAGCAGCCCCCCACTGCTCCAACTACCTCTCTAGGAAGGAGTAGCACTGGCATGGAAGGGAGAGCAAGGGATGTTCAGGCACCAGGGTGCCTTCCAGGTAGAAGTTGCCTGTCAAACTCCTCCCCACCAATCCTGCTCTGGAGGTCCCACTCCATCAGCCCCCTCCAGCTTTGTGTGCAACCCTGGGCTCAGAGCCTGAAGTCAGGGTCTCTACTGGGCTAAACTCTAGGACATTTCCAAAGAAAGGACAGAAAAGTGTCTCCAGGTTGAGGCACAGCAGCCAGTGACACCCACAGGAAGAATCCAGGATGATGGGTCTGCCCTGCAATGATGCCCAACTTTTTTTCCTCTCCCTCTCCCCTGTTTCTTGCTCAGACACTTTTTTTCTTTTATTATTATTATTTTTAAAATATTTATTATTGATGTTCCCCTCCTTATTCCCCCCCCCATTTCCTTCTCCACCCAGATCCCACCCTGCCCCAGGCCTTCACCACCCTCTTGTCTGTGTCCATTGGTAATGCCTATCCTATAAAATAAAAAGGCTAATATGCAAATAGACTGAACAGTGGAACAACTGGAACAACTGAACCGAACAACTGGTCACTATGACGTGTGCTGACCACCAGGGGGTGTGTGTAGAACATGGTGGGCGTCAGCCACACCATGGAGCAGGTGAGTGGGGTCGCCAGACCAAGGCAGGGCACTGGTCGCTGTCATCGGGGCAAGCCTCTGGTGGTTACTGAAAATTCTGTGCTCCTGTGTGCCATGGTCCCACCCAGCACTCGCACCAGCTGCTGGCGCCGGCCCCACTTGCACCCACCGCCAGCACCGGAGCTGCCACTCACACCTGCTACCAGTGCCCAGTGCTGGTCCTGATCGCTCGGCGCCATCAGTGGGTGTGAGAGGTGGCTGCCAGCCCCAATTGCCCCTCAGGGCTTCTTCACCTCCCCCTGCTCCTGAGGGGTGATTGGGGCAGCAGCCGCCTCTCGTACCGGCTGATGGCACTGGCCCCAATCGCACCACACCGTCAGTGGGTGTGAGTGGGGCTGGCGCCATCAGCGCATGGGATTGGTGGCAGCGAGAGCAGGGCTGCTGGCAGAGAGGGGCCCAGGGCCGTGGCAGTAGGGGCTGGGTGGGGGCGCGGAGGATGGGCTGCGACCCAACCCTGTGCCCACTGCAGCCTCGCGTCCCATAGTTCCTTTCAAGGTGCACGAATTCCTGCACTGGGCCCCTAGTCCTATCAAATAAAAGAGAAACATGGTAATTAGCCGTACGTCTGCTACCCTTCCCATTGGCTAATCAGGGCAATATGCAAATTAACTGCCAGCCAAGATGGCAGCCGGCAGCCAGGCAGCTTGAAGTGAACATGAGGCTTGCTTGCTTCAGTGACGGAGGACTCCAACGTTCACCGCCTGCCGCTGCCGGCCACTGAGCTTGTAGTTTGAAACATTGTTACAAATATAGAAGCTAAACAAAACCCCAGAAACCTGCTTTCAGCCAGCCAGGATCTCAGAGCTGGAGTTGAAACAGTGTTTCGATTATAGAACCCAAACAAACCAGATACCTGCTTTCAGCAGCTGAGGCCTAAGAGCTGAAGCCAAGACTCAGAGCTAAAGCTGGCCCAGAATTAAAAAAGAAAAAAAGGAGCAGTTGGGAGCTTCAGTCACCCACCAGCCTGAAAATGGCCCTCAGCCCCTCACCCAGACTGGCCAGGCACCCCAGTGGGGACCCTCACCCTGAAGGGTGTGTGACCAGCTGCAAACAGCCATCATCCCCTCATCCAAGCTGGCCAGGCACCCCAGTGGGGGCCCCCACCCTGATCCAGGACACCCTTCAGGGCAAACCAGCCGGCCCCCACCCGTGCACCAGGCCTCTATCCTATATAGTAAAAGGGTAATATGCCTCCCAGCACCGGGATCAGCAGAGCCACGAGGCCTCCTGGCACCGGGATCAGCGTGACAGGGGGCAGCGCCCAAACCCCCTGATCGCCCTGCGGCTCTGTGTGTGACGGGGGCGAGGCCGCAACCTCCTATCCACCCTGCTTTGTTCGTGACAGGGGAAGGCGCCCCAACCCCCTGATCAGCCCTGCTGTGTGTGTGACAGGGTACGACGCCCCAACCCCCCCTCCATGGGCCCTGCTCTGTGTGTGACGGGGTAGAGCCATAACCTCCCCATCGGCCCTGCCCTGAGTGTGACAGGGTGCGGCGCCCCAACCCCCTGATCTGCCCTGCTCTGTGTGTGACAGGGGGCAGTGCCCCAAGTCCCCTATTGACCCTACTCTGTGAGTGACGGGGGGAGCTCCTCAACCCCCTGATCGGCCCTGCTCTGTGCGTGACAGGGGGGAGCTCCCCAACCCCGCTGATGGGCCCTGCTCTTTGAGTGACAGGGGGCAGTGCCCCAACCCCCTGATTGGCCCTGCTCTGTGTGTGACAGGGGGTGGCGCCGCAACCTCCCCATCGACCCTGCCTTGAGTGTGACAGGGGGCGGTGCCCCAACCCCCCAATCGGCCCTACCCCGAGCGTGACTGAGGGTGGCATCGCAACCTCCCAATTGGCCCTGCTCTGAGCCCAACCAGGGGCTGCACCTAGGGATTGGGCCTGCCCTCTGCCACCCGGGAGCGGGCCTAAGCCAGCAGGTCGTTATCTCCCGAGGGGTCCCAGACTGTGAGAGGGCACAGGCCGGGCTGAGGGATCCCCCCTCTCCCCCCCGAGTGCACAAATTTTTGTGCACCGGGCCTCTAGTCTATATATATAAAAGGCTAATATGCTAAGTGTCCATCCGACCGATTGCTGTGATGCTCACTGACCACCAGGGGGCAGATGCTCAATGCAGGACCTGCCATGATGCACACTGTCCGTTTACAGAGAAACAGCACCACAGACCTGGTGCCCACAAAGCACACTCAGCTTTCCCCAAGTGGGACACAGGCCCCACCACCACCCTGGAGCGACAGCCCACCAAATCACAGCAATGCTGCCGAGACCCCATGGTACAAATTGCGGCCCACAGCCCAGCCTACCCTGGAAACAGTGGTTGTGGGCACCCAGTAATGACATCACATAGCAACGCCCAGGTTCCTCTCCCTAGCGACGACTAGCCTCCTTGCAGTTTCTTCAGCCCAGGAACACGACTTGCTTTATAGGCAGGTGCAAACATTTCACACTTTAACCAAATGTCTGTGAAGTGTTTTCCCGTGCCTCGTCTCATTTGATCCTCACAGAAGTCCTGGAGTAGGTAGATAGGAGACTCAGTGGATTTGCATTTTCTTTTCATTAGCCAGAAAATGGAGATTTAGAAAGTTTAGAAACTTGACCCAACTGAAAAGAAGTAAGAAATAGTGGACCTTGAAAATGACTTCAAGTTTTCTCACTGTGCAGAATATAGTCAAACACTGCTGCAGTTAAATATTTTACCCCTTGTTCTCCCTGTGTGATCTACAATAATAATCTGCTTTGTGTTGATATTTACTGCTGTGTTGCTGACAAGTACCTGAAAGAGAAGCTGGGGTGCTGCACTGGGCTGGAAAAAGTTTAGCTACATCAGAAAGCAGGTCTAATTAAGCAAGTTTATTCTATATATATCTATATATCTATAAGGCTAAGTTGACTCACACATGTGTGATACATATAAAGCTCTCGCTGGTGCCAATCACCTCAAGTGTGTTTTGGTCTGTCATTGTCAATCGTGAAATTGGTTGAGACTTCTATTATAGAGAAAGGGTGAATAGCGATATTAAAATATTTCTTCTAATTAATTTCCTTTCAAAGTGCACAAATCCGTGCATCAGGCCACTAGTATGCATATAAGTTCTTTGGTTAATATCTTCCTGCCCCTCCTTCCCTCTGAGGCTCGTCAGTCTGTTCCATGTTTCCATGCCTCTGATTCTATTTTATCCATCAGTTTATTTTGTTCGTTAGATTCCTTGTTTATTTTGATATTCAATTGTTGATAGATATGTATTTATTGCCATTTTATTGTTTATATTTTTTTTATCTTCTTTTCTTCTTTTTAAATAATACCCTTTAACATTTTATGTAATACTGGTTTGGTGATGATGAATTCCTTAAGCTTTTCCTTATTTGTGAAGCTCTTTATCTGACCTTCAATTCTAAATGAGAGCTTTGCTGGTACATTAATCTTGGTTGTAGATCCTTGCTTTTCATCACTTTGAATACTTCTTGCCACTCCTTTCTGGCCTGCAAAGTTTCTGTAGAGAAATCAGCTGACAGTCTTATGGGAACTCCCTTATAAGTAGCTAACTGCTTTTTTCTTGCTACTTTTAAGATTCTCTCTTTCTCTTTAACCTTTGGCATTTTAATTATGATGCATCTTGGTGTGAACCTCTGTGGGTTCATCTTGCTTGGGACTCTCTGTGCTTTCTGGACTTGTAAGTCTATTTCTTTCACCAGGCAGAGGAAGTTTTCTCTCATTATTTCTTCAAATAGGTTTTCAATTTCTTGCTCCCTCTCTTCTCCTTCTGGCACCCCCATAATGTGTATCCCAGAAGCTCCTTACACTATCTTTATATTTTTGGATTCTTTTTTCTTTTTGCTCTTCTGATTGGGTGTTTTTTTGCTTCCTCGTATTCCAAATCACTGATTTGATTCTCAGTGTCCTCCACTCTACTGTAGATTCCATGTAAGTTATTCTTCATTTCAATTAGTGTATCCTTCATTTCTGACTGGTCTTTTTTCATGTCTTTGAAGTTCTCACTAAGTTCCTTGAAGCTCTCATTAAGTGCTCTGAGAATCCTTATAACCATTGCTTTGAACTCTGTATCTAGTAGTTTGCTTGCTTCCATTCCATTTAGTTTTATTTATGGATATTTCTTTTATTCTTTCATTTGTGACATGTTTCTTTGTCTCTGCATGTTGGCTGCTTCCCTGTGTTTGTTTTTATGTATTGGGTAGAGCTGCTTTGTCTCCTGGAATGGGTAGAGTGGCTTTGTGTGGTAGGTGTCCTGTAAGGCCCAGTGGCTCAGTCTTCCCAGTCACCTGAGCTGAGCATTCTAGGTGAGCCCTTGTGTGGGCTATGTGTACTGTCCTGTTGTAGTTGAGCCTTGATTGCTGTTGTCATCACTGGGAGGAATTGATCCCCAGGCCAATTGGCTGTGAGGACTAGCTGTAACTACAGTGGGAGAGCTGCTGTGCAAGAGACACCCCTTTGGAGCAGGACTGGCTTCAGTAGGACCTTGGTGCTCACCGAGTCCACCCCTTGAGTGTGTCACTTGTAGATGTGATAGAGTTGTAATCTGGTGTGTTCTGAAGCTTTCCAATGGGTGCACTGGCTCTGGGGCCTCCTGGGATGTGCAAAGTCAGCCACTTCCTGTGCCCTGCTAGGGCCACCCAGCACAAGCTACAAAGTGATCTACAGGTGGCTACTACTTGTGTTGGGTTTGGAGGTGCCCAGGGGAGGCCAAGCTGTGAACCTTGGCAAGCTGCTGCTAGAGCTGGCCCTGGGGCCACTTATTAAGAGGTATGGAACATGCTGAGTCCAGCTTCTACTTGAGATTTTAGGAAAGTCTGAAGCATGAATCAGGACAGGCCATTCATATGGAAAAGACACTGCAAACATCTTGGTTGGGGCTGCAAATTGGATGAGAAAGGATCTCAGGAAATCACCAGGGCACTGTGAACAGTGAGGTCCAGGTTGATGGAGACTCAAATATGGCACCTGCTAGTCATCTGTGTGTGCGTGTGTGTGGTGTGTATGTGTGTGTGTGTGTGTGTGTTGTGTGTGTGTATGTGTGTGTGTGTGTGTTGTGTGTGCGTGGTGTATATGTGTATGTGTGTGTGTGTGTTGTGTGTGTGTGTTGTGTGTGTGTGTGTGTGTGTGTGTGTGTGTGTGTGTGAGCAGAGGAACAATGACCTCTGCCAGCACTTTTGTCTGGGAAAAAGCTGTCCCCCAGTTCTTGCCCTGATGCCAGACAATTTAGTTTCTCCCAGTATGTCCCTGGATCCTCTCAAACTGCTTCCCCAGCGCTGGAACTCAGAGGGAGTGAGTCCAAGTAAGTCCATGCACCAGCCCTTTAAGAGGAACACCTGGATCTCCAACAGCCTCCATGTCACTCAGCCACAATTCCCACTGGTTTTTATAGCCTGAAGTTACAGGAACTTCTCTTCTCAGCTCTGTAACACTGGGCTTGGGGCCTGGTGTGCAGCTGGGACCTCTTGCTCCTCACAGAAGGCCTCCTTAGCCAAGATATGCCTCCGGATAAAAACATGCCACACATTGGTGTGGGACCAGCCAGTTCCACATCTCTGCTCCTCCTACCAGTCTCAATGTACTTTCTTGTTTAACTCTTTAATTGTTGGACTTCCATTCAGCCAGATTTCAGATGATTCTTAATGATGATTGTTCTGTATTTTATGATTTTGATGTGGTTTTGGGAGGTGGCGAGTACCATGTTTACCTACACTGCCATCTTGGCTCCTCCTCTCAGACACTCTTGACACCTTCTCCTCTTTCTCCTCCTCTTCCCTCCCCTCCAGCCCACTGAGAGCCAAGAGCACACCAGCCACTCTGCAATGGACAGAAGGGAGCTGCAGAGCCCAGCTGTGTTGTCCCAAATGCAGGCCCCCACCAGGCCTGTGGGAGGCAAGCCCATGACCCCATTGACTCTCATTTGAGAAATGTGTCTGGCTTCCTTTAGGATTCCATCACACAAACCAGAAGTTCTCATGTCTGTTTTTTTGTCACTTCCTCCTTCATTCAAAGGGTCCCAGGATCACAATGTAATCTAGGGGATCTTGACCACTGTTTCCATCCTGGGTAGGAGTACTTGGTGTGACCCCCAACCGGAAGTGCTACTGGGGGATTTCAGGCACTGGGTAGTCCCCATGAAGGTCTGATCCTAAAGAGGTGGGGGCAGACTGGTTGCTGAGAGGGAGTGGCCCTGGCTTTTCATCTTCTCCTTTATATACAGTGCCTGAGAAGGTAATTAAGTATTCCTCCCATCAAAGGCTGAGGGCTGGCTGCACCCCAAGACCTGGCTTGCAAAGAAGGGAGATAATAAGTGCTCTCACCCTGCCCCCAACCCCATCCCACACATTTTGGAGGGAAGTCACCCATTAGCACCCCTGGGAATGAGGAAGAAAGCTCTTCAAAGTGTCCTGGAGGCCAATAGTGTGGGTTATGTTTTCCTGGGCCCTGGGGAGCCCAGAAGGAGGGGCTCTGCCCTTAAATAACTCTTCTAAGTCAACAGAGCACAGGACAGGGGCCAAGGGTGCTCTGGGAGAACTACAGAGAGAACTACAGAGTCCCATAGAGGGATGAGGATGATGAAAAAGTTGTTGCAGCTCCTCTGCCTCAGCCCTCAGTGTGTGCACATGGGGGTAGGAGAAGGAGGTGGCACTGAGGCAGATTCTTGTTACCTTATTTTTTCCATAGGTATAATTGAAAAGTTCGAGAGGTTACATCACCTGCCCCAGTTACAGAGTGCAGACTGGAAAGCTTTCTGGAGGAGTCCCTTTCCAAAGATGGATGGCAGGAAGTCCACAGTGGGTATAAAGGGAAGGTTGGTGGCACAGGAGGCTGTTGAGAGGGTGAGGAGCAGTCCAGTCAGGTTGAGGCTGGTGATGTGGGAAGGGCAGGTGGTGGGAATGGGGACAGTGGGCCCTGGAGGTGATGGGGAGCTATTCAATATTCAGGAGCAGGGGAGTAATGGGAACGTGCCTCAGGAACAGCATTGTGGGATGGAAAGAAGGGGTGACTGGTCTGGCCCCAGACTTCAAAAGCCCACATTTTTTTATTATTTTTATTATTAGTTAAGGTATTACAAATGTGTCCTCATCCCCGCCATTAACCCCCAACCTCCCCCCCACACACAAACTCATGCTCCCATCCCCCCGTTGTCCATGTCCATTGGTTTGGCTTATATACATGTATACAAGTCCTTCTGTTGATCTCTTCCCCTTACCCCCGCCCTCCCCTACTTTCCTTCTGGGGATTGATAGCCTGATTGCTGTTTCTCAGTCTTTGGGTCTGTCCCTTTTCATCAGTCTATGTTGTTCTCTATAATCCACAAATGAGTGAGATCATGTGGTATTTATCTTTCTCTGACTGGCTTATTTCACTTAGCATAATGCTCTCCAGTTCCATCCATGCTGTTGCAAAAGGCAAGAGTTCGAAAGCCCACATTTTGAGCTCTGACCCAGCAGAGGACAAGCTCAAGCCAGGGATAAGGTAGCGGCCTAGCCACACATTTGGCTTTACCATCTGACGTCATGAGCAGCAAACTGTCTTGACACTTGAAATGGTACAATACTCTTGAGCCTCCTCAGTTTCCTCATCTGTGAAATGGGATAATGATGTCCATCTCATGGAGCAATAGAGGATTACATGGCAATGTTTCTGTCAACAGACCTGCTCTGGGTTGTCACAGGTTTCTTCCAGCCACAGGAGGACCTGCATGGGCTCCCTGCCTTCTGAGGGGATTCTCAAATCTCAGGCATGAGTACATTTAATTGGAATGTTTGAAGGAGGCCTCCAACTTTCAAGTAGTAAGCGTCATGCCCAGAGCAACTACTCTAGTACCCTTAATTCTCTTGATGATGTGGAGCTGGGCCAAGGGCCCAAACCAAGTCCTCAAGCCCTGTCTATAGTTACACTACCCATAACCTCCTCCCTATCATTTCCAGCTAATTGGCTGGGGATGTGGATGGCTCAGGACAACTTTTTCCTCCTGCTCAAAGCTGTTTCCTTGTGCCAGTGGGTCAGACTGGCAGGCTGAAAGAGAAAATGTTTTGGGCCATGGAGATCTGGTTTGAAATTTCACCTTTTGCTCTTGGCTTTGGGCTGGAAGGCTCTTCTCAACCTGTCAGTCCCCTCTGGGCAACCTGAGTAGTTAGATGTCTCCAACCAACAGATCTGTGCATAGGAGCTGGTTTGGATGGTGGGAGAGCAGAGCATAGGGTGTTAGTCCCATGGAGTGAGAAAGGAAGCCAAGAACACTGAGCACTGACAACCAACTAGGTTGGGGCACTCATCTCAAAAGCAAACACTAGATCCCCTGCCTCACAACTTGGTTTGGGTTGAATCCATCTCATTGCAGGAGCCCTACCAGGAAGTTCCCTGGTTGCATGAAAACACACACACACACACACACACACACACACACACACACACGCATGTATATATACTCTTCCTGGCTACTTGTGAGTTGAGTGAACCCTACACCCATCTGAGAAGGGAAAATGATTGGAAGCCTATAGTTTAGTAACCCAGGTGAAGCTTCACTCTACCATGGACTCACTTTCTCTTTCCGGAAAATGGGGAGATTTTCTGACTTCATGTGATCAGCACATATGCCCCACATCTTCTTCCCAGACCTGATGAAAGTACCATGAAGGACAGAGCTCTGAGACCTGCAATTCAAGTCTGGAGGACTGAGCTGCAATTGCTTCCCTGGGGAAGTGTGGCTAAATCACATGACTGGGAGAGGGTGGATCAGATATGCCGCCCTCCTGCCTTGTGATTACAGTCCTGGGCTTGGCCTAAAGGGACTGGTGAGAGGGCAATATATTTTGTTTTGTTTTTTTCACCCAAGCTGCCACAAGGTGTCACTAGAGGCCCAGAGAGGTTGACAAACTTGACCAAGGCCACGCAGGTCTTCTGAGGCCCAGCCCTGGGCATTTCTCACCACACCTAGAGTGAAATCAGGTTGGATGGGGCAACTGTGAGGAAGCTCAGAAAGACTTGAAGGACCTTGCTCTGTTGTAACGTGAGAAGCAGTTTCCTGGGGTCAGGTAGCATTAGTGGGAAGACAGACCTGGGCTCTCTGACATTAGGGGCTGACCTTGCTGGAGAGCAGAGACCCCCTCATACCATATTCAATTCACCCCACTTGTCTGCACATCTTTTCCAACTTCCAATGGAAGCCACTGCATACTCGTCAGATGAAGAGGCCAGATCCTCTCCTCTGGGGTTTGGGGGCCTTATTGAAGCCCCTTTTCTTCTAAGCAAGAAAGGTTTGTGCAGGCTCAGGACCCACTGCCATCCAGCTCCCCTTACCTCAGGGAGGAGTTCATTTTGTTCTCTTGTCCTTTCTGCCTGGCCTTGGATTGCAGCTCATGCCTCATTGGGCACCAGGGCTCAATCAGTGGGCACAGGGAGCGTTGTTAACAGTGGTTGAATGACTGCTCAAAGGAGGCCATTTTTTAATTGGCTGGCTCCTGTGTCCAAGGCCTGAGGGCAATGTGCTCTGACACAAATACCCACCTAGAGCAGACACTGCTGGCTGGTTGATCCAAGCCCCTACGCACCTCTTTCTCCCAGCCACCTTCCAGTGATTGGGCTAGAGATAGCCATGTGACCCACTTCTGGCCAATGAGATGTAAGTGAAGCACTGGGTGGAGGTTCAAGGCACTCTTTAAAAGCTGCAGAACTGACATTCCCTTTAGCCTTTCCATATTCTTTCTGTCTGCAGCATAGACAGAAGTCTGAAGTCACTGCAACCCTCTTGCTATTATGAGGCAAGAAGCATGCAAACTAAGGCTTTCATACTAAGGATGGTGGAAAGGATGATGGAAGAAACCTGGGGCCTGGACAGCCTAGTGGATTTTCACACAAGCCCTGGACTGCCCATCCCTGACCTTCTTGCTGTATAGAACAAACACCACCCCTAAGTGTTAGGACACTGTTTACTAGGTTTTCTCTTACTTACAGCCATGTGCATCCTTGTTATACCACCCTCCTCCAGTTTAGAATGCTGAGCTTAGGTAGAAAAGGATCTCTTTCCCCTGACCTTGGTATGTACAAGGGAGGTCATGACCCTGAGCTTCCAATGCACTGTGAGTCCAGGACTCTCTAGGAGCAGGAAATGCCCTGGGAATAAACTGAGAATTAAATAACTTCACTAATTGACTGAGGTCAGGACTCTCACTGCCCTATGTAATTGCATGTGCACTTCTTACTCCCTGAACTCTCCCAGTCCCATTGATCTCCTAGCTAACTCCTACTTAATCTTCAAAACTCAGCCCATGCCACCTCTTCCAAAAACTCACTGCCTACCCCCTTGACCACACCACCAGGATAGACTAGACATTTTTCCTTTGTACCCAACAATGCCCTGGGCCACCTTGAACACTGCATTCATCACCCAAAGATGTAATGCTACAATGTATATCACCTCCCTCTCCAGACAAGGTGTCTTTTCACCTTACAAGTTGGTACAAGTAGTAGGTGTTTCAGTCTTTCAGTGAGACATAATTCATTGATTCATTAATTTATTCCCGGGTTTATTGAGCTCTCCTAGATATCCCAGTGCCACGCAGAGCAGCTCTGCTGTGCCACGCTGTCTTAGGGTCTAGAACATCTGTACACAGAGGATCCCCGAAGCCCAAGACCTGGGACAACCTGGAGAGCCAATAGAAAGAGAGCACTCAGGCTCTTCACATTAATGGTTTTGAAATGCTGAGCCCCTGACTGGCACTCGGGTAATGCTTAGGGAGGGAGGAAAAGGAAACAGGGAAATGGGGACAGGGGAAGTACAGAAGAAAGGTTTCTTGGTCCGGCGGGGGGGGGGGGGGGGGAGGGGGGAGAGGGGCGGGCACGTGTTTTAGGACCTTCCCTTTCCAGTAAGCCTTAGGGCCATGTGGTTACACATAGCCCTGAGCCCTGTCTCTGGATTCAGAAACAGGTACTTCTAGCCACAGGACTAGCTCCTTACAGCTTCACAGAGCAGGGAGGAGATGCAAGCCCAGAGAAATGATAGCAAAGTAGGTTCTCATTCTGGGCATTCTGCCCCAGCCCCACACAGCCTTGCTGTTCAGTGAGGAAACAGAGTCACAGCCAAAGTGTCATGAGGGCAGGCCCTCCAACCTCAGCTCCAGAGCTGGAGCGGTGGTCATGGGGGTATCTTGCAAGATATGCAATTATAACCACTTCCTCTAGGACTCATATTTGGGAATTGGGGATCCAGGAGGAGGCATGGGGCAGGAGACATCCCCTCTGGCTGTAATACACACAGGATAGCTGCATTAATTTATTCCAGGGTTTATTGAGCTCTGCGGTTATTCATTTAAATGACTGCAGCCATCCTGTGTGTATTGCTCTGCAACTTGCTTGTTTTGCTTCACAATCCCATGTGCTATTTATATCTTCTCTACTCCTCAAAAGGCTTTGAGGAGGTTTACCAGTCCCAGAGGGTGAGGCGCAGAGCAGGGTGAGAGCAGTGGCCCCGGAGTGATGCTGAGCTGGACTGATAACCTAGCTCTGCTGCCTGCATCTGAGTGACCTTGGGCCAGTCCCTAAACATTCTGAGCTGCAGTTTCTTCATCTGTGAGATGGGGATAATAGTAATAATAGTCACCTCAAAGGGTCTGTGTGATGTCACCATGAGCATACAAAGAGGGTTTTCAGTCATTTTTGCTCCCCAGCCTCCCTAGGGCCTTGAGCACAAGGACCTAAGTGGACTGAAGACCAAACGTGTCCAGCTGGTCCTTAGAGCTCATAGCCTTGAGCCCTCCCCCTCCCCAAAACAGGAGAGAGAGAGAAGCCAGGAGAGCAGCAGGGGGAGCACACGGCAGACCTGGCCTTGTGGCTTCACAGCTGCTTGTCACGTTGGGTCTCTAGCCGTGCTGGATGTCCTGAGGGAGGGCCTGGGTCTCCTGCTCCTCTCCGTCCCATGGAGGTGGCAGCTGTGACATCAGCCTGGCCCTGCTTTCCCTAAGCAAGCTGCATACATTGGTGTTCTTTAAATGAATGATTCCAGGATCCATCCCCTCACTTGTGAAACCTGTTGGAAGTGGGAAAACTGAGGACAGGGAGAAGCAGAGCTGCTGGGCCTCTAGACATCATCTGGTCGAGCCTCCTCATTTGACATAGGAAACTGAGCCCGAAGGGAATATAGTATTATATAGTCAGTACAATCAATGCTCACTATAGTTGGGACCCAGATGCTTTAGCTAATTCTCACCCAGCCTTGTGAGGTAAGCATTAGAAAGCTTAGGTCAATTTCTCAAGCTAATGCCACTAATAGGAGCCAGAATGAGAGCTCTGTGTGTGAGTCTCACCAACCTGCTTCCCGGGCTGCCCGTCTGCATGGAATGCCCTCTCTGCCTCTGACCAGCACCTCTTGTACTCTGCCTCATCCTTCTTCCCCCTGAGCTTCAGGTCTCCGAGGAAACCTCTCTGGGCCCCAAGGGTGGTCTCCCCACCTTCCTGTGTCCCCCTACTCCATCCCGACCTTCAGGACTCCTGAGCTTGCTGGCCTGGTGTTGAATATGTCCTCTTAGCCCCAGACCCTGAGTCATCAAACAGAAGGGTCTGGTTCTGATTCCTCTCTGCATCCCCACACCCAGCACAGAGCCTGGCACAGAGTGAGCCACAGTGAATGTTTCTGGAAGAAAAGGATGGAGAGAGGGATTCCAAAGCCTATGCTCTTTCCTCTATCCCACAGAGTCAAGGTCAGGAGATTGGACCCTAGGTTTTATACCAAATTTGATCTCCTTCCCTTTCTCACCCCCACTGACCCTTTCCCCCTTTCCCAGTCTTTCTCTCCCATATGCTAGTGCCCTCCATTGCCAACAGCTTCCAGGAACTGCCCTGCCAACCTCACTCCTACAAGGGCCCAGGCCTCAGTAAGGGGTCCCTCATCAGGCCACTCCTTGCACGGGTGACAAGGCCTTGACCGCGACCAGAGGGAAAAGGGCTTAGAGGCCCAGCCTTGCCTGGACTTTTAAAGCCACTGAGAAAGTGGCACTTCCTCCACAAGTACCATCCTCTTGCTTGCTGGGGTCCACACTCTGTCTCCAAGGTGGGTGGGGGGCTGATGAGACTCCCAGTGTTTGTCACCAAGAGTACCGTAGTTGGGGAGGACTGAGTTTCCATGGATACAAGCCATGGGAGCTGCTGGGAGATGGGGCCATGGTGTACACAAACACAGATCCACATGGATCTGCAAGAAAAATAGCAGCAGATTTGCTGAGTCATTGGCCCCACATATTTATAGTCTCTGGCAAAGGCAGACCTGCCTATCAGAGGCTAATAATACTGCAGCAGCGTGTTAATTGCAAAGAGACTTCAAGCATCCATTCAAGCTCCTTGAATAAAAAGTGGAGCCCTCACCATGAGAGCCGGCACGCATGTGAGTGTGTGTGTGTGTGTGTGTGTGTGTGTGTGTGTGTGTGTGTGTTTAGGAGTGTGTGAGTGCAGGTATGTGGAACCCAGTTCAAGCAGATAAAGAAAGCTCAAGCATCACATCACCCTGTCTGAATCCACCCACGGCGGTGTTACAGAGCACTCTGCAATCACCTAAGGATGTCTAGGACTCCATCTGTGTGGAGAGATAGGCAGAAGAGGAGAGGGGGCTGGGCTGGTGGCTGTCTCCCAGGATGAGGGAGGGGCCAAGGTGCTGGTGTGCAGCCCTGAGACCTTCATCCCACAGTCCGTGGGGACAGCTCTGGGCAGATGGGTAGCTAGAAGAAAGGGAGAAGAAAAAGACCCCTGCCTTCTGCGAGGTCAGCCCCATAGGCCCTCCAACACACCCAAGATCATACAGGGGCCACAATAAGGAAGCAGAATCAAGGAACATGATGGCCCAGGAGCCTGCGTGCCAAAGGCCAAACTCAGCTCTGGAGGTGAGTCTTTGCACCTTTGCCGCCAAGAGCCAGGAAACGCATCTAGCTCTGACTCAGGCAAAGCAAGTCCTTGCCTCCCAGAACTTCCATCAGGACCTGTGGCTCCGCCCTGAAGCGTGGACTTTCAGTGGCACTCGCTTTGTTCCTGTCCATCACCTCTGCCATTCTGGGGCTGCCTGACACCAGGGCCACATGTTCCCAGCACCTGGTAGAGAAGGCCCTCAGTGAAGACTTGTGGATGAGAAACCAAACCCCTCAAGTTCTTGGAAGGCAGTTCTCAAGTCCCCCCAAGTCTTCTGAACTCCAAGCCAAATATTCCCCTGGCACAGGGTCAGGGCTCCTCGCTGGCTCTGCTCCTTTCTGGATGTGCTCCTTCTTACATGGCACCCCCACTGGATGCAGAGGGCAGGCGATGGGGCCCCAGAGTAATCCTGGCCTCACTGATCTCCCATCCCTGCTGCTGTCCCAGGACTGCAAGACTGCTGAGTCCAGCCATCTGGGGGCTGACAGCAGGTGGGGTGGTGGCCTCCAGGAACCCACAGAGGAACAGCAGAGCAAGGCTGTGCAGAGAGGAGGCATAACTGGGTTCACTGTGTGAGTTAGGCCTCAATTTCTCCCACTCCAACTCCCAAAACAGCTCAATCATTTGTGACTGAGTTCACAGTATTCCAGGGAAGGGAGGCAGGAGAGGAGGGAGGGAGAGAGGAAGGGAGAAAAGAGAGGGGCATCCTTTCATTTCTCACTTCTCTTCAAGAGCAGCTTGATTCAAAAGCTATTATTAATAATAAATTAAATAGTGAGGTTATTCGGAATAATAAACAACTCTCCTGTTGCAAGTTTCCACTGTCCTCTCTTCAGGGAAATACCTGCTGTGGCCTGAGAGGTGGTATTCAATGATGGGCATTTGTGGGACGAAGCTGATGTTCCCACTGTGTAGCTGGCTGCCAAATACCTCCAAGAATAAATGTAGGGAGACAAGCTTCGGCTGCCCAGGTGCCTCTGTGACCCCACCACAGCCCGGCCTGTGTCCACCTGAGGATGGGAACCTCAATGACGGTGTCCCTGCTGACAAAAAGGGGCCCTGCCACTCGCTAGGTGACCTTGGGCAGCTTGTAACTGGTCAGTTCCCTTGTCTGTGAAATGGGGATGATAATAGTATCTGTCTCATGCTGCTGTTAGAGCAGTGGTTCTCAACCTTCCTAATGCCGCGACCCTTTAATACAGTTTCTAATGTTGTGAGACCCCCAATTTCATGGTTACAAATTGAACATAATTAAAGCATAGTGATTAATCACAAAAACAATATGTAATTATATATGTGTTTTCCGATGGTCTTGGGCGACCCCTGTGAAAGGGTCGTTCGACCCCCCAAAGGGTCGCGACGCACAGGTTGAGAGCCGCTGTGTTAGAGGGTTAAAGTTAATAATAACATCGTCATTACACATATAAATTTAATACACATAAAGGACTTATAACATTGCTGGGCACACAGTGTACAGGTTTATTACATAAATGAGAGACATAGGATGTTCACAGGGCAGAGCCCGAGATCCAAGACTGCAAGCATCAGGGTCTCTGTGACGGAAGCTATTACTCACTGTGCAGAGCTCCTCACTAGACACACGCCCAGGCTGCAGAAGGAATTCAGCATCTTAGTGTCTTGCTTCTCTTTTGACCTCAGTTTCTCTACCCACCACTGGGGGACAAAGCTATGAGGTGACAGCTATGGCCAAGTCTGCTGTGAACTGTAATTTATATCAGTTGGGTGAGTACTTATTATGTGTCAGACCTTGTGCTAAGCACTTTTCAGTTGGCCAGTCATTTCATTTAATCCTCACAGCAGCTGTATAGTGGGTGCTCTGTTCCACAGATGAAGAGATTAAGGCTCAGAGAGGTTAAGTCACATGCCCAAGATCACATAGCTAGCAAGTGGTGGAGCTGGAATGTTAACCGAGGTCCCCCGGACTCCACAACCTGACCCCAGTGGCATTTAGGCCATATCACCTGACCGCTCATCAGATTCTTGTCCAGGAATGTGTGTGTAACTCAAGATTGCTGGCAAGGGTTGGGTGGTACATAAAAGAGAGGGAAGGTCTAGGCTGCTCCTACCAAACCCAGGCTTAGTGGCCAAGCAGCCCTCTGTTTGATATCAGCTTGTCTCAAAAGGTGAGAACTCCAGCTGGTTGCCTAATGCTGGGGAAAGGCACAGATCCTAGAGAATGGGGAGAGGCGACCTGGGAGGAGGCCCAATGGAAAAGCAAAGAGAGAGCTGTTTCCCAGGCCCAGATCAGGTGCCAGCAGGAAACCCCAGGTTCATGGGGAAAGGCAGCCCATGGAGCCTTCCTGCTGGCTCCTTCCCACCTATCCCAGTCATCCGGCCCCTCCTGGGCCCACTTGGCTTCCCCCTCCTGCGTCTCCAAAGTCAGCAGCTTCTGGGAGAAGCACTCTTCCCTGGGATCCAACTGTGCTAAGTCTAAGTCATTGTTTATGAGGAGGAAATAAGGCCGATTGCATTTTCTAAGGAGGCCCCAGGGAGCTGCAGTCACCTGTGAGGCTTCAGCTGGGGCCCCTCGACACTTAACTGCTGGGAGTTTGGACACGGAGCCCTGGGAGTGACCAGCAGTGCGGGCTCAGCAGGTGCACTCAGGAGTATGAGCAAAAGAGGGTGTGCATGGGTGTGTTCGGAGTGTGCTCGAGCTGGGCCTGGAGCAGTACTGCTGTGGAGCAGGGCCGGGCTGGAAGATGGGACCCTGGGAGGGGACTAGGGGTGCTCAGCTTGCTGGAGCTCCTGTAGATAGAGGTGCACCCAGGACCACCTTCCGCCTGGTAAGTACCAAAGAGGCGGTGAGCTCAGGAACTGGCACCTGGGGAGAGGCTCCTACCCCAACCTGCTGGGTCAGGAAGGCTCTCTGAGTCCTGTCTGAGAAGGAAAGTGGGAATGACATTCCAGGCAGGAGAGCAGCATGTAAGAAGGTTGCCACCTTCCAGGATTTCTGTGTAGTTAGAAGGGAGAAGGTAGGGTAACAAGGTGGATTATTGGACAGGGCCAGTTGTAAGAGGCCTGGGCAATGCACCTAGAAACTTGGGTTTCTGCTGAAGGCAATGAGGAGCCACTGAAGGCAAGGATTTGCCTTTCAAGATCACTTTTGGGACCAGCTGACACCTCATCCCGCTCTCCAGAGACCCAGCTCAAGACCCTGGACATTTACAGTGAGTCTGCCTGAGATTGGGGGCCAAGGCAAGGCATAAGCTAGGTCTGCTATTCAACCAGATTTCTCTGGGTCAATGGATCGCCTTCCCATTCACAGATGACTACATTAGAAATTAGAAATACAACGAGGTGAAGACAGTTGCATATCAGAAAATCAGTCCATATACTTAATCATGTCAATTAATAGAAAGAAAAAGGTTATGTGACCACCTTAACAGACGCCAAAGACACATTTGATGAAAACACTTCATAAAATAAAAATAAGAAAATATTTCCTTGATATAATAAAAATATCTATGTGCAAATAGCAGTCAACATCATTTTTAGCAATAAAGCACCAGCAAGAGGTATTCATATTTAAGTCAGAGTGGGACAAGAATGCCTGCTATTAGCACAATTGGTTTACATTGTTCTGAAAGTTCTAGCCAATGCAATAGTACATTAAAAAGAAAAAGAAGCAAAATGTTCAGGAAGGAGGAGAAATTGCTATCATTATTTGTTCATGATATGATTGCTTATCCAGAAAACTCAAGAGAATCAACTGAAAAACTAATAAGAGAATATGAGAGAGGTCAGTAAGATGGCCAGTATCAAAATAAATACACTAGCGGTATATTCCAGTCAGAAAACACAAAATAAAGAAAAGAAGTCCCAGTGTGGCTCCTTCAGTGACTCCCCATGCCCTGAGCAAAATGGGGTGACGAAGGCACTCCAAGTTACACAATAAGCTCCAAGCACCAGCCCTGGTGAGGGAGGATAAGAAAGCGGGTGGGGAGGGAGGGCTGCAGAGGGAATGGAGAAGAGAGGCTGTCTTGGACCAGGGCTGGCGACAGTTAGGCTTGGTCTGGGAACTACCCTGTTAGAAGACCCAGCCCTTTGGGCCTGGTTCCCAGAGCCCTGGCAGACAGCAGTCCAGGGCGATGATGAGACCAGGCAGCTCTCTACCATCCAGTGAGCATGGACTCCTGAGGAGAAGAAACGACCCCGGGCGGCTCCCAGCTACACTGGATATGGGGTAGAAGGACTGCAGACCCTGATGAAAAATCTTCATTCACTACAGGGCTCAGACTCCCAGAAAGTGAGATTCCAGCTAAAAGAGTGCTGCAGAACATTTGACAGGCTGATTACAAATTGTTCCTCTGGATTCATTAAAGCAGACTTCCTGAGAGAACACATCCATGGCAGAAGCACACCCAGCCAACCTGCAAGCTCCACTCTGATGCCAGGGGCTCTGCCTCCAGACTCCTGGCAACTGGGTGCTGTCTAGCTCCTGGCCTGCGTCCCCTGGAGACCCTAGCAGGACTGCAGTTGCACTGACACTAGCTGAGGCCCTCCAGCAGCGCACTCTCAGAAGGCAAAGTCTGACGATTTCTCTCCCGTTTTCCATGGTGTGAGTATGGCATGACATGCATGCCTGGGTCCTCTGGATGCTGGGCTATGTCTGGCTTTTCCATAGCTCGCCCTCAGAGAAACCCACCGCTGAAGACAGGACAGCTCATGATTTCAGAATAACAAACTCTCTTGTCCCCACCCCCTTTCTCTTTTGTCTTCACTCACAGGCTCCATATGCACATAGAAAGTTCACTGCCCCTGCCCTGGCCAGTGTGCTTAGTAGTTAGAGCACCGGATCACCCACTGGAGGGTCTCGGGTTCGATTCCCGGTCAAGGGCACATACCTGGGTTGCAGGTTCAATCCTCTCCCTCTCTTCCACTCTCTAAAAATCAATGAAAAAAAATCCTTGTGTGAGGATTAACAAAACAAACAAAAACATTCACTGCCCCCAACCCCTGCACTACAGCTCCTTCCTAGGGGACAGGGTGGTCCCCATCCAGGTAAGACGGCCATTTGGAGAGAAGTTTGGTGCAAAGGTTTGGAGCTTCTGTGCTGGAATTTTAGGCACTAAGTCCATATATAGGGGCATTTAATCACTGAATTATGTGAGGATCAAATAATTAGTGCCTGAAAGCAGGAAATTAATGAGGGGCTTCAAGCCCCTTCAGATTAGTGGTGGGGAGGAGGGGAGGGCAGAACAGAGGAAACAAACCTTGCCTGGCACCTGCTAGGCACCTTAGCTGTGATGTCCCAGGAAACCCACAGCAGAGGTACATGCCCTTGCCCGGGAATCGAACACACAACCCTTCGGTGCATGGACCAGCGCTCTAACCACTGAGAAAAACTGGCCAAGGCAGTCCCTGGGATTCTTTCTCCTTTGAAGAATCTCTTACCAGTTGCCATTGTTGCCACCAAAGTGGCTGTGAAGGCTCTTCCTTGACTACCTCAAGGCATAGCTGAAACAAAGCTAAAACATATACAGTAAGTGGGACAATAATATAAGCTGCTGGTAAGAGTATATATTGATACAAACTTTCTGAATACTGGTTTAACAATACGACAAAGCCTTTGGAAAGTGCATTCTCAAATTTTACTTCGAAGAAACTATCTTAAGGAAATAATTAGATAAACGTGATAAGATGATGTGCGGGTATTATAATAGCAACAATTGGAAATGGCCTAAATACATAGAAAAAAACAGATGGTTTAAAGAAACCATATGGACTAATATGTAGCCATTAGAACAGAAAATATAGCCCTGGCTGGTTTGGCTCAGCAGTTAGAGTGTCGGCTGTGGACCACAGGGTCCCCGGTTCAATTCTGGTCAAGGCTCAGTTGCAGGCTCCTCCCCGGCCTGGGCCCTGGTCAGGGTGCATGCAGAAGGCAACCAATAGATGTGTTTCTCTCACATCGATATTTCTCTCTGTCTTTCCCTCTCCCTTCCATTCACCCTAAAAATCAATGGAAAAATATCCTTGGGTAAGGATTAACAAAAAAATAGGCTGACTCTATATTGTTAATGAACAAAAGCAGGTTTCATATCAAGATTTGTAGAATAACCTCCTATTTTGAAATATATAAGTGTGTTTATGAAACATCGTGAAAACATTGTATCTTAAAACTGGGACTCAAATCCTTCTGAAAGGAGAAACTCTCTTTGGGGAAAAAAAAACTTTCATGAACTGTTTAGACCAGTGATGGCGAACCTATGACACACGTGTCAGAGGTGACACGCAAACTCATTTTTTTGGTTGATTTTTCTTTGTTAAATAGCATTTAAATATATAAATAAATATCAAAAATATAAGTCTTTGTTTTACTATGGTTGCAAATATCAAAAAATTTTTATATGTGACATGGCATCAGGGTTAAGTTAGGGTTTTTCAAAATGCTGACACACCGAGCTCAAAAGGTTCGCCATCACTGGTTTAGACAAATGATGGTTGCAAACTACACAGCATGAGACAAGGAGAATTAATTTTGCTCCTGAAGAAGATGGCAGAGAAGTGTGTGATGATCAGAGAAGAAGGGAGAGGGACAGGGAAGTGGGCATGGAGACGAGAGGCAGAGATGGAGGGCATGTCAGGAAACCCCTGGTGGAGTGGGGAGGCGGAGGAAGGTTAAGAGCTGGGATACTGCCCTTTGCTGTGTGGCTACAGTTTGGGCCAATACTTCTCTCCTCACACCAAATATTTAGTCAAGTCTACTAAGTGCTCAGAATTTCTGGGTGAATGGTTTTACGTTCATTCAAATGGAATTGGAGAAGGAATCAGAGTTTCAGGTCTGATTTACCCCAAAATAGTTATTTCTGGTGGAGTAAATTATGGGTGGTATATGTAATTTTAGTTTTGTTTATTTGTATTTTCTGATTTTCTAAAATAAGCCTCAAAGAAAAAAAAGAAAGTTTCAGGCACCACATTGGGAATACATAGAGTCAGATGGAACCAGATAACCTAGGTGTAAAAGTATGGCCTATGCCCTCCCGCTGCAGACCCCAGCCTGCCTGCCTATTGTGGGCATGATCTTAATGCCCCTCACCCACCCAGGAACATCCATCTAGATGTTTCAGCACTTTGAAGCCTGGTCCCAAGAGAGCAACATTTTGGGGAGACACGGGGAATTCCCACTGTAGTGCCTGAATTTAGACCCATCTTATTCTTGTCTCTGCTCCAAAGACCCACATTTTCCTTCAGCTTGGGTAACAAAAGGCATTTTATCTTAACTGGTACCCAAATCCTACCACTCCTAAGGACATAGGCACATGAGCTTGCACAAGATACTATCTTAAGATGACACACAGCAGTTGTAGTAATCATACAAAAGACCCACACAAGAGATAGCAGGGTGATCATCTGTTTTGGTACACCATCACCACCATCATCATCACCTCTATCACCATCATTATTACCTCACCACCATCACCACCACCACCATCACCAACTACAACCAACACCATCATCACCTCCATCATTACCACTAATATTATTACCTCCACCCCTACCACCACCATCACCTCCACCTTCACCACCATCAGCATCAAAACCTGCAGCCTCCTTTTTTTATTTAAATAAATATATTTTCATTGATTTCATCACAGACGTCAATGATGAGAAGAACGATTGATCGGCTACCTCTTGCACGCTCCCCACTAGGGAGTCTACAACCAGGGCATGTGCCCTGACCAGGAATTGAACCGTGACCTCCTGGTTAATAGATCGATGCTCAACCACTGAGCCACACTGGCTGGGCTCCAGCCTCCTTTTTATCCAAGCAAAGTACACCATCCAGTTTTATCTATATTCAGGGTTAGCTTGAGGTGGCCTGAAAGGACATAAAGAAGAGGAAAGTGGGGTAAAGGCTGTTTTGTCCCCATCTCCTGACATGTCCCTGATCTACACAAAACTCTGTGCAGTTCATTCACTTGGTATTCAATGGAATAATGTAGCTGGTAATGAATTTGTTTTGCATTCAGTTGGATAACACTGTTAGTTATGAATTTATAATTTGCAGAGGCATAGGCATTTTTTTTCCTGAGGCATCAGAGAAGCTGTTACTTACAAACTTGTAATTTGCTGCTGCAAATCCATCTGTAAATGACAACACTGCAAGCTGAAAACCTCCCGGGCACAAGGAATACTGCCTCAGAATTAAATTGTGTGTTTGACAAGAACCTGCTGTTCTGTCCTCCCCTGGCCCTGGTGGCCCCGCCCTTCCTCTTGGGTTCAGCCTCAGCCTTGCCAGTTTGCCTCCATCAGTTTGGCCCCCACCACCCTCACCCCGCAGCGGTCTAGTGCCCCACACTTGCTCCTCTCCTTCCAGGTCCAGAGGGCAGTCAATGGCCCTGCCAAAGTCACACAGCTCTCTGGCTGTGCCCAGAAAGTGCAGACTGGCTCAGCTAGCACAGGCATAATCTGAGTTATGGGAGGAACAGGGAACCCCACTGTCCTCTTTTCCTAACTCTGGGCCTTTGTCTCCCCATCATTAATGGGGCCCCAAGTCCCCTTAAAAGTGTTCTCCCCAGATCCGTCAGCCAGGGTATGGATAGTCAGAGTCTACCAGGAAAGTGCCCCACTGACCCGGACTGAGCCCAGATGCAGGAGTAAGAGGATGGGTGAGGTATTGAGCCAAAGCCCAAAAGGACAGAATTGGGTGCAGGGCAATGATTTGTGAGGGCGCGGCACACAGACTATATGAGACCAACCCTCTTTCCTCAGCTGTCTCTAGGCATTTGTATTTTATACTTTTTTCTCTTATTTCCTTCTGTGCTCCTCTCAATTATTCACCAATATATTCCTTTTTTTAAGTAAAAATTTATTTTTAAACTTTTATGTTTCTTTAACTTAGGATGGAAATAAAAAAGGAGGCTCAGTCCATAGCTGGGATGAAAAATGAAATGGTGCTTGGTAGTAAGGCAGAGCTGGGAAAGAATTGGGGAAACTCATCAACAAAGAGCCAATGGACAAGCACTCACATGATTCCTTCCCCACCAAATGCCAGATACTGAGCGAGAAGGCAGGAACACAGGAACAAATAAGACAGCATGGCCTCTGCTTAGGCAGTGGTTCTCAACCTTCTGGCCCTTTAAATACAGTTCCTTATGTTGTGACCCAACCATAAAATTATTTTCGTTGCTACTTCATAACTGTAATGTTGCTACTGTTATGAATCATAATGTAAATATCTGATATGCAGGATGGTCTTAGGTGACCCCTGTGAAAGGGTCGTTCGACCGCCAAAGGGGTAGCGACCCACAGGTTGAGAACCGCTGGCTTAGAGACTTAGCGTAGAGGCAGGCCATTGTACACTCCGCCAGGATAAGGTGTGATCACTGTTTTGATGAAGGGAAACTGTGTGTTGTGGAGCCTCATGGCAGAGTCACCAAAACTAGTCTAAAAGAGTTTAATATGAGACCTGCCACTGATAAGCTGTGACCTCAAGCATGTTGCTTAACCACCCTGGACTTCCTCAGTTGTCAGTCAGTATTTGCTGCACACTTACATTGTAGTCAACAGGAGGATGTACATTCTAGCAGGGAACGCAGATGCAACATCCCAGGGGCAAGGGCTAGTCTCGGGGGGCGGGGGAGGGGGGTTCTGGGAAGACTTCCTGAGGACTGAATTGTAAGCCAGAGCCTCAAGGGTGAGCAGGAGTTAGCTGAGTCAAAAAAGGGTAAGAGTGCCCCTGGGCAAAGGGAATAGCATATGCCAACATCCAGAGGCAAGAAATGTGTGTGTCCAAGGCATGAAAAAGTCAGTGTGACTGCAGAGCAGAGACTACTGGGAGGTGAAGAGAGGGGGGATCCAGAGAGTTAAAGGAGCCAAAGTGGGGACGTGATGAGAATTTGAGACTTTAGGAAAATGTGGAACACATGAGGTATTTTGAGCAGAGGAATGATATGTCCATCTCAAAGTTTTCTGAGATCCTTGTGGCTGTTGTGGGTCAAATACCTTGGAAAGGACCAGAGAGTATGTGGTAGGGGCTGGATTTCCTTGTCTGTTGAAAAGATGATGGTGCCTCAGACAGAGAGGTGGCAGCAGAGAATGGAGACAGGACATGGATTCAGGAGGCTGAATGAGAAGGCAGGATTCGATGGCAGGGGGTGAGGAGAAAATAAAAAGGAAGATTCCCAGAGTTTTGGTAATAGCAGTTGAAATAGGGGACATATTTAGGTGATACCCCAAGTTCAGTTTTGAATTTGAGCTGCTCAGGAGGCAGGAGGATCCAAGAGTCTGGAACTTGGAGAGATCTAAAACTTGAAAAACTCCAGTGTTCAAAGATGGGCAGTGTGGAAAGTGGGCAGAGGAAGCTGAGAGTCAGTGGTGAGAATGCAGCCAGCAGGCAGGCTTAGCATCCCTGAGGTTGAGGGAAAAGAGGGAGTTGATTGTACCAAACACAGTGGAAAGACAAGTCAGATCAGGACCAGTGACCTTAGCATTTAAAGTTGTGTTAGGGGAGTAGTGGAAGTGGACTCCAGACCACAAAGCAAAGAGAAATTATTGGGTGCGAACTGGGGAAGGAGAGGCAGGAAATGGGGGCAACCCTTCAGGTAGGCCTGGCAAGGAAAGAAGGAAGATGAGACAGTACTTAGAGAGGGCACTGGAATCTCACTTTTAAGATGGAAAAGTTTAGAGAGCAGTTTACTCTATGGTAGATGTTGACCAGATGGGGGAAGGGAGGGAGGGAAGGAGAACAGACAGCATAAGAATCCCCAGAAGGCAGAAGGGGGTGACAACAACATAGTTCTCCTGGGCTGTAAGGAGACTAATTAAGGATTCTTAGTGTGAGGTACTCTGAAAAATATCATCTTTCTAGAATATCCCTTTTCAGAAGAGGAAGCAGAGGCACAGAGAGGTACGTGATTGGTCTAAGTCACACAGCAGGGCTTCCTATGCAGGTCTTTCCTGAGGAGAACAGGGTCTGAGTATTAGAGGTTCAGGGGTATGAAGGTTCACGATGTGTCTTGGGGGCCCTTGAGCTCTGAGCCCTGCCCCTTCCCCAGTTTTTCCATCTCAGGTCACCTTTAAAATATTTTGTTTAATAAAAATGTAAAACCAATAAGTATTTTACAGATTCAATGTAAATGGATAGCAGGCCAATAAAAAACATTCCTTCAGAACTGACTACAGCAGACTGCTGGACATTGAGGGCATGGAGGTGTCTGCTCTCCGGCAGCTCATGGTCTGGTGGGAGAGGGTCAGAGTCACGATGGCAATGTAAGGTGGTGAGGGCTATACTTGCGGTGGACGAGGGCTCTGTGGTGGTGCACAAGAGGGACCTTACACACTGGGAGAAGATTTCAGGAGGTTTTGGTGGTTGACCTCCAGGAGAAGGGTGAGAAGCGGAGCATTCCAGACAAACAGGAGAGCAAGTGGAAGGCCGGTAGTAGGGAAAAGCTGCAAGTAGCTCAGCCTGGCAGAAGCATATGGAACAAGAGGCAACAGAATGAAGGTTGGATAGATGGATGAGGGCAAGCTTCTGAAAAAACATGAATACCAAACTAAGGAGGCCGGACTTGCCTTGGGACCGGGAGCCCTACGGTGACAAACAGGTACTACACAAAGCTGGTGCCAACAACAGTGGAATCTGCAGGGTAAGTCTGAAGGTTGGCAGATCCATTAGTTGGCCATTAGCTAACGCAGGGGCTAATGGGTACAAGTAAGGGCCTGGTCATCAGTAGAGAGGAGAAACCTGTTTATACAATGCCCAGAGGGTAGAATCAACATGATTTAGTGACTAACTAGATGTAGGAGAATGGGAGTTTAGGGTAATCTCAAGTTCTGGTTTGAATATGCTCACTCTGGCTCAGGCACTGTCAGGACCCACTCCTTCTGGGAATTCATCTTGCACATTGAATTTTTATTCCCTCCTGACCTCATGCCAATCTCAGTGCTGCATGTTCGGCCACAGTGGATGGCAGGCCAATAAAAAGCTACCGTTTTTCCAGCTGCTGCCTCTCTGGCCCTAACCTAGGGCACTATGCTTGATGCATCTTGTTCTTTATCTCATTCCATCCTCAAGGCAACTGTATGTGTCACTATTATTTTGCCTACTTTACAGATAAGGAACCTCAAATTCAGAGAGAGCAAATAACTTGCCAAGATCACACAGCTGGTGAATGGCAGAACTGGGACCCAAATCCAAGTCTGCACGATGCAATAACCTTCCAAATACCCACTCTCCTGTCTGTGACCAAAAGGCAGCAGCTCCTGACGTTCTGGTTTCAGAATCTTTGGACATCCCCGCCCCCATGTGGAAGTTGAATCATTCAGTAGATCATCTATTCAGACTCCCATTGGTTACATGAGACAGAAACTCGCCAAATCAACTGGAGCAGTTGAGGAATTTATTGGCTCTTATAGATGAGTAGGGTGTTGTTGCAGCTCTCAGGACTGAAAGAAGAATGGCAGGAACCAAGGCATAAGAGCCAAAATCAGGACTGTGCCTCCATCATGCTCTCTAAATTCCTCTCCCATCTATTGCCTTGCTTGGCCCCTACATTTAGTGGAAAAGATGCCTCGTCGGAAGCCTAAATGCATTGGGCCCATAGCATCCAGCTGTTTGCTCAGTAGGAAGGATGCTTCCTCCCCTCATTCACATATCAATCCCAGGGAAAGCCTCCAAATGGCCCTGCTTGGGTAATGTGTGCACCCCTGGAACCAACCTCTGGTGCTAGAGAATGGGCTTCTATGATTAGTGCAGTATGGGTCACACACCTACCTGCTGGCAATGGGATGGGCATGGGTGGGAGTAGTGGGACTTTAACAAATACCCATCAGGGCTATGTGATAACAGGAAGGAATTGCCAAAGGAAAGGGATACCAGAAGTGGGACAATGGAAAATAGCCCAAAGTAAAAGTCACTAGCTATTCCATTCCATTCGGCTGGTCCATGGGAGAACAGGGCAGACACAGCACAGATATCATCCTGGGAGCTCACAGCCTCACAAGGAAATAAGGTTTACAGACACAAAACCTTTAACAAGAGCTGAGAGCAGGTACCATTTGTAGGGTTGTTGTGTTTTTCTTGTGATTTTTTTAAATCTTTATTGTTGAAAGCATTACATATGTCCCCATTTTTGCCCCACTGACCACTTCTAACCCACCCCACCCCACCGACCGCCGGCCTTCACCACCCTATTGTCTGTGTCCATGGGTTAGGCATAAATGCATACAAGTTCTTTGGTTGATTACTTCCCACCCACCCACCCACCCTCCCCCGCTTTCCCTCTGAGATTCCCCAGTCTGTTCTATCCTTCTATGTCTCTGAATCTATTTTGTTCATCAGTTTAGATTGGACATATGAGTGAGATCATGTGATACTTGTCTTTCTCTGACTGGATTATTTCACTTAGCATAATACTGTCCAGGTCCCTCCATGCTGTCTCAAAGGGTAAGAGATCCTTCTTTTTTACCACTGCTTAGTATTCCATGGTATAAATGTCCCACAGATTTTTTTACACTCATCTACTGATGGGTACTTGGGATATTTCCAGATCTTAGCTATTGTAAATAGAGCTGCTATGTACATAGGGGTGCATACATTCTCTCTGATTTGTGTTTCAAATCAGATATATTAGGACTAGTGGCTCAGTGCACGCATTCATGCACTTTGAAAGGAAATAAATTAGAAAAACTATTTTAATATCGCTATTCGCCCTTTCTCTATAATAGAAGAGTCAACCAATTTTACGATTGACAATGACAGATTGAAACACACGTGTGCCATTGGCGCCAGCAAGAGCTTTATATGTATTGCACATGTGCAAGTCAACTTAGACTTTTGTAGATATAGAATAAACTTACTTAATTAGACCTGCTTTCTGATGTAGCTAAACTTTTTCCAGCCTACTAAAGCACCCCAACTTCTCTTTCAGGTCAGCAACACAGCAGTAAATATCAACACAAAGCAGATTATTATTGTAGATCATGCAGGGAGAACAAAGGGTAAAATATTTAAATGCAGCAGTGTTTGACTATATTCTGCATAGTGAAAAAACCTGAAGTCATTTTCAAAGTCCACCATTTCTTACTTCTTTTCAGTCGGGTCAAGTTTCTAAACTTTCTAAATCTCCATTTCCTGGCTGATGAAAAGAAAATGCAATTCCACTGAATCTCCTATCTACCTACTCCAGGACTTCTGTGAAGATTAAATGAGATGAGGCACGGGAAAATGCTTCATAGACATTTGGTTAAAGTGTAAACTATTTCCATCTGGCTATAAAGCAAGTCATGTTCCTGGGCTGAAGAAACTGTGAGTTCATTATTGGTGTATAAAAAGGCCATAGATTTCTGGATGTGAATTTTGTATCCTGCTACATTGCTGAATTCATTTATTAGGTCTAGTAGTTTTTTTTTGATGGAGTCTTTGGGGTTTTCTATGTATAGTATCATGTCATCTGCAAATAAGGACAGTTTTACTTCTTCTTTTCCAATCTGGATGCCTTTTATTTCTTCTTCTTGTCTGATCACTATGGCTAGCACTTCTAGTACTATATCAAACAGGAGAGGTGACAGTAGGCATCCCTGTCTTGTTCCCATTCTCAGGGGAAATGAGTTGTTTTTGCCCATTGAGCATGTTGGCTGTAGGTTTGCCATATAAGGCTTTTATTGTGTTGAGGTATGATCCCTCTATTCCCTCTTTGCTGAGAGTTTTTATCAAGAAAGGATGTTGAATTTTGTCAAATGTTTTTTCTGTATCGATTGATGTGATTATGTGATTTTTGTCTCTCAATCTATTTATGTGATGTATCACATTTATTGATTTGAGGATATTGTACCATCCTTTCATCCCTGGAATAAATCCCACTTGGCCATGGTGTATGATCTTTCTAATGTAATGCTGAATTTGATTTGCTAGAATTTTGTTGAGGATTTTAGCATCTATGTTCATAGAGGATATTGGCCTGTAGTTCTCTTTTTTGTGGTGCCTTTATCTGGTTTTGGAATTAGGGTAATGCTGGCTTCATAGAAAGAGCTTGAAAGTGTTCCTTCCTCTTGATATTTTTGGAATAGTCTGAGGAGGATAGGTTTTAGTTCTTCTTTGAATGCTTGGTAGAACTCCCCTATAAAGCTGTCCGGACCAGGGCTTTTGTTTGCTGGAAGATTTTTGATCACTGCTTCAATTTCTTCGGTAGTTATCAGCCTATTCAGGTTTTTTTATTCTTCCTGATTGAGTTTTGGAAGTTTGTATTTTTCTAAGAATATGTCCATTTCGTCTAGGTTGTCCATTTTATTGGAAATAGTTGTTCATAGTATTTTTTCATAATCCTTTGTATTTCTGTAGGATAAGTTGCTACTTCACTTCTTTCATTTCTGCTTTTGTTTATTTGGGTCTTCTCTCTTTGCTTCTTGGTGAGCCTGGCTAGAGGTTCATCAATCTTATTTATCCTTTCAAAGAACCAGCTCTTGGTTTTGTTGATCTTTTGTATTGGTTTTGTTTTTTGTGTGGTTTTTTTTTTGGGGGGGGGGTAGTTGTTTGTTTTTTTGTTGTTGTTTTTTGGGTCTCTGTCATTTATTTCTACTCTGATCTTTATTATGTCCTTCCTTCTGCTTACACTGGGCTTTTCTTGTTGCTCTCTTTCTAACTCTTTGAGTTGTAGGGTTAGATAATTTATTACCATTTTTTCTTGGTTTTGTTTTTGTTTTTGTTTTTTTGTGGTTTTTTTTTAGGTAGGCCTGTAGAGCTATGAACATTCCCTCTAAAGACTGCTTTCACTGTGTCCCATAGATTTTGGATTGTTGTGTTTTCATTGTAGTTTGTTGCCATGATGCTTTTTATTTCTTCTTTGATCTTTTTGGTAACCCAATCATTGTTTAATAGCATGCTATTCAACCTCCAGGTGCTTGATTTTTTTTCATTGTTTTTATTGTAGTTGATTTCTACTTTTATGCCATTGTGATCTGAGAAGATGCTTGATATGATTTATATCTTCTTGAATTTGAAGAGACTTTGCCTGTGTCCCAATATGTGGTCTATCTTTGAAAATAATCCATGTGCACTTGAGAAGAATGTATATTCTGTGACTTTGGGGTGAAATGTTCTGAAGATGTTAATTAATTCCATCTGATCTAGTGAATCATTTAGGATTGATGTTTCTTTGCTGATTTTTTGTTTAGAGGATTTATCCAGTGGTGCTAGTGGGGTATTAATGTCCCCTACTATGACTGTATTGCTGTCAAGCTCTCCCTTGATGTCCTCCAGAAGTTTTTTTTTATGTATTTGGGTGCTCCTGTACTGGGTGCATATATGTTTACCAGAGTTATATCTTCTTGTTTAATTGCTCCCTTTAATATTATGAAGTGGCCTTCCTTATCTCTTGTTATGGCTTCACTTTGAGGTCTAATTTGTCAGATATAAGTATTGCTACCCCAGCTTTTTTTTTCATTTCCATTCGCCTGAAAAACCTTTTTCCATCCCTTCACCATCAGTCTATGTGAGTCCTTTGTTCTGAGGTGGGTCTCCTATAGACAGCAGATATATGGGTCATGTTTTCTTATCCACTCAGCTACCCTATGTCTTTTGATTAGGGCATTTAATCCATTTGCATTTAAAGTTATTATTGATAGGTACCTGTTTGTCGTCATTTTTATTATTTATGCCTGTGCTCCTTCTTCCCTTCCTATTTCTTCTTTTTACAGCAATCCCTTTAGCATTTCTTGCATTGCTGGTTTGATGGTAATAAACCCCCTTAGTCCTTTTTTGTCTGTGAAGCTCCTGATTTCACCCTCAACTTTGATTGATAGCCTTGCTGGGTACAGTATTCTTGGATTCAGACCCTTCCTTTGAATGATTTTGTATATTTCATTCCATTTCTTTCCTGAACTGATGTGTTTCTGTTGAGAAATCAGTCGATAGTCTGATGGGAGATCCCTTGTAGGTAACTTTCTGTCTCTCTCTGGCAGCCTTTAAGATTATTACTTTGTCATTGGTGTTTGCCAATTTAATTATGATGTGTATTGGTGTCAGTCTTTTGTGGTTCATCTCGTTTGGGACTCTGTGAGCTTCTTGGACTTGTGTGAGTTTTTTCTTCTTCCCAATATCAGGGCAGTTTTCTGTCATTATTTCTTCAAACAGGTTTTCTATTCCTTGCTCACTTTCCTCTCCTTCTAGTACCCTTATTATGCGGATGTTGTTTCCTTTCGTGTTGTCCCAAAGTTCCCTTAGGCTCTCCTCCTGTTTTTTAAGTTATTTTTTTCCAGTTGCTGCTTTGCTTGGGTATTTTTTCCTACCTTTTCTTCTAGCTCACTGATGTGGTCCTACGCTTCTTTTAGTCTGCTGTTGATGCTTTCTATTGTGTCCTTTATTGCAGCAATGTCATTTTTCATTTCTTCTTGGTTCTTACACATATTGTTGAATTTGTCTCATCCTTTTCAGCATCCTTATGACCATTTCTCTCACTTCTTTCTCTGACATATTGCTTGCCTCCATTTCGTTTACTTCCTTTTCTGGTGATTCCTCCTTTTCTTTCATATGGGGGATGTTTCTTTGTCTCCCCATGATCACTCCTCTCAGGGTGTCTAGTTATGTAGCTCTCTCTCTCCTGCATTGACTTAAAGGGTCAAAATACAACACGACCAGACACAACGACAGGACACCAAACACAAATGTATTCACAATACCAATAAGCCCAATTAAAGAAGACCACCAGAGAAAAGAGAATTAGGGGAGAGAAAAGAGTGCAAAAATGATATTGAGAAAAGGAAAAAATGTAAGAGAGAAAAGAAAGAGAAGAAAAAAGAAGGGGGAAATATATATATATATATATATATATATATATATATATATATATATGGAGAAAACTCCAAAAAACCAACAGCTAATCCAAAATATGCAAACAACAAACACCCAAACAACAAACAACCAGCTGAATCTGAGGACGCAGAGCTTATTTCCAGAAGGTAAGGTCAAGGATTGGATGAATGGGGAAATGGCCACATTCAGTATAGAGGAGGTAGAAAGAGAATTTGTGTATAAGAAGAAAAGTAAAAAACAAACTACAAAAAATGGAAAAGAAATAGATACAAATTAAAAATCTACACTAATAAAAGAGAAACATGCAAATTGGCCATCACTCCATTATGCCCACCAGCCAATCAGGATGAGTATGCAAATTAACCTGCCATCTTTGTTGGGTCAATTTGCATATGCAGGTGTGGAGTGAAGACTGAAGGCTCCGGCCTGAGCAAAGACTGAAGACTGAAGACTGAAGATGACTGAAGACTGAAGAGGCTTGGATTCTCCGCTGCAGCCGGACCAAAGGCCTGGGTCCTGGGTGCCAGAGGAAAACCGGTGCTGGCAGCCAGGGGAAGGATGGCCTATTGCACGAATCTTTGTGCAATGGGCCTCTAGTATATATATAAAAGAAAATTTATATATAAAAAATATTTCCTTCTGGGCGTGGCTTGGCTCTTGGTTAATAAAGGCCAGCAGGTCTGTCTGACTTTCCAGAAAAAAAAAATATTTCCCCCTTTTTTAAATCTATCTATTTATATATTCATCTATTATTGTAAAAGGAGAATAGAGAGTAGATAGGCCTGAGTTGGTGATTGGAATTAATTAAGCTATTAGTAGAAGAAGAGAACAAGTGAGGAGAGGAAAAACAAAAGCACAGGCGCCGCCCGGGGCTGGGCCTCCCTCCGCGGCCTCGCCCTGACCCGCCCCGCCGGGCTCCGTAGGCCTGGGCCCGCTCCTCGAGGGCCGCCTCCTGCCCCCCCGCCAGCTGACCGCCCCGGCGGGCGCTGATCCCACCAAGACCCATGTACTCATGTCTTCAGGATATCTCCACCTGTTCCAAATTGGACTCCTCTTCCTCACCCAAGACCTGTTCTTCCCCTCTGTTCTCTAACAATTGGTGGTGCAACCATCTACCCAGGCACCCACGCTATAAGTCAGGGTCCTCCTGGACTTTCCCTTCCTCTTAAAGTTCAACCAAGTCCTGCCATGTTCTTCTAAATTATTTCTCAAAGCATCCCCTCCCCTCTATCCCTGCTGCCATCCTAGTCCTTCCTCTCTCAGCTCCATTCCAGTAACAGCCTCCTAAATGGTCTCCTCCCTTCGGTCTAGCCTCAGATCCACCAACACAACACCCCTGAAAAATCTGGGTTCCTCTGTCCAGAATAAAATCCAAGCTCTAACCATGGGCCCCGAGTCTTTCCAGGATCGTTCTTCCTCTAGAGCTGTCAAAACGGTATTTCTAAAAGGCCACGGTTGACACTCCCCTCACTTCTGCACCTGAGCCCTGCTGGTCCTCCCCTTCACTGCCTGGAGTGTTCAACCCAGCTCGCCTCCTCACACTGACAGTCACCTGGCTAGCTCCTGCAGCTCAGGGTTGCCTCCCCGGAGAGGCTGCCAGCCCAGGCCTGGGCTGCTCTCCGCCCTCCCCGCTCTCCCTGCCCTCCCTGCCACTCACCACATGCTTCTAGAACTTGATTTTGTCCTGTGTTTACCACCCTTGAGTTTACTCCCGAGTGTTCCCCCCAGAGCTGTGAGCTTCCTAAAATGTTGCTTTTTCCTTCCTGTGCCCCAGAGTCTAGTATATGGGGTCTGGTCCACAGAGGTGCTGAATAAATGTTGAGTAAGTAGTTGAATAACGGAACAAAGTGACCTGTGTCTAACGCATACCTGTCATCTGCGGAGCCTCCGATTCCCAGCCCTCCAGCCCAGAGCTTGGCTCACCGTAGGTGCTCAGTAAAAGTTGCCCATATTTTGTTTCCTGAATTAATCTGATTTAAGGTCATGTCTGGGGTAGTTTGAGGTGTGCTAGAAGGAAAGGGTCTGGATGAGGGAAACTTAGCCAAAGGAGAAGCGAGGGGTGCATGGCGGTTGGGGAAGGGGCAATGGGGGTGTCTGGAAAGGTGGGAAAGCTAAGTCCGTAGCCTTAGCCTGCTGTCCCTCAGTGCCCCGAGGTCAGCGGAGTCCAGCCGGGCTAGTTGCCTCCAGCCCCATCTCCCCATCAGCGCAGGCCATCTCCCCATCACCGGGGTGGCGAGAACCCCGCTCCGCGCTCGCGCTCAGCACTGGGAGGCGTGTGTGTCGCTTTAAAAGCTCCCTCCCCGCGCGGGGCGGCCCTTCCCTGCCGGCGCCGAGCGCGCGGAGCCGCGGAGCCCGGGGTCTTGGTAGGAGCAGCGCCCGCCGGGGCGGCCAGCCGGCGGGGGGCGGGAGGCGGCGGGCGCGGGAGGCGCGGGGCGGCCCTCGAGGAGCGGGCCCAGGCCCGCGGAGCCCGGCGGGGCGGGTCAGGGCGAGGCCGCGGAGGGAGGCCCAGCCCCGGGCGGCGCCTGTGCTCCCCGCCGGCAGCGGCCGGGCGCCGGGGGCTGGCGAGGCGGCGAGCGGGGTGGGAGCCGGCGGGAGGCGGTGGCCCCTGGGCACGGGCTGCGAACCCGGGGCTCCCTGCCCGCCGGGCCGCCGCGCGCCCTCGCCGCCCGCCCCTCGCCGCGCCTTCTCCTCCCGTTCGTGTCGCCTCCTCTCCTCCGCCTCGCGCCGCTCCCGCCCGCGCCGGGCTGCCGAACCAGCCGTGCCGGGTCCCCAGCCTGCGCGCTCCTGGCCGGGCCCGGCGGGGACCAGTCCCGCGGCCGACGCCGCCTCCCCCCGCCTTTCCGACCGTGGCTGAGCGGCGGCAGCGCTCTCTCCGGCCGCCGGCCGAGAGCGGGGCTGGGCTGCTCGGACCCTCGCGGCCGCTCGGGACGCCGCGGGTGCGGAAGCGCGGACATCCTGGGTCCGGGCTGAGTGCGTCCGGGGCACCCAGCGGTGCCCGCTCATTCCGTCTGGACTGGACCGAGCGAAGCCTGGACCGTGCCGAGCCCGGGGGATGCCGGGCGCGGGCTGAGGGGATCCCGGCGCCCTCCGATCCCAGCTACTTTGGCTCACGCACCGGGACGCCCTACGCCCGGGTCACCTGTGGCCTGAGAGCCGCAGACCCACCAGACCCTTCTCGCCCAGGCCCCACCCGGCGCCTGGCGGGGGTTGGGGGACATTTTTCCTGCCCCCGGTCGGGGAGCGCAGAGGCCCCGCCCATCCCACCGCCCAGATGTCTCCCGGGGCGGCTCTGAGGACCTCCCTGAGGCCAGGGGCCGAAGGGTCCAGAGAGAGAAGCCCGCCCTAGGGAGCCTGGGGGGCCCCCCAACCTCATCTTGGGGCTAGGCCCCCACGCTACTCGGAAGGCAGGCCGGTGCCCCCACCCTCGGTGAGTCCGGGGGTTCTAAGGGAAGGCTGGGCTGGGAAAGGGAGGGTCTGCTGGGAACGGGGGCACCCTGGGGGCACTACGAGGGAGGACAGAAGACTGGAGAGACCCTCGGGTGAACCTCCAGGGCAAGGCCTGGCTGGGGAGGGGTGTTTGGGGGGACCTGGTGCTCGGTGCCCCATCGCAGGCTGAGGACTTCTGCCTCTAAAGCAGGGGCTCCCTCTTTTTCTTCCCAAAGAGGGGCTGTGCTGTAGACCATCTGCCTCCACCACCCCTCCCCACAAAGAAAAACATTAAGTCCCCAGCGAGGAAGGGTGCCCGGCTGTGGAGAGGATGGAGGCAGTAGCATTGCCGGCTGGTGCTGCAGCCTGGGAGGGCTGATGCCAGGCTTCTCTCTGCAGGGGTCTGCTCTCCTCTGTCCAGCTCCCTTCCCAGAGCTGTCCACATCTGGAGCCCCCTCCACATCTGGAAGACCCCAGCCACAGTCCTTCTGCAGGTGTCACTTGCAACCAGAGACCTCTGCCTTTGCAACTGCCCAAGAGTCGTGAGGGGATTGTGCTGCCTTCCCCAATCCCAAGGGCATCTCTTACCCTTAGTCCCTGCAGAGTCATCTCCCTGCTTCTGTGTCCAGGCTCAGCCAGACATCAGCCCAGCACACGTATAGGCACTTCAAGTCCTGAAGGGCTCCTGAGATCCAAGACCCCTCCCCTGCCCTTCTATGTCCTCATCTTGACCCCTTGTGTCAGATTCTGTCTCCTTCTGGGTGTCCCATTCCCCATCCAGAGGCAAAGGAGGCGGGGTGGCAGGAGTCAGGGGCTGGGTGAGGGCCACCCAGGGCCAGCGTGGGCTGGGGGGCCGTTAAGATGTGGAGCCCTGCCTGGCTGAGAGGGGCTCTGTGGAGGCAGACGCAGTGTGTGCCTGGCTGGGGGGAGTATGGGCAGGCCTGCAGCCACGTGGTAAAGGATGAACATTCGGGGCACCCCGGACCTCGGGCAGCCCAGTGACGACCCCAGCAGTGGTGGCGAACGTGAGCGGATTCGACAGCGCATGAAGATGGTCATCGGGCAGCTGGAGGGCATTCTACGGGAGCTCAAAGAGGTGGCCAAGGAGCTCAGGGAGGTGAGTGAGGGGCCAGACGGACCCTAAACCAGTTTTCCTGGCCTGGCACAAAAACATACTCTGGCATGTATGTTTCTGTGTGTGTGTGTGTGTGTGTGTGTGTGTGTGCACGCAAAGCTGTGTGCATGTGTGCCACTCTGCTGGGTACCTCCATCTTGTTCTCCTTTCCTCAAGTCTGCTCTGCTAAAAATCTTACAATAGCCCAGGGCAGGGCGGGTTTCAGGGTTGCAGAGAGCATTGGGACAGCATCTAATGGGCCCATGGCTCTGTGGTTACGACTCGGCTGCCAAGATGGCCAATAAGGACTGAGTTCCACAGTAACCTCTTCTGGAGCCTAAGCTGACCTTTGACCCCCACCATCTGCTGGTCACAAGGGGCCCTGGGAGAGTGTAGATGGCTCAATGAGGCAGTCCCCACTGCTTGGAGCATTCCCCAGATATTACAGAACCAGAACCCTTGATCCCGAAAAAATTAGTTCCTCCCTGCCCTGAGGTGGGAATGAGACTAGGGGGCTGCTGGTGGGTATGAGAGTTCCTGTGTGCATCGGCAGGGGCAGGAATCTCCCTACAGGGATGTATCCCCATCCCGTAGCTCTGAACATTTTTGGCCAAGATTGAAAAGTCACCCAGAGAGCGATGTGTGTCCCTCATTACCTCTTCCCACATTGCTCAGTAATGAAGTACACATGTCCTCAGCCCTGCCCCCTGGGCTGTGTTCGAGCCCAAAATGCATGACCAGGGTTCTGAGCCACTGGCCTGAATTTTCCCCCTGAGTACCATTATGCCAGCCAGGTGGGCTTTAGGCAAATTTCAACTCCTTGTAACCAGGGCCCCTGCAGAGATGGCAGGGAGAGTGATTGAATTGGAGTTACGGGTTCAGGCTCTCCCAGCCAGATGTGCAGGGAGATGGGGGCTCTAGAAAGATTGAGAAGAGGAGGTGATGGTGGATACCAACTCCAGACTGGCAAAGTGGTCTTCTAGCCTGGCCCAAGAGCCAAGGAGCAGGGGGTGTTTGAATCTTCAGAGTGGAGATTCGGGCCAGGAGCTAAGGTTGGGCAGGCAGCCTCTCTGCCCAGTCAGCCTCATGGAGCCTGCCAGGAAGTCCTTCCCCAGGAGGCAGGAATGGCTGTTGCTACAGGTAGAGAGAGGTGTGGTGTGAACTGGGCTGGCCAGGGTGTGAGCTGAACATCTCTGAGGAATGCAATTTAGTGGTCATTGCCTATGAGTAACTCCTCCTCCCTCAACCTCATTGTTCCGAAGGACTACCATCCCTACCTCATGCCTCCCCACCCCCCATCTATTTCATATGTTCTGTGGTTCCATCAGAGTCATGGGAACTGTCCAGAGTCTGTCTTGAGCAGGGGCATGGGACCTATGCCTCAGCAGGCCTACCCAGAAAGAACCAGGGTGGACTCTAAGCCTGGGGGTGAGTTTTGATATAGTACAGAGCCTATTCCCAAATGACCAGCTGAGTATCTTGCAGGCATCTGTTCTTCCCGTCCCCACCCCCACCCCTACTCCCACTCCCAGCAGAGCCATCCAGAGCCTGAAGGCATCACACAGGTCATCCAGCCCAGCCCTATTCATTTACTGTTGAAGAAGTTGAGGCCCAGAGAGGGATAGGGGCTTGATGAAGGTCACAGAGCCTACCAGAGGTACTCAGTAGAACTCAGGTCCTGATTCCTGCTCTGGAGCTTCAGGAGGTGGGCTAACGAGCAGCCTCATTCCATTTTCTTAGGGACCTTCTAGACGTGAGACCTTATGCTCATTCTGTGATACTCTGAGGGGGTGCCCTTTAGGGAGTGAGGCAGGAAGATCAGAAGCATTAGGATTTACTTGCAGATCTTTGAGATAGCCTCTCCCTCTCTTCTCAGCACACACACTCACCTATTCCCATGTCCTGAACAGCAGAGCTTCAGGTTCATGGGCTGTGCAACCCCCAGAGGCCTGAGCCAGGACAGAGAAAGATGAGTCCCCTCCCCCCATACCCGCAATAGGCCATGTGCCTCCACCCAAGACTCTGGCAGGTTGCTATGGCAACCAGAATCTACCCCGTATGCCACCACCTGCCCACTGCCAATGGCACCCAGCTGGGAAGGGGGGGGCAGGTCTCAGAGCTTCCCCATCTCCTAGGCAGGGTCTAGAGATGGGGTGATGGACAGAGAGGAGTGTTGGGAAAGGCAGGTGAGGCCTACAGAGACCCAGGCAGAAGAGGAGATGCTATTCCTAGGAGATGGGGTTTGTCAGGAATGGGGTTACCGCTTAGGGGTGCCAGGTCCTGGTTTGAGATAAAGGTTTGCACCCACCCAGCCCACCCCCACCACCAGGAACCTGTAAGCTTGGCTCTTGATCCTCCAATGGATCTGCCTGGCTCTCCTTCTCAGTCACTTTGGGTGGCATTTTTCAGTGGGGGCATGGGTAGGCCCAAGGTTGAGAGAGTTCTCTTATCACACTCCACTCTTTAGGCAGCACCAGCACAGAGTTCACCAACTGAGTTCTGGTCTCTGGAGGGTGAAGCACTTAGATGTGAAGCCAAGACTTACATCCAAGACTGCCAGAGGGCAGCGCAGGGTGCTGGATGAGGGAGGAAGGGCTTAGCTATAGCCCCTCTGCTATCCTCCTTCTCCATCTGCTGCTCCCTTCCCCACATACCATGGATCATAGCAGAGCCTCCTCACTTCTTGAGCATCATAGAAAGATGAGAAACACTACAGCACTGCTCCCCAGGCCCCCGAGCCTCAGTCTGCTCATCTCTAAAATGGAAATGATGATAATTCACACCTCAGAGTGATCTTACAAGGATGTATTGGGGTACCAACACCTACTCATACCCCTGAAGGATTTGGCATTCCCTTTCCCATACCTCTCCTGTTCTCCCAAACTCCTGGCTCTCCCCGAGGGATAGGGGGCAAGTTCTGTCCCATGGGTGGGGAAAATAGTTTTATGGACTAAGTGAGGTAAGAAATGTAAAAGTGTGTTGAAAGCAAAAATTGTGCTGCAGAGGATGTGACAGCCACTCATTAACTAGCCTTCATTTCTCCTAGGTCCCTAGTACTCCAGGTGCCAGGCCAGTCCCAGCAGGCTCTCTAAGCTCCTCAGAATTCTGTGGATCAAAATTTGGAGAAGCAGCACAGCCTACGGGCTGAGCTTGGGCTTTGCAGCCAGATGTCTCTAGTTCACATATGTTCTCCACCACCTTCCTAGCTGTGTGAGCTTAGGAAAGTTACTTTACCTCTCTGTGCTTTTGTTTTGCATCTCTAAAATGAGGATACAGAATAGTATGCCTCCTCACCCTCACCAGTTCTATGATGGTTGTGAGGATTAAATGTGATATTATATACAATGTACTTCACACAGCAATGGGCACAAAACTAGCTCCGTATCTGTTAGATATTACTGATGAACTGTTCTAGTACTAGCCTGCTCCTCAGCTCTGTGTGAGCCCTTGTTCTTTTGGAGTCACATTGGCATCTTAGCCATGATCAGGGAGGTCAGGCCCAGGGCCCTGCAGCAGGCAGTCCTACCCTCTTCTGGTGGAGGCAAGGGGTTGGTGATGGGGTTGGGAAGCAGGTCTCCAATGAGATGGCGTTTGAACAAAGACCCAAAGGAAGTGAGAATACATACAAGTCAAATGGATATCTGGAAATGAGCCTCCAAGCAGGGGGAGCAGCAGGTCCTGAGGGGGAAGTGTGCTTGGCATGGTCAGGATCAGCAAGGAAGCTGATGCAGTTGGAGTGGAGGGAACTAGGAGGTGGAGAGCAGGATGCCAGGGCACACAGGGCATGCAGGCCACAGTACAGAATTTGGATTTTGTCCTGTGAGAATCCCACACGTTCCCCAGGAATCTCATTTGTTTCTGGGTGGCAATCTGCCTCCCCGCTGTTCTTCCTGTTCCCTACTAATTGGGAGCCCACAAGGGCAGGGGTGTAGGACCTTGTTCTTGGCCCCCCAAATGTTGAGCTTACCTTGAGTAGGTACTTGGCCTCCTCCTTGGTTACCCTGTCCCCAAGATGTCACTCAGCATGGGGCTCAAAATGTTCCTGTGTTGATCACTAGTATCCCTCACATCATCACTGGCTATTGGGTAGGATATAACTTAAGGGCACAGTTGCCCACCTTGGCCTGAACACCTCCAGAGGATGGAGGGGTGGGCAAAACCCTTTTGCACCCTGGAGTGGCAGTGAAGACCCCCCCACACCTGATTTTCTTGGGGATCAGGCCCATGCAGTTGTGCTGTCCCATGCAAGGTGCTGTATATGAGGTCGCCAGGAGAGCCATGGGTCATACAGCAGGAGATAAATGTGGCCCAGCCAGGAAGCAGCTGGAGCAGGAGAGGCTGGGGACCACAGAGCTGTGCCAAAGTGGGTCAGCTCCATCACCCACAGCTCAGCAAGAATTGTGCGAATTTTTTCTTCTTTTTTTTTTCTCGCCACCCTTTTCCCTTTACATTCTCCTCCTCCAGACAGATTCACGAAGCTCTGGGGCCAATTAGGCCAAATTGCAGGATGAGAGTCATGAATCACAGTCACCTCTCTCCCCCTCCCCAACGCCACAGCCCCCAGGAAGACAAATAACGTAATCACAGAATTAAAAAGTAATCAGTGGTCATAAATAATGCAGAATCCCTAGTTATATAACCAGCTGCCCAGGGAGCTAGGCAGGAGGGAAGGAGGTAGCAACTTGTCAAAAAAAGTGAGGGGCCAGAGGTGAGGGGGAGGACAGGAGATAGAGGTTGTGGGACTCCCAGTCCTCGGTCCTGACTCTAGGCAGTGATGGCAAACCTATGACACGCGTGTCAGAGGTGACACGCCAACTCATTTTTTTGGTTGATTTTTCTTTGTTAAATGCTATTTAAATATATAAAATAAATATCAAAAATATAAGTCTTTGTTTTACTATGGTTGCAAATATCAAAAAATTTCTATATGTGACACGGCACCAGAGTTAAGTTAGGGTTTTTCAAAATGCTGACACGCCGAGCTCAAAAGGTTCGCCATCGCGGCTCTAGGGTTTTATGGAACACATCCATGCTTTTCTTGGAGAGGCAGCTAGGGCTGGGGCAGGCAGTATTGTGGTGTCCAGGACCATGAAGCATTTTCTCAGAAAAGGACACCCCAGCAATTTTTATTAAGATGTCTCAACTCGTCTATTCATTCAATGGCTGTTTTGTAAAGAGTGTACCAATCTCTGCCAAACTGGGGGTGCATGGTAGGGATGCATTTCCAGGTCCACTCCTTGTGGGGAGAAGATATCAACCACATTATAACCTATACGCTCAAAACATTGCAGCAGTGATAAATACTAGATAATATTTTAAGGAAAGGTATGAGGTGCTTTGAGAGCCTTTCATAGGAAACCTGTCCTCAACTGGGGATCAAGGAGGACTTCCATATGGAAGTGAGATAGAGTGAGCAAGAACGGTATGAGGCATTCGGGTGAGGCCCAGAGGCAGAAGTGAGCTCAGGGTGTAAGTGTGTAGGTGTGGTAAGGAGGCAGGCCTGGTAGGGTAGAGAGCAAAGGGCACTTAGCCACATTTGGTGTGGGGTGGTGTTTGGAGGTCCAGGAGTTTGGGGAGCATAGGAGTGCTGGAAGTAGAGGTCCTGTTGGTTTTTTGGAAAGTTCCCTGGATGCACTAGATGAGTGTGGATGCAGTTGTTCAGATGAGGGGAGCCAAAGCTGTGACCAGGACAGAGGTGAGTCAGGACCTGGGCCCCCCGGGGGATTGTGTCTCAGCCCTCAACCCTGCCCTTCTCTCAAGTGTTCCCTCTTGAGCAGGTAATTCATGTTCTTAAAAGATCAGACCCAGGAGTCAGGACTCCTGACTTCTGGTCTCAGCTCAGCTCATTATAGTCTCAGTTTCCCTATCAGTAAACACAGTAAGAAGGATGGACTCAACAGTGTCTCCAATCCCTTCTGGCTTTGAGGTTGTAGGATTCTGTGATTTTTATGGTTTCATTTCTCTCTCCATTCCCCCTCTCCCCCTCTTTTATCCTGTGTATATAATTATTTTGCCTGTACTCTAAGACGATCTCAAGTTACATGCAGGCAAAATGATTATTAAATCGCAGGCAGAAATTACAGATTTCAAGACATCCAAACAGAGAGGCAGGTAGCATGGGGCATGCTGCACACCTGCCCTCCCATTGACTTCATGAAATGAGAGGCACCAAGGACAGGCTTGACCAGGCTCTGCATACAGTCTGAGTACCCTGGGCATCTCACTTCCCTTTCTGATTCTTACTTATGTCATTTATCAAGTGTGTTTGACCTATCCCACCTAACAAACTGAGCCAGATTTGCCTGTGAGCCTCAACCATTTGGCTTTTAGAACCTCTTCTGTTTCCATCTGGAAATAGCCCTACTTCATGGAACATAGGTGCCACCCAGGTGTTGGGGTTTGAAAGGCCCAACATGTCCCATTATTCTGCCACGGGTACTGGAAATGTCCCCATCAGAGTATCATTTTTTTGGTGAAGAACTGGCTCCCATCAGCTCTTGCGCCTGGTGCCTGGTTACGTGTTGGCTCTCAATGGTCCATGGTGGGTATTGTTTTACATGCTTTCTGTGCATCAAGTCATTAAATAGTCACAACAACCTAACAAGTAGGTACTACTAGGATTCTCCTTGGCTGAAGATACACACAGAGACATTGAGCCACCTGGCTAAGGTCATACAGCTAGTAAGTTGTGATGCCAGGGTTGGACCCTAGGTGTGGCTCCAGAGCCTAGGTTCTTAGATGCTTGGATGTGCTGACTCTGCGGTTTAATGCACATTCATATCTATTAAACCCCCACCAACTGGGTGAGGAGAAGAGCATCATCCCACTTTACAGGGGAGGAAAATGAGACTGGAAACGGGAAAGCCACACTTGAGACTTGAATCCAGGCCTCCCTCATTTACTACCCTCCACACCCCCAGGGTGGAACCAGAGAGGGTGTTCTAAGGGAGGAGAGGAAGAGCCTGAATGTGAAGGCCACCTGAGAAGGGCCTTTTGGATGGGGGGAGTATGTTCAGGCCTGAAGGCTTCAGGAATCCTGCCCTGTGCTCCCTGGATCTTCCTCACAGGATGTTAGGAGCCCAGCTTCTGGGCCTGGCCTAGCCTCAGCCAAATCTGTGCCATGACAGCCAAGAAATTTAACTCCAGATTCCTGCTAGTGTTGCCTTCTCTTATGCAGCAGCAGACTATCAGCATCTAGCTTGCTCTGGGGAGTCTAATTGGAGGATGTGGCTGCCCAGAGGTACAAGGCCACTTCTGAAGCCAGCAATGCCCTGAGGTGCTATTCTTTCATCAGCTTAAATACCAGGTCCCTAGGTCAATGGTTCTCAAAGTTTGTCCTCAGACCAACAGCAGCAGCACAAGGAAGCCTGTTAGATCTACACTTTCTCAAACCTTACCCAGAACCTGCAAAATCAGAAACTCCGGAGAGTGGGCTGTTACACATTCCAGTTTGAGGCCAGGGTTCCCACCAGCTCTCAGATGTGGATTGGGTTGAGCAAGGACTTCTGGGGGATGTGACCTTCTCTGTGTTAGGGGGAGTCATTGGAGTCAGAGACATAAGAAGAGGTGGCCAGATTGGAGGGTAGAGCCCTTCGCCCATTGCCTACTCAAGCGCAGAAATCACAGTAGCACTTGGAGCAGTGTGCAGTCTTGCAGGGGTGTGGCAACGGCAGTAATCTCAGCTTCCCCAGTGACTGGTCCCTCAGGCCCATTATCTATGATCTCAGAAGATGATGATCTCATGGATGGTGCTCAGAGATGGGAGATAATGTCACTTTTATCGCCAGTGCCCCACAGAACCCTTTCCTAGAATCACAGCGATGAAAGGAACCTTGGAGATAAACCAGTTCACCCAACTCCCCACTTACAGATTGAGAAACTGAGACCTAAGTGGGAAATTGACTGACCAGGTCACCTGCATGGGGTCTCCTGACCCCTTAACCAATCAGACATCCCAGTGACCCAGACTCCTCTTGACGCCTCAGTTTTGTCTTTGCTTTCTTCTTCGCTGTGGGGCACTCCTCACCCCCACTCCTCACCAAATACCTAGCACATCCCTGAATAGCTGTGGTCCTCAGTAAAGTTTTGTTGATTAGGTAATCAATTAACTGGCTGATCTGACTCCAGGTAAGAACACCGGGAGGGGCCCTGGGCTTGGTGACTCACTGCATATGCCTTTGTCTCTGGGTCTCTTGGTTCCTCCACTTTGCTTTTGATATTTTGCTATTTTTGTTTTTGGCCTGAAGACTCTCTCCTCCTCTTGATTCTCCTTTCCCTATCATCCTCCCTGACTCATGTGCTGACAGTGGCCAAGGTCAGGGGATGTCCTGAGGCTGGGCTGCCTGCATGGAGTCCGAGCTTTAGTCTTCGTGGGGTGGGCAGGTTGCAGTGACCTTGCAGCTGAACTGTCCCCCCTCCCATCCCAAGTGCATTTAACAGGCACCTCTGGGCCCAGGATGGATGGGTTTTTTATTGCTTACCAAATAATGCTTGTTTTATTCATTCCCCAACAAGCCAGGATTGATCTCCAGTCATCAGAGGCCAGGGAGAGGAAGGAGGGAGAATGCTCTGGGGGCAGAGGTGGAGTGATGGAGACCCTTGAGGGACAGTCACTGACCAGCTGCACAGGCTGACCCAGGATGCTTCCTCATGGTCACCTCATATCATTTTCTCATGTCTCTACTAAGTAGATTTGCTGGAGTCTCTCAGCCCTCTAGTGGCCTAGTGCATGAAATTTGTGCATGGGAGGGGATGTTCCTCAGCCCGGCCTGCACCCTCTCCAGTCTGGGACCCCTTGGGGAATGTCCTGTAGGACTGGGCCTAAACCGGCAGTTGAACATCCCTCTCGCAATCTGGGACCGCTGGCTCCTAAATGCTCTCCTGCCTGCCTGCCTGATCGCCCCTAAACACTCTGCCTGCCAGCCTGATCACACCCAACTGCCCCCACCCCTGCCGACCTGATCACCCCCAACTGTCCCTCCTGCCGGCCTGCTCGTCCCCAGCTGCCTCACCCTGCTGGCCTGCTTGCCCCCAACTGCCCTCCCCTGCCAGCCTGATTGCCCTTAACAACCTCTGCCTCAGCCCCGCCACCATGGCTTTGTCTGGAAAGACGTCTGGAAGGTCTCCCAGAAGGTCTCCCGGTCTAATTAGCATATTACCCTTTTATTAGTATAGATTTCATTTTCTGATTAAATTTATTGGGGTGATGCTGGTCAATAGGGTCATAGGTTTCAGCTGTACATTTCTATGATACATGATCTGTATATTGCATTGTGTGCCTCCACCCAAAGTCAAATCACCTTCCATTACTATATACTTGGCCCCCTTTAACCTTTACTACACTAATCCTTTTATCTGGTAACCACCCTCTTTAAATAGCCCCTCTCAGTCATAGGAAGATCAAGCTCTGAGCACCAGAGCCTATAAACACCCCCTCCCCTGCTCCAGAACAGCAGCTGGCTATGGGGAGAGGGCTATGTGAATGGATGATGTACAGGCTGGAAGACAGTCCCTCCTCCACCCAAGAGACTGAGGAATGGAAAACAAGCTCTGTTCACCCTGGTCCAGTTTGGGCCTCCACAGAGCAAATAAGCCTGTGACCTCAAGTCCAGTCTCCATCCTGTAGGGACATTAGCAGGGGGGATGTCACGGGGTGGCGGGAGGGTACATGCTCACACCTAAGTGATGCCAGGTCTGGCCTGGCCACTCTAATCCTTCTGCCCTTCCCTGGACAGGTGGTGAGCCAGATAGATAAGTTAACCTCAGACTTCGATTTTGAACTGGAGCCAGATGACTGGACCACGGCCACTGTGAGCAGTACCTCCAGCAGCGACAAGGCCGGTGTAGGTGGCCCCTTTGACCTGGGCCACCTGGACTTCACGACAGCTGACATCCTCTCAGACAGCTGGGAGTTCTGCTCCTTCCTGGATGTCTCTACCCCTTCAGATTCCATGGACGCCGCCGAGTCAACACGACCAGGGGCTGGTTCTGACTACCGACTCATGAACGGTGGCATGCCCATTCCTAATGGGCCACGGGTGGAGACCCCAGACTCCTCCAGTGAGGAGGCCTTCAGCACCGGCCCTCTCAAGGGGCAGCTGCCCCAGCGGACCCCAGGCACACGGGAGAGAGTGCGCTTCAGCGACAAAGTGCTCTACCATGCTTTGTGCTGTGATGATGAAGAGGGGGACGGTGAGGAGGCAGCGGCAGAGGAGGAGGCGGGCCTGTCCCCAGAGCCTCCCCATACAGAGGCCCATGTGGGCCCCCTCAAGACCTCCCTGGCCCCCAACAAGCCAAGGCGCTCTCCACTGACTGGCCGATGTTCAGGCCCCACCTTGGCCCCTGAGCAGACACGAAGGATCATGAGGAACAGCAGCACCCAAACAGTGTCAGACAAGAGCACGCAGACCGTGCTTCCCTACACAGCCTCCAGACAGAAAGCCAAAGGGAAAAACTAGGGGCCGGGAGGGGACGGGGTGGGTAGGGGGAGGTACATAGAGTTATAAATATATACACATATATATTTAAACAAACACAGTCATAATAAAATTTTAAAATGCTGAGGAAACAGCCCCACAGGCCCCAAAGCTTTCTCAGAGCTCATCTTAGGCACAGAGATGCCTACTCCCCTACTAGGTCCCAGGAAGTGTGTCTAGAACCTTCCTCCCTTCCTTCCCATTGCAGGGCTCCTGAAGGGGGTGTCCAAATGTCAAGCTGCTGGCCTGGACCATGTCCAGGGATTCATCTGCAGGAGGCAGGCTCTCAAGAAGTAGTGTCCAAAGCCAGGGCTAATAGTATGATGTGGAGGAGACTGAGTGGCATCACTGAGTGGGGGCCTCCATGCTCAGCCTTGTCCTCTAGAGATCAAAGACTCATGGCAAAGCCCCAGCAAGGCCCCTAGTGCTGCTGAGATCCATGTGAGGAAACAGGCAGCAGCCACCATGGGCCAGAGATAGGCCCCTGACCTGTCAGCAGGCAGGCAGCCCCAGGAAGGAATCCAATGGCCCCGCCCTACCGCTGCTCCTCCACTCTGGGACCCTGAGTTCGCTTTGGCAGGTCATGAATGACACCAACAGAAACAGGTGGGAGCCTAGAGGTACCGAGGCTTCATCGGGGGCGTGGTCCACACAGAGACAGCGTCTGAATATCATTGGGCTAATAATCCCAACCATTGCTCACATTTACTGAGCATATCTCCATGTCTCTACTGTGCTAAATACATTGTATAGCATAATCTAATTTAATTTTCAGAGTAACCTGACAAGACAGGAACTATTGCTATTCCCATTTTTCAAATGAGAAGACTGAGATTCAGAGAAGTTAAGTAACTGGCCCAGGGTCACAGAGCCTGTGCCCCTCCGCTCTCCTTCCCCCATGAGCACATGGTTTCCAGGCTATATCTGGCTCTGCTATCTAGTAACTGTGCAATCTTGGGGAAGTCCATTTGCCTCTCTGAGCCTATCTACCTCATCTATGAAGGGGGTCTGATAATGTTCATCTACCTCACCAACTGCTGTGGGGCTTCAACCAGATGAGTACTTGGTAAATTCCAAGTCACTGGATATGTGTTGTGCTCAGTGGCACCCCAACTCAGATTCCAGTGTTTTCCAGGCTTGGGATCCCTGAGTGGGGTGGGAAAGAAACCACTGCCATCAACTGGGCCACAGCTTGATGGTCTCCACGAGCTATTGGTCTCCAATAGCTCAGAGCAGGAAGGAAGTAGTGATGGTGGTGCAAGGATGTCACTGCTCAGGGCCTCCCTGATGCACATTTAATGAAAGCAGAGGTACAGCCTGCCGGGGGCTGTCAGGAGGGTCTCTGGCTCTACACACGGGTGCCCAGGAGAGCATGGCAAGAGAGGTACTGTCCAGCCCCCAGGGGCGGGGAGACAGACTATGTTGGACAGTTTGGAGCAAATGCCAGGGATGCTGTCAGGATGAGACAGGCGGGCCTAGGAGGCCTGCTCTGCAGTGTTGGGGTCTCCCCTTGGGCCCTAAATAGCCAGCCAGGTGCAACCTCGGGAGTGGAAATACAGGGTAGTGGGTCCAGGCTAGCAGTTCCTGCCCAGACCTGAGAATAAGAGCTCTGAGCTCCTCCCTCAGTCCCAGGAAAACTCTTGGGCAGTGGTATTGATTAGTGATAGGACCCTGGCTCAAAAGATGCATGCCAGGGGCTCCCCTGAAGGATGGCCGGCTGGGTCCTTCCATCCTTCCGGATGGCCTGACAGTGAAGAGGGGCAGGCCCTGCCCAGGTATGGGCACACCTAGCTTTGGGACTCATTTTTGCTCTCCAGTGGCAAGATTATTTGTTTCACAGCTTTACAACAGTCAAGAAAAAGACATCTGCAGAGAGCACACATTTCACCAGGAAGAAACAGAGAGCCCTGTGAGGGCATTGTCCTCTCCTGGGAGACCCCACTCCACTCCCCTCTGTGTGATTTCATCTGGCCATGGCTAGCATGTACCACCTGGCTACTTGCTCCAAATGGGGCAGTAGTGTGAGGGTGTCCTGGAGGAGGGGAAAGTAGATATTGAAGTGGGCATAGGTTTTCAAAGGCCTAAAAAGTACTTGGCTACCCTTATATATATGCCACAATCAGTCTGGGCCTCACTCATGGATCCCCATGGTTTTCTTATGACTTGAAAGACAGAATGTGGTCACCTATGTAAAGAACTGTGACTATCAGAGCTGGTGAGCACAAAATACACTGCTTCAGAGTAATGAGCTCCCTGTCCTGGAGGCAGACACAGACATCCTGGGGACTTCTTCCAGACCCACCTGCTCCTCCAGGTAGTCTCTCACTGCTCTTCACCATCTCTTCGCCAGTTTCTGGGTTTCTTCACCCAGAATGTCCCACCAGATCTCCCTGTTTACAGGAAGTCTTATTTTGCTGACCATCTACTGTGAGTTCAGACTTGTGACAACCAGTGCTGTGGAGGGGTCATAATCATAAATAGCTCATGTTCATTGAGCACCTACTATGCACTGGGCATGTCCTAAGCATATGTTTTACTGCATTTATTCCACTCAGAAAATATGAGATAAGCAATTACATTTATACCTGTTTTCCAGATGAGGAAACTGAAGCTCTGGGAAGTTAATAACTTGCCTAAGGGCACAGGATAAGTATGGCACCAGGATTGATCCCAAACTCAGTGACTTAGTACTCAAACATATGCTATAGTCATATCGCTGGTGGAGACAGTGCCCTGGTCTCTGGGGGTGTGGGAGGGGCTGGGGTCTGAGAGCCAGATGGTGGGATGTGGGTATTGGGAGCAGGAGACCTGTGAATGCCATTCATTCTTTGGAGAACTTGGCTACTATTAATGGCCCTTGACACAGAGCCTGGCACCAAATGGATTATGCATTCAATAAATGTTTGCAGAATGAATGAATGAGCTCCATTTGCAAAGGGAGCATTCATTCAATCAGCTTTTATTGCAGGCCTCCTACGTGCCAGGTCTCATGTTGCTTGTGCACATACATACACACAACTCCCCTGGGAGGGACTGGCCTGGTGTGGCTCAGCAGCTGGGCAAAGTCAAAACAAAGAGGTGTGGGGCTTCAGGGCTGGTGAGCCAGAGGTGGTGGTGAGTCCAGCCTGTGGTCTCTGGGAAAGAAGCCAGGAGCATGAGATAGGGGGCCGGCTTGACAAGGAGACCACTCTGGGAGTGGGAGGAGTGAGGGAAGGTCCTCAGCCTGACACCACTTTAACGAGGTGTGCACATTGCAGTGTCTCCAATGTCTGAGGATGAGGAGACCTCATTGTCTCCATTTACAGGCAAGGGACAGACCATGTAGTCTACAGAGGTCTGATGGGACCAAGGAGCAGAAAGGGGGATGAACTATTTGGAGACCCCAGCACCATCCTCCACCCTTCGAGACAAAGTGAGACCCTGTCAATGGAAGGGATAAGGGCCAGGCGGAGCTGGGAATTCAAGGCAGACACAGATATCCACCACTACCTCTTCTAAATTCCCTTACTCTGACCCTCACCTCATCCCCTGCCGCCCTCCATCTCTCGCCCATCATCCAGCTGGAACTTGTGTAAGAAAACTGACATTTATTAACCACCTAGTATATGCCAGGCACTGTGCCATGTTTTTTAGCTAACACTAAATGACAGATTTAGTTGCGCCCAGCACATAATAAGTTGTTCAGTAATTATTGAATAAATGGATGAACCAGAATCTTTATTTTACAGGTGAGGAAGCGGATGAGCTAATAAGGAATTTGTTCAAAGTTGCACACAGAAATTGGTGGAGCTGGAGATTTGGAATTGTTATTATTTATTATTTATACTTACATAAGAGCTGCTGTTTCTGGAACACGTACAATTTGATGCTTTAGGCACTTCACATAAATTATCTTACCTACTTTACAACAAGCCTCCAAATAACAGACGATTACCATTTTACACATGAGAAAACAGAGACTCAGCAAGGTGTGGTACCCTGGCCCAAATAAACAGCCCCTGCGCAGAAACAAGACCTGAATCTAGGCTTCGCTCTGCTTACCACACGCCTAGCTTGCAGGGCCCTAGGACCCTATCGGACATTCCAGAGCCCACATTTACCCTTGGCCAACTGAGCAGTGCTCACCAGGGCTCAGGCCTGCTCTCCTCAACTCCATGCTCAGGACCCCAGGAGCATTTTGCCCAGGTTTCTAGAACCCACCCCAGTTCCCTGTGAGTCCGGGGCACTGACTAGGCAACCAACCCACACAGCTCCAAGTCCAGTGGCCTTTCCCCTTGTCCTATCTGTGGCAGAGCCTGCAAGACTAGGCTGCCCTCAGCCCCTTTCTGGTCTGGCCCAAACTGGCTTTAGTTTGGGCTGGAATGTCTAGAAAAGGCTTCTGGGAGGATGGGGGAACTGAAATAGAATTCATTTGTGAAGGAGTAGAACTTGGGCACCTGGAAATGGGCCAAAAATGCTGGGGTGGCCACACAGGGATTATAGAGAAGCCTTGCTAAAACAGAGGGTACATGATGGGAAAGATGTGAGTGCTGCATAAGGGACTTGAGAGTCCCATGGCACCTTCAGAGCCACTCCATCCTCTTGACTGTGTGAGGAGGAGTGGGGTTTTCTGTCTAGTCTGAGGCTGAGAGAATGGATTTAAGAGAACTCAATAAATTGGGATCCACTGTAATGAATAAACAAGAACAGCACATAATTGCACATTGGTAAGTAAAATAGATATGCTAAAGCCCTTGCAAGTCACTGTATCTTACAAGTAGGTTAAACATTTCCCCTGTAGTGCATTCTCACTTGACCTCTCTTTTCCCAGAGAGGGTGAGGACACTGGCTTCACTGTCCTGTCCCAGTTAAGCTAGCTGAGATTCTGATGAGACCTGACTGTGCCCACCTGCCTGCCCTGAATGAGACTACAGGCCCAGCCACCATTACTACCCGCCTCTCCCCCTGTACCTGGCCCCAGCCATACTAGCTAAGGAGATCAAGGAGGGTGACCCCAGGCCCACTGTTCACTGTTCTTGTTCAGATTGACTCCCTGCCAGAAACGCTCAAACGCACATCCTGCCTGTGGCGCTCAGTTCCCTGTTTAGGCTGCTCCCCCTCCTGTCCCAAGTGGGTATGTTTCACATATTGTTGTCCAGCAAGATGTCCTCCTTGCAGTCCTCTTAAAAGCACCACAGAAACTCAGTCTCCAGGTGCCAGCTCACCTGCCAGGTCACTCTACCCTTCCTGTGCTCTACCCCTAAGGCAGTATAGGGTGGAGGTCACTAGAGGGGCAGCCTGAGGAGAAACTATGGAAAGAGCCCCGGAGGCCCTGATTTTTGTGAGGTTTCACTGTGGCCAGTGGTAGGGCCTTCCCAGGAGATCTCTGTAAGGATGGAAAATTTTCCCCAGAGCCTAGTAGTAGGCTACTTGTAGGAGGAGTTCTAAAGGAGGTAGTGATGGCTATGTCGACTTCGGTGAGGTGGAGAAGGGAAGACTTTCACTGGTGACCCAGCTATGGAGGTGTGGAGGGATAGGTCAGGGAAGTCCAGTGGGCACTCTGAGAACTTCTCTTGCCAAGAGATACTTCCCTAGGCCACACTGACCCTACTCACCCTCCAATTCCCTGAGCATTTCTCTTCTCATCCAGAGGTTGCAAATCGTGGCCTGCACACGTGCTTTGCCTCCCACACATAATGTTGTTTTACTTTAAAGAGATTTCTGGTCAAGATTGTAGAATAGGTATAAATGCTGTCCTCACCTCCTTCCATGACCACATCAAAGTTGCAACGAAATTATAGAACAACAAACCTTGAGAAACACCTAGTTGAACAGAAATCCTATAACTATAAAAAAGAAGCCACATCTAGACTGGTAGAAGGGGCAGAGAAGCAGAATGGGCTGGTCCCACACCCAGGAGTGGTAGTTAAGAATCGGGAGAAATATCTTGGCTGTAGAGGACCCCCTTGGGAGTGAGGGGTTCTAGTCCCACACCAGCCTGGACCACTTGTGCCAGAAGAGGAATTCCCACAATAGCTGGCTGTGAAAACCAGTTGGGATTCCATCCAGGTAAGATAACGATCTGCTGTAGACTCATGTGTCTTTTTAAAAGGTTCAAGTATAAACACACTCTATCACAAACACTCACCCTAAGTGCCAGCAAAGGGAAAGCAGCTCAAAAAGCACCAGACACATATGGAGAGGAAATGAATTATCTGGCTTCAGGGCAGCTCTCTCCCAGAAAGAAATGCTAGGCGAGCAGAAGACATTGCTCCTTTGCTGAGCTCCCCCTCCATCCAGACAGCAGGCTCAGGTGGGTGCCAAATCTGATTTACCATCAACCTGATTAACACTGTTCACCCCACCATGGTGATTCCCTGAGGCCCTGTCCCACCCTACCTCTTTCACTACTGTCCCTCACAAGCAGCCTGCCTAGGCCCGTGCTATGGACTTTCCTAAAATCTCTCAAAGTTACACAAGCCCAAAACAATCAGCAGCTGTCCTCAGCATGCCCTGTACCTCTTTCTAAGCGACCCCAAGCTTGGCACTAGTAACAGCCAGTCTCAGTTCACAGCACAAACTCTCCCAGGTACCTCAAAGGCCAGCACAGGAAGCTACAAACTGCAGATCACTTTTTAGCTCCTACCAGTCTGGGCAAGGCAGTGGCCTGCACTGGAGCCCCTCAAAAGAGGTCCTAGAACCAATACATTAAAAGTTTTGTGCCAAAACCGGTTTGGCTCAGTGGATAGAGCGTCAGCCTGCAGACTGAAAGGTCCCAGGTTCGATTCCGGTCAAGGGCATGTACTTGGGTTGCAGGCACATCCCCAGTAGGAGATGTGCAGGAGGCAGCTGATCGATGTTTCTCTCTCATTGATGGTTCTAACTGTCTATCCTTCTCCCTTCCTCTCTGTAAAAAATCAATAAAATATATTTTAAAAAAAAGTTTTGCTTCAGATGACACCAGACCTCCACACGATTAGCTCCACAAATGGCACACCCAAAGGTGGACTTGGCAGACACCAGAGCTTCACTAAAGTGAATCTTACTCTGTGGGGTCAGCTCCTCACACAACAGTTCCTCCAATATAGACAAAGTCAGTCCTCACAGCTAGTCAGTCTAAAGGTCAAGCCCTCACACTGACATGCTAACAATAATCAAGGCTCAACCACAACCAATATAAGGGACACCCTTGGAGCACACAGCTCAGGTGACCAGGGATACTGTGCCATTGGGCCCCACAGGACAACTACCACATAAGGCCACCCTGCCACAACTGAAAGATGTTGGGGGGAAAGGAGACATATGCTATACTTTCAACAATAAAGAATTATTTTTAAAAAAACTGGAAGATGTAGCATATCTACATAATACATAGAAACAAACACAGAAAAGCAGCCAAAATTTGGAGACAAAGAAACATGTCCCAAATGAAAGAACAGAATAAAACTCCAGAAAAAGAACTAAAAAAATGCAAGCAAACATCTACCATATACAGAGTTCAAAACACTGGTTATAAGGATGCTCAATAAACTTGAGAATAAACAAACTCAGTGAGAGAACTTGCACAAAGAAATAGAAAATATTTTTTAAATAGTCAGAAATGAAGAATACAATAACTTAAATGAAGTATACATAACAGGGAATCAAGAGCACATTAGATGGTGCAGAATATCAAATTGGTGATTTTGAAGACAAGTAAGCAGAAAACACCTAATCAGGAAAGAAAAAAATAATCAAAAAAATGAGGACAGTTCAAGGGATCTCTGCTATAACATCAGGCATATCAACATCCTCATCACAGGTGTACCAGAAGGAGAGGAGAGAGAACAAGATATTGAGAACCTATTTGAAGAAATAATGACTGAAACTTCCCTAACCTGGTTAAGGAAAAAGACCTACAAATCCAGCAAGTGAAGAGAGTCCCAAATAAGATGAATCCAAAGATCCCTACACCAAGACACATCATAATTAAAATGCCAACGTTTAAAGACAAAGAGAGAATCTTAAAAGTAGCAAATAAAGGCAGTTAGTTATCTACAAGGAAGCTCCATAAGACTGTCAGCTGATTTTTCAACAGAAACATTGCAGGAAAGAGGGAAATGACAAGGAATATTCAAAGTGATGAAAAGCAAGGACCTGCAACCACGATTACCCTACCTAACAAGGCTACCATTTAGAATCAAAGGACAGATAAAGAGCTTCACAAACAAGAAAAAGCTAAAGAAATTGATCACCACCAAACCAGCATTACGAAAAATATTAAATAGACTTCTTTAAGAATAAGATGAGAAAAAATATCAAAATATGAATAATAACATGAAAATAACTACATACCTATCAATAATTACTTTATATGTAAATGGAGTAAACAGTCCAAATAAAAGATATAAAGTGACTGAATGAATAAATTTGGAAAAACAAAACAAAAAACAGGACCTATACATATGTTACCCAAAAGAGACCCACTTCAGATCAAGAGACACACACAGACTGAAGACCTCTAACAAGAGACAAAAAAAATGACATCTCATAATGATAAAGGGGTAATCTAACAAGAAGATATAACCCTTATAAACATTCATGTACCCAATACAGAAGAACCTAAATATATAAAGCAAATATTGATGGACATAAAAGGAGAGATCAACAGTAATACAGTAATAGTAGCAGACTTTGACATTCCATTGACATCAATGGATAGATCATTAGGAAAAAATCAATAAGAAAACAGTGACCTTAAGTGATACATTAGACCAGATATATTTAGTTGATATTTTTTAGAACATTTTGCCCAAAGCAGCAGAATTTATTTTTCAAAGGTACATGAAAGGTTTTCCGGGGTATACCACATGTTAGGCCACAAAACAAATCTCAATAAGCTTAAGAAGATTGAAATCATGTCAAGCATCTTCTCTGATCACAATAATATGAAACTAGAAATTGATTACAAGAAGAAAAACACATAAACACATGGAAGTTAAATAACATGCTACTGAACAGTGAATGGGTTAACAATGCTATCAAGGGAGAATAAAAAGATAGCTTGAAACAAATAGAAATGAAAACACAATAACTAAAAAATTTATGAGACACAGTGACAGCAATACTAACAGGGAAATTCATAGCAATATAGGCTTATTCAAGAAACAAGAAAAATCTAAAATAATAATCTAACCTTACAACTAAATGAACTAGAAAAAAGAATAACAAAGCTCAAAGTAAGTAGAAGAAAAGATATTAAAATATCAGAAAGATAATAAACAAAAATAGAGTCTTAAAAAACAGTACAAAATAATAACATCAAGAATTGGTTCTTTGAAAAGATAAAAAAGATTGATAGAAGCCCAGCTGACATGGCTCAGTGGTTGAACATCGACCTATGAACCAGGAGGTCACAGTTCAATTCCTAGTTAGGCCAGATGTCCTGGTTTCTGGCTCAATCCCCAATAGGGGGCATGCAGGAGACAACCAATTAATGATACTCTTTCATCATTGATGTTTCTATCACTCCCTCTCCCTTTCCCTTCCTCTCTGAAATCAATAAAAATATATTTTTAAAAATATTGATAAACTTTTAACCAGACTATTAAAAAGAAAGAGAGGACCCAAATGAATAAAATCAGAAAAAGTAATAACTGACACCACAGAAATACAAAGGATTATAAGAAAACTAGTGTTCTGTGCACATTGAAAGGAAATTAATTAGAAGAAGTATTTTAATATCACTATTCACGTCTTGCTAATGAGAAGAAAATAGGATTCTACTGAGTCTCTTATCTACTTACTCCAGGACTTCTGTGAGGATCAAATGAGATGAGGCATGGGAAAACGCTTCACAAACATTTGGTTAAACTGTAAAATGTTTGCACTTGGCTATAAAGCAAGTCAGGTTCCTGGGCTGAAGAAACTCCAAGGAGGCTAGTCACTAAGGAGAGGAAGCCGGGCATTGCTATGTGACGTCATTACCCGGCACCCGCAGCCACCATTTAAGGGCTGGGCTGGGCTATGGGCTGCATTTTGCCCCATGGGGTCTTGGCAGTGTTGGCTGCAATTTGGTGGGATATCGCTCTGGGGTGGTGGCGGGGCCTGTGTCCCACTTGTGGGAAGCTGAGTATTGGTTGGTGGCACCAGGTTCATGGTGCTGTTTATTTTTAAACTAGTAGCCTGGTGCATGAAATCTGTGCACATTAAAAGGGAATTAATTTCCCTAACCGGTTTGTCTCAGTGGATAGAGCATCAGCCTTCGGACTCAAGGGTCCCGAGTTTGATTCTGGTCAAGGGCATGTACCTTGGTTGCGGGCACATGCCCAGTGGGGAGTGTGCAGGAGGCAGCTGATCGATGTTTCTCTCTCATCAATGTTTCTAACTCTCTATCCCTCTCCCTTCCTCTCTGTAAAAAATCAATAAAATATATATTTTTTAAAATGAGAATTAATTAGCAGAGATATTTTAATATTGCTATTTGCCCTTTCTCTATAATAGAAGTGTGAGAGATGAAAGGAAATTAGTAAAATGTATATGAAAATAATATATAAATTTATTAATAAACAGTAACAAAAGGATGTAACAACAACAGAGGCATGATATAAAAATGACAAAAACGTGATATGAAAACAAAAACATGATATAAAAACAATAGTGATGGAAACAATGACTGATAAAGTGATTAAACTTATTCTAATATCTCCCTGTACACCACATTAAGAGTGAAAACACTTTCAGAGTGCTTGACTAATTTCCCTTGTGATGAAGTATTTACAACTTTAACTGTAACGTCACATGCTCTTCAAACTTGAGAGAAAGCAACATATAACTGACCATGTGAAAAAACGGGTTCAGGTAGGCATATGCTTACTCTGTCTAGAGTTTGTCCTTGTGATTTATTAATATTCATCACAAATGCTGGCATCACAGGAAACCGTCGTCGAATCAATTAAATGGGAGGCCAGTGTCAGATGGGAACAAATTAATTCTTGGAATCAGATAACCTCTCCCTCTGCAGATCCTGTTAATACTTCAGCTTTGATAATGTTAGGTTGTAATCTTTTGATAATAAATTTGATACCATTACAAAGATCCCATTTACTATTGAGATTTCTCAATAGCATGATGATTGCACCCGCTTTCAATTTTAATTTATGACATGGCATTCTGGAAGGAGTAATACTATTAAGAAATTCGATGGGAAAATTTTCCTTTTCAGCCTCATCTGTGGAATCAATGGAATCATCACTCAAATATGTGTGAAAATCCCCGTCAAGTATATCCAAAATTTCTTCATTTAATTTTTGAACATGCTCATTTTGTGGACAAAGAATTGCACATTTAGGTATATTTTTAATATTATCTATAGATATAGTATTTCCAAAGGTAGCTTCAATAATAGATCCATTACAAATCATTTCACTTCCATGCTCCGCTCCGAGGGCGGGTTCCTGCCTGAAACCTCACCCTGAGGGCGGGTTCCTGCCTGAAACCTCGCTCTCCAGGAAACAGCTGGGGGAGGGCACAGCCGTTTCCAAGATGACCCCTGCAGGACTGACTTCCTTCCAGTTGGTCACGGTTCTAGCTGTGATATTACACCCAGGGTTTTTATCCTAGCCACTAGACCACCAGGAACTCTGCACCCAGGGTGTTTATATAAGTAGATGGCCCGTGTGCATCATGGCTGCTCCTGCACTGAGTGTCTGCCCCCTGGTGGTCAGTGCATGTCATAGCTACTGGTTGGATGGACGGACACTTAGCCTTTTATATATATAGATATGACAAACAACTACAAGCCAACAAATTGGATGAAATGGATTAATTCCCAAAAACATACAATCTTCCAAAACTAAATTCAGAAGAAACAGAGAATCTGAATAAGACTGATTACAATTAATAAAATTGAAGCACTAATCAAAAATCTTCCAACATACAAGTCCTGGACCAGATGGTTTTATAGGTGAATTTTATCAAACATTTAAGAAAGAATTAACACCTATGCTTTTCAAACTAGCCAAAAAATTTAAGAGGAGGGGAAATTCCCAAGCTCATTTTACATTACCTAGATTCCAAAACCAGACAAAAACACTATTAAAAAAAAAAGAAGGGAAAAAATATATAGGCCAATATCCCTGATGAACATAGATGCTAAAATCCTTAGCAAAATATTAGCAAACCAAATTCATCAATACATTAAAAAGATCATATACCATGATCATATACCATGATGCATTCTTGAGATGCAATGTTGGTTTAATTTCTGCAAGTCAATTAATTTTATACACCACATTTTAAAAAAAGATAAAAGTAATATAATCAGATAGATACATTCAGAAAAATCATTAAACAAAATCCAGCATCCACTTATGAAACAAACTCAACAAAGTGGTAATAGAGGGGACATACCTCAACATAATAAAAGCCATATATGACAAACCCACAGCTAAAATCATACTCAATGGTGAAAAGCTAGAGGTGTTTTCCTTAACATCTGGTACAAGACAAGGATGTCCACTTTCACCACCTTTATTCAACATAGTAATGGAAGTCCTACTCATAGCAATCAGAGAAGAAAAGGAAATAAAAGGCATCCAAATTGGAAGAAAAAAACAAAACTGTCATTATTTGCAGGTGACATCATACTATATAGAGAGAACCCTAAAGATTCCACCACAAAACTATTTAAACAGATAAATGAATTCAGTAAAATAACAGGAAAGAAAAATAATATTCAGAAATCAATTGTATTTTTGTACATCAATAAAAAACTCTCAGAAAGTGAATTTTTAAAAATTTCCACTTATAATTACATTAAAATACATAAAGTACTTAATAATAAATTTAACCAGTATTGACCCAAGATGGTGGCAGATTAGTTGGAAGCTATAATCACCTCCTTCCAGGACCAAATTGGAATTACAACTGAAATATAGAAAAAACATCCTGAATAACCAACCGAAGAGAAGCCTCATAACCAAGCGAAGGCCACATTGAGACTGATAGGAAGTGTGAAGGCACGAGAAGGATGGCCAGGCACTCACGGGCAGTAGCTGAAGTTCCAGAGGGCTATGTCAGCCATAAGCATACTCCTTGAGAAGTCTGGGGTCTAAACCCCAAGGCAGGTTCTCCAGTCCAGAACACCAAAACAAGGAAAGGCACCCACATACAACTGACTGGAAAGCAGCAGGGTTTCTATCCACCAGAGAGAGGTGGCTAAAAATGCAGGCACCCTTTTAAAGGGCCCACATACAAATCTCATTCGCAGACACTCACCCTGAGCTCCAGTGGAGGGAGGGCAGAATGAACTAGAGCTGCATGAGGAGAGTCTGGGGTTGGTGGCTCTGAGGAGAAAGATAAAGGGTCAGCCACCAGAATCCCTGTGTTGAGTCATTCCCCTATACTGCAGAAGCCATCGTTCTCAAGCAGAGCACTCCCCTCCATGCAACATCAGCCTGGGGGAAGGGGAAACAATACCCCACCCAATGGAATCCCTCTGGCCCCATCTGGTGGAGCTTACACCCTGCTGTGGACTACAACCGGAGGCGCATTAAGTAGGTGAAACTAATGGACAGCCAGGTTGTCTGCTTTAGACTTTTGCTGACCTGCCTGGTGCTAGTAAAAGCTAGCCTTGGTGCACAGCTTGGTGCTTTACACGCTCACCCAGGCCCAGGAAAAGAAGGCACAAGCTGTGGATCACTGATAGCTCGAATAGGTTGTCCAAGGCTAGTCACACATGGGTCTGACATTGGCTTGCACCAGAGTCCCTCTGAAGAGGCCCAAAACCAATACACCCGGTGGCCAGCTTCAGACAACAACAGAGCAGGATCCCGTAAGTTTCACAGGCAGCATATCCACAGGGAGTTCTCAGCAGGCACCAAACTCTGCTGAGACCAATTTTGCCTCATATAATCAGCACCTGCACAGCAGGTTGCACACTGTGTTGGGGATGAGCCTCAATGTTAGCCAGCCTGTGGATAGATCCCATCCATGAAAGGACCAATACCAGTCAACAATCAATTACAACTGGAGGGCCCACATAATGTACACAAGGGACATTCTTAGAGCACTCAGCTCAAGTGATCAGGGAGACTGTGTTGCTGGGTCCCATAGGTCACCTACTACACAGGCCACTCTACCAAGACTGGGAGTCACAGAAGACATCAAAACAACCACAAAGAGGCAGCCAAAATGGGGAGACAAAGAAACAGTCCCCAAATAAAAGAGCAAGAGAATTCTCCAGAAGAGGAGTTAAATGAATTGGAGGTAAGCAATTTATAGATATTGAGTTCAGAGTAATGATTATAAGGGTGCTCAACAACATAAAAAAGGGCATAGAAACTATATAAAATGGACCAATTAGAAATAAAGAATAGCATATCTTAATGCCATAAAGAAATTAGGCATTAGAATGCCAAAAGGAATTAACCACAGGCTCCATGAAGCAGAGAATCAAATCAGCAACTTGAAAGACAGGGTAGAAAAAGAACACTCAATCAGAGAAGCAAAAAGAAAAATAATTTTTAAAAATGAGAATAGTTTAGCTCTGGCTGGCATGGCTCAGTGGTTTAGAGAGTCAACCTTCACACCATTGGAAGGTTGTGGGTTCAATTTCGAGTCAACGGTGCATACCTAGGTTGCAGGTTTGATCCCTGTCCCCAATTGGGGCGCATGTGAGAGGTAACCAATTGATGTGTCTCTCTCACATCTATGTTTCTCTCTCTCTCTCTCTCCCTCTCTACCTTCCCTCCCACTCTCTCTGAAAACAATTAATGGAAAAATTTTTTTTAATTTTTAAAAAATGAGGGTAGTTTATGGGACCTTTGGGACAACATGAAGTGTAACAACATCTGTGTCATGGAGAAGGAGATAGAGAGAAGAGAGATAGCACGGGATTGAGAATGTAGTTGAAGAAATAATGACTGAAAACTTCATTACCCTGGTGAAGAAAGAAGACATACAAGTCCAGGAAGCACAGAAAATTCCAGACAAGATGGATCCAAAAAGGCCCACAACAAGACAATTAAAATGGCAATATAATTAAAATGGCAAAAATTAAAGACAAACAGAGACTCTTAAAAGCTGCAAGAGAAAGGCAATTAGTTACCTACAATGGAGCTCCTATAAGGCTGTCAGCTTATTTCCCAACAGAAACATGCTAGGCCAAAAACGATTGCCATGAAATATTCAAAGGAATAAATGGAAGGACCTACAATCAAGAGTACTTTACCCACAAGGCTATCATTTAAAATTGAAGGAGAAATAAACAGCTTCCCAGGCCAAAAAAAGCTAAAGTTTGTTACCACCAAACCAGTATTACAGAAATGTTAATTATCTTGCCAGAGAAGAAGAGAAAGGAGGAGAAGAAAGAGGAAGCAAGAGGAGGAGGAAAGAGAGGAACATAGTTAAAAATAAAACAAATTCATACCTATCAATAATCACTTTATTTTTTTATTTTCATTGTTGGAATCATTACATATGTCCCATTTTTTCCCCATTGACCCCTTATAGCCTGCCCCCTCCCATGCCCTAGGCCTTCACCACCCTATTGTCTGTGTCCATGGGTTGTGCATATACATATACAAGTTCTTTTATTGATCTCTTTTCACCCACCCACTTTCCCCCACCTTTCCTCTGAGATTCAACAGTCTGTTCTATGCTTTTATGTCTCTGGATCATTTTGTTCAACAGTTTATTTTCTTCATTAGATTCCATATATGAGTGAGATCATGTGATCCTTGTCTTTCTCTAATTGGCTTATTTCACTTAGCACAATACTCTTCATGCTGTCTCAAAGGGTAAGAGAGCCTTCTTTTTAACTGCTGTACAGTATTCCATGGCATGAATGTACCACAGTGTTTTTATCCACTCATCTACTGATGGGCACTTAGGCTGTTTTCAGATTTTAATACTATTAATCACTTTAAATGTAAATGGCTTAAATGCTCCAATTGAAAGACATAAGGTAGGTGAATGGATAAGAAATCAAGACCTATATATATGCTGTCTTCAAGAGAACCACCTCAGAATGAAAGTTACACAAAGACTAAAAATAAAGGGATGGAAAAGATATTTCATGCACATAGAATGGGGAAAGAAGCTGGGGTAGCAATACTTACATTTGAAAAAATAGACTTTAAAACCAACACTATAGTAAGAGACAAAGAAGGACACTACATAACGATAAAGGGAGCAATTGAACGAGAGGTTAAAACTCTTGTAAATATTTATGCACTCAACATAGGCGCAGGCGCACTTAAATATGTAAAGCAAATCTTGATGGACATAAAGGATACAGTTATAGTAAGGGATTTTCACACCCTATTGCAGGGCTGGGCAACCCCTGGCATGCGTGCCAAACATGGCACGCCAGTAACTTTTGCTGGCACGCGAAACCCTCTCATAATCTTCCATTTACAATTTTTTTAATGTTGACTTTTTTTATTTTCAGATAAATTCAGTGTAGGTGCATCTTAGATAAATAAATAATTTTACATAACAAGTTTCTTAAAGACCATAGACATGGATTGATGAGAGAGGGGAGAGCAATTTCTATGCCTCTGCCTTAACTCTCCCTGCCTTCCTAGATCCGACCAGTGTTTGGTTTCATCCACATACGCTTGTGAATCTTTATTCTCAGTGGTTGAATTTTGTTAAGTCTCATAATAGGAATAGCCTGATGGATGAAAGTAGTAGCTCGTGCATATCTCTGAAGGTCACGAAATATAAACTTGATGTAAAATCTCTGTCATCATTGATGCAGCAGCAAAAGTCCCACTGATAATATCAAACGGAGTCAAAGTTTTCTGTTGGACTACCAGTGTACATGTATACATTAAAAAATAAATGTATTTTTCATCATCATATACTGTGTTTTTGTCGATCGAATGAATTTTATTATTTCTTCAAGGTTCTTCACATACATACACCTTAAGAGATATCAAGTAGGAGTAACATGTTCTCAAAACATTAGGGTTGGCACGCAGAAGAATTTTGAGTCAGAGATTTTGCTGGTTTTGGCACGCACTCACAAAAAGGTTGCCCACACCTGCCCTATTGACATCAATAGATAGGTCTTTGAGACTGAGAATCAACAAGAAGACAGTGACCTTAAATGACACACTAAATCAAGTGGATTTAATTGATATCTTCAGAGCATTTCACCCCAAAGCAGCAGAATACTCATTTTTTTCAAGTGCCCATGGAATGTTTTCTAGGATAGATCACATGTTCAGACAAAAAACAACTCTCAATAAATTTAAGAAGGTTGAAATCACATCAAGCATCTTCTCTGACCATAATGTTATGAAACTTGAAATCAGTCACAAGAAGAAAACTGAAAAACACAAAGACATGGAGGCTAAAAACATGTTATTATACAATGAATGCATTAACAATGAGATCAAGGAAGAAATCAAATACCTTGGGACAAATGAAAATGAGAACACCAATCTTCTCAATGAAATGAAATTAGAAATCAACTACAGTAAAACATTCAAAAATACTCAAACTCATGGAGGCTAAATAGCATAGCATTAAACAATGAATGGATAACCAATGAGATCAAGAAAGAAATAAAAAAAAATTTCTGGAAATAAATGAAAATGAACACACAACAACCCGAAATCTCTGGGACACAGCAAAAGCAGTCCTGAGAAGAAAGTCCATAGCACTACAGGCCTACCTCAAAAAATAAGAAAAATGAATAATAAATTATTTAACCCTTACAACTTAAAAAATTAGAAAGAGAACAACAAGAAAAGTCCAAAGTACAAGGAAGGAAATAATAAAGATTAGAGCAGAAATAAATGACATAGAGACTAAAAAAACAATACCAAAAAAAAATCAGTGAAACCAAGAACTGGTTCTTTGAAAAGATAAACAAGACTGATGAACCATTAGACAGACTCATCAAGAAACAAAGAGAGAGGACCCAAATAAATAAAATCAGAAATGAAAGCAATAAAGTAACAATTGACACCACAGAAATACAAAGATTGTAAGGAAATAACATGAACAACTATATGCCAACAAGCTGGAAATGTGAATGAAATGGACAAATTCCTAGAAAACTACAATCTCCAAAACTGAGTCAAGAAGAATTAAAAAAAAAAAAAAACATGAATAGGCCAAAAACAAGAGAGAAAATAAAAGCAGTGATTAAAACCAAACAAACAAACAAAAACAAACAACTCCCAGCAAACAAAAGCCCTGGTCTGGATGACTTCACAAGGAAGTTTTACCAAGCATTCAAAGAACTAACATCTATGCTCCACAAACTATTCCAAAAATTCCAAGAGGAAGGAACACTTCCAAGGTCATTTTATGAGGCCAGCATAATCCTAATTCCAAAACCAGATAAAGACACTACAAAGAAAGAGAATTACAGGCTAATATCCCGGATGAACATAGATACTAAAAATCCTCAACAAAATATTAGCAAATCGTATCTGGCTCTATTAAAAAGATCATACACCATGACCAAGTGGGATTTATTCCAGGGATGCAAGGCTGGTACAATGTTTGCAAATCCATAAACATGATATATCACATAAACAAATTGAAAGACAAAATCACATGATCATATCAATAGATGCAGAAAAAGCATTCCACAAAATCCAATACCCATCTATAATAATAAAAGGGTAATATGCTAATTAGAATGGACGTCTTCTGGATGTCATTCCAGACATCCTTCCTGACAAAGCTGGGGCCAGAGGGAAGCCAGCCAGGGTCCCAGGTGCCTGCAGGCAGCTGGAGGAGGGAAGCCCGGGTCTTGGATGCTGGAGGAAAGCTGGTGCCAGCAGCCAGGGGAAGGAAGGCCTACTCTTGCATGAATTTTCATGCATCAGGCCTCTAGTCCTATATAATAAAAGCCTAATATGCAAATTGTCCCCTTAACCGGGAGTTTGACCAGAGGGCAGGGCTGGCAGCCGCTAGGGACCCTTCCCATGCACGAATTTCATGCACTGGGCCTCTAGTTTTTTACAAAAATACTCAGCAAAGTGGAAATAGAGGGAGCATATCTCAACATGATAAAGGCCAAATATGACGAACCAACAGCGAACATCATACTCAATGGGCAAAACTAAAACCATTTCCCCTAAGAACAGGAACAAAACAGGGATGTCGGCTTTCACCATTCTTACTCAACATAGTCCTGGAAATCCTAGCCATAGTGATCAGACAAGAAGAAGAAATGAAAGTCACCCAAATTGAAAAGGAGGAAGTAAACTCTCATTATTCACAGATGACATGATATTGTACATAGAAAACCCTAAAGACCTCACCAAAACCCTACTAGATTTAATACATGCATTTGGAATGTAGCAGGATACAAAATCAACATCCAAAAATCAATGGCTTTTTTAATGCACCAATAAGAAATTCTCAGAAAGAAAAACTAAACAAACAATCCCATTTACCACTGCAACAACAAATTAAGATACCTAGGAGTAAACTTAACCAAGGAGATAAAAGATTTGTATTCTGAAAACTACAGGACACTGAAAAAAAAAAAGATAAAAAAGATATAAACAAGTGGAAGAATATATTGTGTTCATGGACTGGTAGAATTAACATAATTAAAATGTTCATCTTACCAAAGGCAATCTACAGATTCAATGCAATCGCTATTAAAATACCAATGGTATATTTCACAGATCTCAAAAAAATTTATATGGAACCAAAAAAGACCCAGAATAGCCACAGCAATCTTGAGAAAGCAGAACAAAGTTGGAGGAATCACAGTACCAGATATCAAGTTATATTACAAAGCCACTGTAATCAAAACAGCCTGGTACTGGCACAAAAACAGGTATATAGATCAATGGAACTGGACAGAGAACCCAGAAATTGACCCAAGCCATTACGCTCCATTAATATTTGACAAAAGAGGCAAGAACATATAATGGAGTCAAGACAATCTCTTCAATAAATGGTGCTGGGAAAATTGGACAGATACATGCAAAAAGTGAAACCAGACCACCAACATACACCATACACAAGAATAAACTCAAAATAAATGAAAGACTTCAATGTAAGTCGTGAAACCATAAAAATTCTAGAAGAAACCATAGGCGGCAAAATCTCAGACATCTCTCGTAGCAATATGTTTACAGATACATCTCCTAGACCTAGGGCAAAGGAAACTAAGGAGAAAATAAACAAATGGGAATAAATGGAAATAAAATGCTTCTGCACAGCAAAAGAAACCATCAACAAAATGAAAAGAGAGCCCACTGTATGGGAAAACATATTTGGCAATGATACATCACAGAAAGGGTTAATATCTAAAATATATGAGGAACTCATACTAAACAATCCAATTAAAAATGGGCAAAGGACTTAAATAGACACTTCTCCAAAGTGGACATACAGATGGCTCAAAGTCACTGATTATCAGAGAGATGCAAATTAAAATGACATTGAGGTATCACCTCACACCTCTCAGAATGGCTACCATCAACAAATCAACAAATGAAAAGTGCTGGTGAGGATTTGGAGAAAAGGGAACCCTAGTGCACTGCTGGCAGGAACCCAGACTGGAGCAGCCATTATGGAAAACAATATGGAGTTTCCTCAAAAAATTAAATATGGAACTGCCATTTGACCCAGTGACCCCAATTCTAGGAATATATCCTAAGAAAACTGAAACACCAATCAGAAAGAATGTATGCACCCCCATGTTCATAGAGCACAATTTACAATAGCTAAGATCTGGAAACAGCCCAAGTGTCCATCAGTAGATTGAGTGGATAAAAAAGCTGTGGTGCATTTATACCATGGAATACTATGCAGCAGTAAAAAACAAAAGAGGGAAGGAAGGAAGGAAGGAAGGAAGGAAGGAAGGAAGGAAGGAAGGAAGGAAGAGAGAGAGAGAGAGAAAGAAAGAAAGAAAGAAAGAAAGAAAGAAAGAAAGAAAGAAAGAAAGAAAGAAAGAAAGAAAGAAAGAAAGAAAGAAAGAAAGAAAGAAAGATCTCTTTCCCCTTTGAGACAGCATGAAGGGACCTGGACAGTATTGTGTAAGTGAAATAAGCCAGTCAGAGAAATACAAGTATCACATGATCTCACTCATATATGAGATCTAATGAACAAAATAAACTGATTAACAAAATAGATCCAGAGACACAGAAGCATAGAACAGACTGGGGAATCACAGAGGGATGGCGGGCGAGGCAGGGAAGGGGGAAAGTGATTAACCAAAGAACTTGCATGCATATATGCATAACCCATGGACACAGACAATAGGGGGGTGAAGGCCCGAGACAGGGACGGGGCAGGCTAGAAGGAGTCAATGGGGGTAAAATGGGACATATGTAATACTTTCAACAATAAAGATTTTTAAAAATACTGGCAAATACGCAGGATTAACAAAAAAGGTTATGGGACTAAATGAACTAAGAATAATTATTACTCTTATGATTCTGTTTTAAATGCTGCTTAATTTTAAATCTTTTGTTTCCCAAATATAAGGAAAACTAAAAAGCAGACATTCTACATTATAGGAACTAATAAATTAGTAACATTCATTTCACAGTACTTCCAGGGGACAAATATTCAAAGACCATGATTTATAACCCCGAGTTTTTTGTCCATTGGGAAATACATTAATTAAAAACTCTCTCCAACAGGTCCCTGATAAGGGACCTTACCTAATCAGGTACCTAACCACAAATGGACATCTGCCTCTGTCTCTGACACTTGCCTTCATGTCAAGGATGAGAATCTGCTGACTCTAGAGGAGATAGACAGCTATCCCAAGACATCAACAAGGCCTGTATGCTCACAAATTGATCCTGTTCAAACCTTGTTCTTATATCACCTAATTGTTATTGATTGAATTTAAATACAATGATTTTATATTGTTATTATCCTCCTTATAGCTTCCTAGTGGAAACAATATCTTCCTCTCTAGACTTCCCTCTTATTAAATACTAGAGGCCCGGTGCACAAAAATTTGTGCACTAGGGGGGAGAGTGGGGGGTCCCTCAGCCCAGCCTGTGCCCTCTCGCAGTCTGGGACCCCTCAGGAGATAACGACCTGCTGGCTTAGGCCTGCTCCCGGGTGGCAGAGGGCAGGCCCAATCCCTATGTGCAGCCCCTGGTCGGGCTCAGAGCAGGGCCAATTGGGAGGTTGCGATGCCACCCTCATTCACGCTCAGGGTAGGGCCGATTGGGGGGTTGGGGCACCGCCCCCTGTCACACTCAAGGCAGGGTGGATGGGGAGGTTGCGGTGCCACCCCCTGTCACGCACAGAGCAGGGCCCATCAGGGGGGTTGGGGCTCCGTACCCTGTCATGCACAGAGCAGGGCCAATCAGAGGGCTGAGGAGCTCTGTACCCTGTCACACACAGAGCAGGGCCAATCAGGGGGTTGGGGCGCTGCCCCCTGTCAAGCACAGAGCAGGGTCAATCAGAGGGTTGGGGAGCTCCCCCCTGTCATGCACAGAGCAGGGCTGATCAGGGGGTTGAGGAGCTTCCCCCTGTCACTCACAGAGTAGGGCCGATAGGGGAGTTGGGGCACAGCCCCCTGTCACACTCAGGGCAGGGCAGATCAGGGGGTTGGGGCGCCGCCCTCTATCACCCACAGAGCAGGGTGATGGGGAGGTTATGGCTCTACCCTGTCACACACAGAGCAGGGCCCATGGGGGGAGGGGGGCGCTGCCCTCTATCACCCACAGAGCAGGGCCAATCAGGTGGTTGGGGCGCCACCACTATCACACTCAGGGCAGGGCCGATGGGGAGGTTATGGCTCTACCCTGTCACCCACAGAGCAGGGCCGATCAGGGGGCTGGGGAGCTCCCCCCTATCAGGCACAGAGCAGGGCCGATCAGGGGGCTGGGGCGCCGCCCCCCGTCACACACACAGCAGGGCCCGTGGGGGGGGGGGGGAGCGTTTGGGGCACCGCACCCTGTCACACACAGAGCAGGGCTGATCAGGGGATTGAGGCGCCACACCCTGTCACACACAGAGCCGCAGGGCGATCAGGGGGTTGGGGAGCTCCCCCCTATCAGGCACAGAGAAGGGCTGATCAGGGGGTTGGGGAGCCTTCCCCTGTCACGAACAGAGCAGGGCGGATAGGGAGGTTGTGGCCCCACCCCCTGTCACACACAGAGCCGCAGGGGGATCAGGGGGTTTGGGCACTGCCCCCTGTCACACTGATCCTGGTGCCGGGAGGCCTCGCGGCTCCACTGATCCCAGTGCTGGGAGGCATATTACCCTTTTACTATATAGGATAGAGGCCTGGTGCATGGGTGGGGCTGGCTGGTTTGCCCTGAAGGGTGTCCTGGATCAGGGTGGGGGTCCCCACTGGGGTGCCTGGCCAGTCTGGGTGAGGGGCTGAGGGCTGTTTTCAGGCTGACTGAAGCTCCCAACTGCTCCTTTTCTTCTTTTTTTCTTTTTATTCTGGGCCAGCTTTAGCTCTAGCTCCAGCTCTAAGGCCTCTGCTGCTTAAAGAAGGTATCTGGTTTGTTTTGGTTCTATAATCGAAACAATGTATAACTCCAGCTCTGAGATCCTGGGCTCGCTGAAAGCAGGTTTCTGGGGTTTTGTTTAGCTTCTATATTTGTTACAGTGTTTCTTAAACTGCAAGCTCAGAGGCCGGCATGGAAGGCAGGGAATGTTGGAGTCCTCCGTCACTGAAGCAAGCAAGCCTCATGTTAGTTTCAAGCTGCCTGGCTGCCGGCCGCCAACTTGGCTGACAGTTAATTTGCATATCGCACTGATTAGCCAATGGGAAGGGTAGCGGTCGTACGCCAATTACCATGTTTCTCTTTTATTAGATAGGATGAAAAACATTTAACTTGGGTATCTATTAAACTTTCCCACCTACTAGACAATGATATTCTGATTATCAGCTATAATAATTAAGTTAATGTTTTATTGGTCACACACTAGTCTTCTCTACTATCAATATAAGCTTTGGTACATTTTTTCTCACTATATCTATTATAAAAGCCCATCTTGGACAAACCCTTCCAAGAATGCTCCCTAATAATTCCCCTGGTAGAATTATATATGAATCTGATCTAGATGAGTATTTTATTTTATTTTTTTTTTAAATATATTTTATTGATTTTTTACAGAGAGGAAGGGAGAGAGATAGAGAGTTAGAAACATCGATGAGAGAGAAACATCGATCAGCTGCCTCCTGCACACCTCCCACTGGGGATGTGCCCGCAACCCAGGTACATGCCCTTGACCGGAATCGAACCCGGGACCCCTCAGTCCGCAGGCCGACGCTCTATCCACTGAGCCAAACCGGTTTCGGCTAGATGAGTATTTTAGATGAGTATTGTCTAACTATAGGAATGGATAAAACTAACTGCTCAGAAGAAAAATTAGAGCTTATGCATAGTAAAATAGTATACAGTCTTAATTCATCTGGCCAAACATATCATAAGGTATAAGTGACAGTGGATGAAGGAGGAAAACATATAATTAACTTAATAAAAATTATGATAATTATATGTAAAGGGTTTTTCAGTTGGCTGTGATATTTGTTCCCCTTAGACTCTTCCTTGTCTAGTATTAGACATTTTCTGTTCCTAATTGGTGTTGCTTTTGTCCCTGGTATGTAAATGTTATACTAGATGCAGAAAAACAACATTTAAGACAAGCAGCAAAAAGCCTCAGATGATGGTGGCTCAAAAATTAGAAATTATCCAGAATACTTTTTAACTAGAACATATAGGATCTAATTGCCTCCCATTTACCTGCCTTTTATTTTGAATAATAATAATTGGACCTTAAATGCCATCTAAGGTTATAGTCTTGCCCCATCCCCAGTGGTCCACCCTGTTCAGCAAGACAAATGCTGACAGTGCAACTGTTTAGGAATGAATCCAAGCACTGTAGGACTCCATTATGCAACCAAAAGTTTGGTCATCAATGCCTCCTTTGGATTTATTTATGACCAAAAGGGGAATGTATGGAAGAAAAGAGGCCACATGCTTAACCTGACTAACTCAGGGAAGGCCTGCATGGTGGTCTTGCAAATTCAGAGACCTAAAGTACCTACAAAGAATGGTCTGAAATTAAAAAAAAAAAAAAAATGGGAACACCATAGTCCAAAATATATGGCACTTGGCTAAAGCAGCCTAAGAGGGAAATTCATAGCATTACAGGCCTATCTCAAGAAACAAGTAAAAGCTCAAATAAACAATCTAACTTTACATCTAGAGGAAATTTGAAAAGATCAATAAACAAATCCCAGAGGGAGTAGAAGGAAGGAAATAATAAATATCACAGCAGAAATAAATGAAATAGAGTCTGAGAAAAACAATGCAAAAGATCAATGAAAAGAAGAGTTGGCTCTTGGAAAAGATAAATTGCCGGGAGCCGGTCTATCCTTGCTGTTTCAAAGGACCTGGCATATATGGCATACGGTTCTTAAAATGTTTGCTCACCTTCTTGGCGCTGTGTTTTAACCAAGGTCACCTCTCTGAGAAAGGTTGATTCCCCAGGTAGGGATTTTCCCCTGAAGTTAGGGAGGGAATAAAACCCCTCAACTAAGTGCCAGGCGGGTAATTAATCACTTTAACTATGAACAATCATGCTTAAGCTACATAATCTTTACTCCCTGGAATGGAGATAAGAAATGCCCTAACCTTTGTAATAGAGATTGATAGGATTGAATCAACTGGTATAAATACAGTTGTAACAAGACAGAAAGAGACAGAACTCAGAACACAGAACCTACACTCAGAACCTACAGACAGAAGAACTTCGCTGGAGAGAACATGGCAAAAGATCCTGGACTGAACCTGACTACAGAAATATGGCAAGAGAACCTGACTAGAACCTGGTGACCGAACCTGGCTGGAGATCTCAGACAGAACCTGGCTGGAGAACCTAGCAAGACAACATGGACACAGAACCTGGCTGGAGATCCTAAGCAGAACCTCTCTGGAGATCCAGACCAGAACTTGGCTAGAGATCCGGGCTAGAGATCCTGGCTAGGCTGCTGATCAACTGAACGCTGTCTCCGTGTCATTCCTTCTTCGCCGACTCCGTCTACGCCTTTGGGAACCCCTGAACCTGCTGGGGTTGGACCCCGGCAATAAATAAGATTGACAAACCATTCACCAGGCTTATCCTATCTAATAAAAGAGAAACATGGTAATTAGCCATACGTCCGCTACCCTTCCCGTTGGCTAATCAGGGTGATATGCAAATTAACTGCCAGCCAAGATGGCGGCCGGCAGCCAGGCTACTGACATGAACAGGAGGCTTGTTTGCTTCAGTGACGGAGGACTCCAACTGTTCCCCGCCTGCCGCTGCTGGGCTCTGAGCTGCTAAGAAACATTGTTACAAATATAGAAGCTAAACAAAACCCCAGAAACCTGTTTTCAGTCAGCCGGGATCTCAGAGCTGGAGTCTCAACAAAGTTTCAAATACAGAAAGTAAACAAAGCCAGAAACCTGCTTTCAGCAGGGAGGTCTCACAGCTAAAGCAGGCTCTCAGCTCCAGTGACAGCCATAAATCCAAGAATAAAAAAAAAAAAAAAGGAAAAAAGGAGAGATTGGGAGCTTCAGTCACCCACCAGGCTGAAAACAGCCCTCAGCCCCTCACCCAGACTGGCCAGGCACCCCAGTGGGGACCCCCACCCTGAAGAGGGTGTGACCAGATGCAAACAGCCATCATCGACTCATCCAGGCTGGCCAGGCACCCAAGCGGGACCCCCACCCTGATCCAGGACACCCTTCAGGGCAAACCAGCCGGCCCCCACCTGCGCACCAGGCCTCTATCCTATATAGTAAAAGGGTAATATGCCTCCCAGCACTGGGATCAGCGGAGCCGTGAGGCCTCCCAGCACCGGGATCAGTGTGACAGGGGGCAGCACCCAAACCCCCTGATCCCCCTGCGGCTCTGTGTGTGACAGGGGGCAGGGTCACAACCTCCCTATCTGCCCTGCTCTGTTCGTGACAGGGGAAGGCGCCCCAACCCCCTGATCAGCCCTGCTCTGTGCGTGACCTGGGAGAGCTCCCCAACCCCCTGATCCGCCCTGCTCTGTGCGTGACAGGGGGTGGTGCCCCAACCTCCCCATCGACCCCGCCTTGAGTGTGACAGGGGGCAGCTCCCCAACCCCCCAATTGCCCTACCCTGAGCGTGACTGAGGGTGGCATCGCAACCTCCTGATCCGCCCTGCTCTGTGCATGACAGGGGGCGGTGCCCCAACTCCCCAATCAGCCCTGCTCTGAGCCCGACCAGGGGCTGCGGGGCAGACACCTAGGGATTGGGCTTGCCCTCTGCCACCCGGGAGTGGGCCTAAGCCAGCAGGTCGTACTCCCGAGGGGTCCCAGACTGTGAGAGGGCACAAGTGGGGCTGAGGGACACGCCCCACGCCCTGCCAGTGCACAAATTTTTGTGCACTGAGCCTCTAGTTGTATATAATAAAAGCCTAATATGCAAATTGTCCCCTTGGGCACTGGTTCGACTGAGAGTTCAAACAGGGGACCGGGAGTTTGACTGATCGCTATGATGTGCACTGACCACTGGGGTTGTGTGGAACATGGCAGGCATCAGCGAAGCACTGCAACCTCTCACCGGCTACCTGGGGGCAGAAGTGACTGGGACGGATGTGTAGTGAGAATGCACAGTGTCCACTGAGCTCGCTCTCACTCCCCCTGCTACCTTCCCCCAGGACACCAGGGCTCATGTGTGGGGGAAGACCCGCGCTCAGGTGCTGGGCACCCACGAGGAGCCCACCCCACACCCACACAGCCTCTTTCGGGTGAGCCAGGGCCGCAACCACTGGTACCGCAGGGGCTGCTCAGGCTCCCCATGGGTTCGCGCAGGAGCCGGTCTGCAAGGCTGGCCAGGAGAGAGCGTGCTGCCCGCCCAGCTTCCATGCAGTGCTGCTGGGTGGCCCAAAGCCCACGCTGCACCCTGGCCAGTGACGTACGGCCGCGCTCACTGCATCTGGGCACTGTTACTCAAGTGGAAGGGGGCCCAGGTGCTGCCCAGGGCCCAGAGGTCAGCTGGGACCTGCCCTTCCACACCAGACACTTGCCTTTCAATCACTGGCCAGGCCTAGGGACCACACCCATGCACAAATTTCATGCACCGGGCCTCTAGTCAAGAATAAAACAGAGAGGACCCAAATGAGTAAAATCAGAAATGAAAGAGGGGAAGGAACAACTGACACTACAGAAATACAAAGAATTGTAAGAAAGTATTATGAACTACTATATGCCGACAAATTATACAATCTGGAATAAATGGATAAATACCTAGATGCATACAATCTTCTAAGACTGAATCAGGAAGGAAGAGTCAGAGAATCTGAATAGACAGATTACAGCTAGTGAAATTGAAGCAGTAATAATAATAAAAAAAACTCCCAACAAACAAAAGTTCTGGATTGGATGGCTTCACAGGTGAATATTACCAAACATTCAAAGAAGAACTAATACTTATCCTCTCAAACTATTCCAAAAAATTCAAGAGGAAGGAAGACCCAAAGCTCATTTTAGGAGCTCAACATTAGCCTAATTTCAAAACCAGATAAAGACACAACAAACGAAGATTACAGGCCAATATCACTGATGAACATAGGTGCTAAAATCCTCAGTAAAATATTAGCAAAATGATTCCAGCAATACACTAAAAAGATCATACACCAGCCCAGCTGGCCTGGCTCAGTGGTTGAGCATTGACCTGTGAAGTAGTAGATTATGGTTCAATTCTCAGTTGGGGCATATGCTGGGTTGCAGGCTTGATCCCCATTATAGGGCATGCAGAAGGCAGCCAATCACTGATTCTCTCTCATCATTGATGTTTCTATATCTCTCTCCCTCTCCCTTCCTCTCTGAAATCTATAATAACAAAAGCATAATATGGTAATTAGACTGAACATCCTTCTGGACAATCTTCTGGATGAAGCCCGGGTCCCGGGTGCCTGCCGGCGGCTGGATGGAAGCCCAGGTTCCGGGTGTTAGAGGGAAGCTGGTGCCAGCAGCCGGGGGAAGGAAGGCCTACTCTTTTTTTAAAAAAATATATTTTATTAATTTTTTTACAGAGCGGAATGGAGAGGGACAGAGAGTTAGAAACATTGATGAGAGAGAAACATCAATCAGCTGCCTCCTGCACACTCCCTACTGGGTATGTGGCCACAACCAAGGTACATGCCCTTGACCGGAATCGAACCTGGGACTCTTGAGTCTGCAGGCCGACACTCTATCCACTGAGCCAAACCAGTTAGGGCGGGAAGGAAGGCCTACTCTTGCATGAATTTCATGCATCGTGCCTCCAGTATATACATATATATTTTTTTTTCTTTTTCTTTTTCTAATGAAGTGATTTTTTTAAAAAAATATATTTTATTGATTTTTTACAGAGAGGAAGGGAGAGAGATAGAGAGTTAGAAACATGGATGAGAGAGAAACATCGATCAGCCGCCTCCTGCACATCTCCTACTGGGGATATGCCCGCAACCCAGGTACATGCCCTTGACCGGAACCGAACCCGGGACCCTTCAGTCCGCAGGCCGACGCTCTATCCCCTGAGCCAAACCGGTTTCGGCTGAAGTGATTTTTTAAAAAAAATATCATATACCACGCTCAAGTGAGATTTATTCCAGGGGTACAAAATTGGTACAATATCTGCAAAACGATAAACGTGATACACCACATAAACAAAACGAAGGGGAAAAAACCACATGATCATATCAATAGATGCAGAAAAAGCATTTGATAAAATCCAGCACCCATTTTTGATAAGTTATCTCAGAAAAAATAGGAATAGAGGGACCATACCTCAATGAAATAAAGGTGATATATATGACAAACCCACAGACAACATCATACTCAATGGGCAAAATTACAAATATTCTCCTTAAATTGGGAAGAAGACAGAGATGTCTGCTTTCACCACTCTTATTCAACACTAGGGGCCCGGCGCACGAAATTCGTGCACGGGGGGCGGGGGGTGTCCCTCAGCCCAGCCTGCCCCCTCTCACATACTGGGAGCCCTCAGGGGATGTCCTACTGATGGCTTAGGCCCGCTCCCTGCTCCCCTTGGGGAGTGGGCCTAAGCCATAGTCTGGCCTCCCTTTGTGGGAGGGGACCAGGCTGATCAGGGGAAGGCACCAGCCCCATCACTGCATGGCTGCAGCCACTGCCAGTCACCGCAGCCACCAAGGTGTTTTCATCAACACGGACTCCAGTCCCTTCACCATGAAAAAATGACAGCTTTCTTTAGGCATTTTCAAGATGTGTCTTTCATAGGATATGACATTTCTTTATTATTTTTTTCTATCCTCACCTGAAAATATGCTTCCATTGATTTTTAGAGAATGTGGAAGAGAAAGGGAAAGACAGAGAGAAACATCAAAGTGAGAAGAACACTTTGATTGGTTGCCTCCTGCATGAGTGCTGACCCAGGCCCCAGACAGGGAAGAGCCTGCAACCTAGGTACATGCCCTTGGTCAGAATTGAACCCAGACCCTGTGGTAGGCAGGCCGAGGCATTATCTACTGAGCCAAACCTGCTAGGGCAGGATATGATATTTCTTAGCCCTCCAGCAGCAGACCTTCGTTTTTTTCTCCAGGAGTGAGGTGGAAAAACCCTAGATCACCTTCTTGGATTCTTATTACCCAAGTTACTAAGAATATTACCAGTGGTATACAGGGAGCTTAGCCAATGAGTGGTCAGAAAAGGTGTTTCCTCTGTAGTTCACACCGATCCCCCACTCGGCCCCTACCCAGGCCTATGGCCTTAGGCTGGGAGTTAAGCCTGGGCAGGGGACCCCCAGTCTGCTCCGATCACCTGCCCAGGCCTAAGATCTCTGGCTGGGGCCTAGGGCCTGGACAGGGCACCTGCAGCTCGCTCTGACTGCAGGCTCCGCACCTGCCCAGGCCTCAGGCTTTTGGCCAGGGCGTTAGGCCTGGGCAGGGGATCCCCAGCCTGCTCGGATCTCCTACCCAGGCCTCAGGGCTTTGGCTGGGGCATTAGGCCTGGGCAGGGGACCCCCAGCCCGCTCCGATCTCAGGCTCCGCCCCTGCCCAGGCCTCAGGACTCTGGCCGGGGCATTAGGCCTGGGCAGGGGACCTGCAGCCCCGTGTGATCGCAGGCTCCACCCATACCCAGGCCTCAGGCTTATGGCTGGGGCATTAGGCCTGGGCAGGGGACCCCCAGTCTGCTCCGATCACCTGCCCAGGCCTAAGACCTCTGGCTGGGCATTAGGCCTGGGTAGGGGACCCCCAGTCCCAGGCGATTGCTGGCTCTGCCCCTACTCAGGCCTCAGGCTTCTGGCCGGGGGATCGCCAGCTCCACCTCCCCAGGTGGCATCTGGTGCTGCCCGCCCCACCTCCCCGGTCCCTGATCTTCAGCTCGGATCCCTCTGGTGGCATCTGGCGCTGCCCGCCCCACCCGCAGTATACAAATTTATCGGCCATCTTTGTGGGGTTAATTTGCATACTCTCCTGATTGGCTGGTGGACATAGCGAAGGTACAGTCAATTAGCATCTTTGTCTTTTATTAGTGTAGATACCTATTCTGACAGGTATGAGGTGGTATCTTATGATTTTAATTTGCATTTCTTTTATGATTAGTGATTTTGAGCATCTTTTCATATGCCTATTGGACGTCTGTGTCTATTCAGATCCTTTGCTCATTTCTTAATTGGATTTTTTTGTGTGTCTTGAGTTTGATAAGTTCTTCTAAATTTTGGATATTAAGCCCTTACCAGAGGTATGGACGAATATGTTCTCCCATTCAGTGGGTTGTCTTTTCATTTTGTTGATGGTTTCCTTTGCTGTTCACAAACTTTTTTAGTTTGATATACTCTCATTTGTTTAGATTTTCTTTTCTTTTCCTTGCCTGAAGAGATACTAGTATATAAGAAAAAATATTGCTACAAGAAATGACCGAGATTTTACTGCCTATGTTTTCTTCTAGGACTTTTATGGTTTGGAGTGTAATATGTAAGTCTTTAACCCATTTAGAGTTTATTATTGTGTATGGTGTCACAAGGTGGTCTACTATCATTTTTTTGATAGTAGCATGCATCTGTCCAATACCATTTATTGAAGAGACTATCTTTAGCCCATTGTATGTTTTTGCCTCCTTTGTCAAATATTAATTGATTATAAAGTCAGGAGCTTATTTCTGGCTCTCTATTCTGTTCCATTGATCTATATGTCTGTTTTATGCCAGTACAATGCTGTTTTGATTACTATGCCCCTGTAGTATAGTTTGATGTAGTGTAGTGTGATTCATCCAAGTTTGTTCTTCTTTCTCAAGATTTCTGGGGCTATTTGGGGTCTTCTGTGCTTCCATATAAATTGTTGAAATATTTGTTCTAGTTATACGAAATATGCCATCAGCATATCGATAGGAATTGCATTGAATTGTAGATAGCTTTGGGTAGTATGGACATTTTAATGATGTTAATTCTTTTTATTCATGAAGATGTTATATGCTTCTATTTATGTGTATCTTCTTCAATTTCTTTCTTCAGTGTGTTATAATTTTCAAAGCACATGCTTGGTTAAATTTATTCCTAGGTATTTTATCCTTTTAAAGTAATTGTGAATGGGATTGTTTTTTAGTTTCACTTTCTGGTAGTTCATTATTGATATATAAAAATACAACTGATTTCTGGACATTTATTTTGTGGAATCTTTAGGGTTCTCTATATACAGTAATGTATCATCTGCAAATAATGACAATTTTTCTTCCTTTCCAATTTGCATGCCTATTATTTCTTCTTTTTGTCTGATGACTGTGGCTAGGACTTCCAGCACTATCCTATCTAATAATAGACAAACATGGAAATTGACCATACCTTCGCTACGCCTCCCATTGGCTAATCAGCATGATATGCAAATTAACCACCAACAAAAATGGCGGCTAATTTGCATACTGCAGGCAGGGAGGGACAGCACAGCCACCAGCGCGAGCTGCCATCCCAGGCCACAGACTGGCCCCAGAAGCCCCAGAAGCCACCCAGAAGCCAGTGATTGGGGGGAGATGGGGGTCCCCTGTCCAGGCCTGATACCTCTGGCAGAGGCGTCAGGCCTGGGCAAGGGGCTGATCTGGTGATCAGAGGGTGATGGAGGTTGACGCCTCTGGCCCAGGCGTCAGGCCTGGGTGGGGGGCAGAGCTGGCAATAGGAGGGGTCTGGGGGTCCCCTGCCCAGGCCTAATGCCTGGCCAGAGGCATCAGGGCTGGGTTGGGGGCAGAGCCAGTGATCAGGGGGTATATGGGGGTCCCCTGCCCAGGTTGGGCCAGAGGTGTCAGGCCTGGGCAGGGGCAGAGCCGGCAATAGGAGGGGTCTGGGGGTCTCCTGCCCAGATCTGACGCCTGGGCCAGAGGCATTAGGCCTGAGCGGGGGGTGAAGCTGGTGATCAGGGGGAGATGGGGGTCCCCTGCCCAGGCCTGACACCTCTGGCGGAGGCATCAGGCCTGGGAAAGGGGCCGATCCCACAATCGGAGGGTGATGGGGGTAAACGCCTCTGGCTGAGGCATCAGGCTTGGGTGGGGGGCAAAGCCAGCAGTTGGAGTGGTCTGGGGGTCCCCTGCCCAGGCCTGAAGCCTGGGCCAGAGGCGTCAGGCCTGGGCAAGGGGTGGAGCCAGCAATCAGAGGGGTCTGGGCATCCCCTGCTCAGGCCTGATGCCTCTGGCGGAGGAGTCAGGCCTGGGCAAGGGGCCGATCTGGCGATCGGAGGGTGATGGGGGTCGACGCCTCTGGCTGAGGCATCAGGCCTGGGTGAGGGTGGAGCCAGTGATGGTGGGGGAGATGGGAGTCCCCTGTCCAGGCCTGATGCCTCGGCCAGAGGCGTCAAGACTGGAGAGGGGGTGGGCCAAGCCGGCAATTAGTGTGAACTACAGAGGAAACACCTTTTCTGACCACTCATTGGCTAAGCTCCCTGTATACCACTGGTAATATTCTTAGTAACTTGGGTAATAAGAATCCAAGAAGGTGATCTAGGGTTTTTCCACCTCACTCCTGGAGAAAAAAACGAAGGTCTGCTGCTGGAGGGCTAAGAAATATCATATCCTGCCCTAGCCGGTTTGGCTCAGTAGATAATGCCTCGGCCTGCCTACCACAGGGTCTGGGTTCAATTCTGACCAAGGGCATGTACCTAGGTTGCAGGCTCTTCCCTGTCTGGGGCCTGGGTCAGCACTCATGCAGGAGGCAACCAATCAAAGTGTTCTTCTCACTTTGATGTTTCTCTCTGTCTTTCCCTTTCTCTTCCACATTCTCTAAAAATCAATGGAAGCATATTTTCAGGTGAGGATAGAAAAAAATAATAAAGAAATGTCATATCCTATGAAAGACACATCTTGAAAATGCCTAAAGAAAGCTGTCATTTTTTCATGGTGAAGGGACTGGAGTCCGTGTTGATGAAAACACCTTGGTGGCTGCGGTGACTGGCAGTGGCTGCAGCCATGCAGTGATGGGGCTGGTGCCTTCCCCTGATCAGCCTGGTCCCCTCCCACAAAGGGAGGCCAGACTATGGCTTAGGCCCACTCCCCAAGGGGAGCAGGGAGCGGGCCTAAGCCATCAGTAGGACATCCCCTGAGGGCTCCCAGTATGTGAGAGGGGGCAGGCTGGGCTGAGGGACACCCCCCCGCCCCCCGTGCACAAATTTCGTGCACCGGGCCCCTAGTCCTACATAATAAAACCCTAATATGCAAATCAACCTAACGGCAGAACAATCGGGTGCTATGACGTGCACGGACCACCAGGGGGCAGACGCTCGATGCAGGAAATGCCCCTGGGGACAGCTCCTTCATTGAGCAACTAACCTCCTAGACTAGAGGGAGGCTACCAGTGGCAGTGATGGGGGGGGGGGGGCGGTGTGTGGAGCCAGTGGGCGGCACCAGGCCGCCAGCCAATTGGTTGCCAGTGGGTAGCAGGGGGCCCAATTGCCCCACCCACCGATTGCCCCACAGATTGGCCCTGATCGCCAGCCAGGCCTAGGGACCCTAACCTATATATTGGGAACAGTCTCTTAGATTTAAAAATTAAAACCTGGCAATGCTACTCTAACACTGAAAAAACAGGATGATGCAGCAATGACATGCATGTACTCTAGCTTGCACATTTTGTGGTCAACCCTGATTCTGACACTTAGAACTGTGTGACAAAGCCAATTATGTAACTTTTCTCTGCTTCAATTTTTCCACCCATAAGATGGGAGAAATGGTACTACTGCCTCAGAAGGATCATGTTATGTACTACTTTTTATAATCAGGGCAAAAAAATGTAGCTGCCCATACAACAGCAAGATGCCTTTCACCTGTATGAAAACTATGGTAACTGGTGTATGCAGCATCCTGGATTGCGAGAGGGATGTCCGACTGCTGGTTTAGGCCCAACCCCCAAGGGCACAGGCCGAGCTGAGGGCCACACACACACACACCCCTATGCATGAATTTTGTGCACCAGACCTCTAGTTATCAATAAATTAACAAACAAGTGTTGGTGATGATGTGGAGAAAAAGGAATTCTTGTGCACTGTTGGTGTGAATGCAGACTGGTGAAGTCACTGTTGAAAGCAATATGGAGTTACCTCAAAAAATTAAAAATGGAACTTCTTATGACCCAGCAATTCCACTTCTGGGAATTTATCTGAAGAAACCCAAGACACTAATTCAAAAGAATATATGCATGTCTATGTTCATTGTAGCATTACTTATAATAACCAAGATTTGGAAGCAGCCCAGTGCCCATCAGTAAATGAATGGATAAAAAAAGCTGTGGTACATTTACACAATGGAATACTACTTGGCTGTTAAAGAAGAAAATCTTAACCTTTGTGACAGCATAAATGGACCTGGACAGGATTATGCTAAGTGAAATAAGTCAGTCAGAGAAAAACAAATACCATATGATTTCACTAATGAACAAAATGACCTAACAAAGCAAAGTAGTGACAGACTCATAGATAGAAAACTGACAGGGTCCCGGGGAAAGGGAGAGAAGTGGGGATGTTGGGGGGTATTGAGCAAAAAAATAAAAAAATAGGAAAAAAATTCATGGACAGGAACAACAATGTGGTGATTGCTGGGGGAGGTGGAGGAAGGTGGAGAAGGATATAGGGGAGATAAATGGTAATGGACAGAGACTTGACTTGGGGTAGTGAACATGCAATACAGTGTAGAGATGATGTGTTATAGAACTGTGCACCTGAAACCTGTATAATGTTTTTATTGGTTGAAGATGCAACTTTTTAAAAATTTTTGTTATTGATTAAAGCATTACATGTTTCCTTTTACCCCCATTGGCCTCTCCCCAGCCACTCCCCCCACCCATCCCCAGCACAAGCCCTCACCCCCCCTGGTGTTGTGTCCAGGCTTATATGCATGCATACAAGTCCTTTGGTTGATCTCTACCCCCTTATCCCCACCCCCGCCTTCCCTCTGAGGTTTGAAGGTCTGTACGATGCTTCTCTGTCTCTGGATCTATTTTTGTTCATCAGTTTATGTTGTTCATTATAATCCACAAATGAGTGAGATCATGTAATATTTATCTTTCGCTGGCTCGTTTATTTCACTTAGCATAATGCTCTCCACGTCCATCCATGCTGCTGCAAATGGTAGGAGTTCCTTCTTTTTTAGAGCAGCGTAGTATTCCATTGTGTAGCTGTACCACAGTTTTCTAATCCACTTATCTGCCTATGGACACTTAGGCTGTTTCCAAATCTTAGCTATTGTAAATTGTGCTGCTATGAACATAGGGGTGCATATATCCTTTCTGATTGGTGTTTCTGATTTCTTGGGTTATATTCCTAGAAGTGGGATTACTGGGTCAAATGGGAGTTCCATTTTTAATTTTTTGAGGAAACTCCATACTGTTCTCCACAGTGGCTGCACCAGTCTGCATTCCCACCAACAGTGCACAAGAGTTCCTTTTTCTGCACATCCTCTCCAGGATTTGTCATTTGTTGATTTGTTGATGTTAGCCATTCTGACAAGTGTGAGATGGTACTGTATTGTTGTTTTGATTTGCATCTCTCAGATGATTAGTTACTTTGAACATGTTTTCATTTGTCTCTTGGCCTTCTGTATGTCCTCTTTCAAAAAGTGTCTATTTAGGTCCTTTGCCCATTTTTTGATTGGATTGTTTATCTTCCTTTTGTTAAGTTGTATGAGTTTCCTGTAAATGTTGGAGATTAAACCCTTATCGGAGATAACATTGGCAAATATGTTCTCCCATTCATTGGGCTTTCTTGTTGTTTTGTTGATGGTTTCTTTTGCTGTGCAGAAGCTTTTTATTTTGATGTAGTCCCATTTGTTTATTTTCTCCTTAGTTTCCATTGCCCTAAGAGCTGTATCAGTAAATATATGGCTACGACATATATCTGATATTTTGCTGCCTGTGGATTCCTCTAAGATTTTTATGGTTTCCCGTCTTACATTTAAGTCCTTTAGCCATTTTGAGTTTATTTTTGTATATGGGGCAAGTTGGTAGTCTAGTTTCATTCTTTTTGTATTACCTGTCCAATTTTCCCAACACCATTCATTGAAGAGACTGTCTTGACTCCATTGTATGCTCTTGTCTCTTTTGTCAAATATTAATTGAGCATAGTGGCTTGTGTTGATTTCTGGGTTCTCTGTTCTGTTCCATTGGTCTATATGTCTGTTCTTATGTCAGTACCAGGCAGTTTTGAGGACAGTGGCTTTGTAATATAGGTTGATATCTGATATTGAGATTTCTCCTAATTTGTTCTTCTTTCTCAGGATTGCTGCGGCTATTTGGGGTCCTTTTTTATTCCATATGAATTTTTGGAGAGTTTGTTCTAGGTCTGTGAAATATGCCATTGGTATTTTAATGTGGCATGCATTGAATCTATAGATTGCTTTGGGTTGTATGGACATTTTAATGATGTTGATTCTACCAATCCATGAACACGGTATATTCTTCCATTTGTTTATGTCTTCCTCTATGTCTTTTTTCAATGTCCTGTAGTCTTTTACCTCCTTAGTTAAGGTTATTACTAGGTATCTTAATTTTTTTTTATTGCAATGGGAGATGGGATTTTCTTTTTAATCTCTCTTTCTGTAAGTTCACTATTGGTATATAAAAATGCCATAGATTTCTGGGTGTTAATTTTGTATCCTGCTACATTGCCAAATTCATTTATTAAGTCTAATAATTTTTTATGGAGTCTTAGGGTTTTCTATGTACAATATCATTATCTTCAAATAATGAGAGTTTTATCTCTTTTTTCCAATTTGGATGCCTTTTAATTTCTTCTTCTCATCTAATTGCTATGGGTAGCACTTCCAGTACTATGTCAAACAGGAGTGGTGAGAGTGGGCATCCCTGTCTTGTTCCTGTTCTTAGGTGAAATGGTTTTAGTTTTTGCCCGTTGAGTATGATGTTGACTGTGGGTTTGTCATATAAGGCTTTTATTATGTTGAGGTCTGATCCTTCTATTCCCACTTTGCTGAGGGTTTTTATCAAGAAAGGGTGTTGGATTTTGTCAAATGCTTTTTCTGCATCAATTGATATGACTATGTGATTTTTATCTCTCAGTTTATTTATGTGATGTATCACATTTATTGATTTGTGGATATTGTACCATCCTTCCATCCCCAGAATAAATCCCACTTGGTCATGGTGCATGATCTTTCTAATGTAATGCTGGATCTGATTTTCCAGAATTTTGTTGAGGATTTTGGCATCTATGTTCATGAGGGATGTTGGCCTGTAATTCTCTTTCTTTGTAGCATCTTTATCTCACTTTGGGATTAGGGTAATGCTGGCTTCATAGAAAGAGCTTGGAAGTGTTCCTTCCTCTTGAATTTTTTAGAATAGTCTGAGGAGGATAGGTTTAATTCTTCTTTGAATGTTTAGTAACACCCCTGTGAAACCTTCTGGTCCTGGGCTTTTGCTTGCTGAAAGTTTTTTGATTATTGCTTTAAATTCCTCCATAGTTATTGGCCTATCGAGAATTTTTTATTCTTCCTAATTGAGTTTTGGAAAGTCATATTTTTCTAGGAATATGTCCATTTATTCTAGGTTGTCTAGTCTGTTGGAATAGAGTTGTTCATAGTAATTTTTTATAATCCTTTGTACTTCTGTAGGGTCTGTTGTTATTCCACCTCTTTCATTTCTGATTTAGGGGCCATGACTCCCAAAGTCTTTCCCAAAGGAGGGGGTGTCTTCTGGAAGGGAAGAGACCTGACCCTCTTGCTCTTTGAGGTGGGACCTCTGTTGGAAGTGCCAAAACACTCACCCTGTTTTGTTTTGCTTTGTTTATTTTCTAATTCAGAGGCAACATTGCAGGGCTGAGGGAAGACTTCAAACTTTTTCATAAAAGAAGCTTCAAGTCAAATAGCCTTGTAGCTCTTCCATCAGTCCACTGGAGCACCAGCCACAGTGATAACTTGTTCACATGTAATTCCATGTTCAAGTATTGGATGGGACATTGTGAAATGTCAGTTAAGAGAATTTTTGCTTAATAAAGTGCCTTTGCTCCATAAAGTTGGCACATTCTAAGGCCCCATGAAGCTTCAGACAAGCAGGTCTACTTAAATACACCAGCATCTGCATTCCCCAGCTCCCCACTGCTTGCAGCCTCAGGAGTCTGCCTCAGAAGCCATCCAGGACAACCTGCTGGCCAGCCACGTACCCTTGGCTCCTTCTGACCCAGACCTATCAGAACTTCCTTCACTGGAGGCTGTTGAGGGCACCGGCAAGGATCACTGTACATCTCCAGGGGTACTATTTACAACCCATTCCATGCAAAATGGCCCCTCAGCACAGCTCCCAAGAATACACCATGGGAATGGTGTCCTTTAGAATTGTACAAGGTGGTGTTTCTGATGCCCACACAGGACCACAAGGATGCATGGCCCAGACTCTGAGCCGAGGCCATCTGGGCTTTCTAGACTCTAGATTCAGAGCCTCCTCATACTTCATGCTCCTGAGCTATAGCTGCTCCCGGAGCACCCTCACCTCACACACTGTGGTCCAGAGAGGTTCCAGTGTGGAATAGAGCACGTTCCTTCCTTGTGAGTTATTCCAGAGCCTCAGCCGGTCTACTCACTCCCTTGACCCCTTCCCTGAGAATTCAGTCATTGAGTTCTGCCCAGTTGTCACACCTCCTCACCTGGCACCAGGCCTGTCCTCTCCTGCAGAGAGGGAAGGGATCCCCACTGCTTAGCTCATTAAGGGAGAGCCCTGAGTGCCCAACCTGGGGCTTCATCTTGTGGGCCTACCCCGAGGAGCCTGGGAATCAGTGCTCCTCCCAAAGTTACTTATTAGGAAATGAAAGTCATTTTAAAGCAATGTTGTGCTGCTTCATTGAAGTTGCCTTCATAAATAGTTTAAAGGTGGTTATTAGGAAAACCACAGGTACAGAGAGGAAGCTGCTGAGACTGGGCGGAGAGGAGACCTGTAAGGTCTCTGCTGCGGGGCTACCGCCACCACGGAAACCTTCACCCCTTCAGAGGGCGGGCACTGTGGGGGACTGCAAAAAGGAAGAGCCCACATTATTAGGCTGCACCACCCCTTGCAGGAGGAGGCTGAGCAGATACGCATGCTTCTGTCTTTGAATTGAACCCCACAGAGCTATATAACAGAGTCCTATGGCCATGGCACCGAGCCAGATCAGGAGCTTTCTGGGTCCTCCTCTGAGCTTTGCTCCCAGCTGCTCCCAGTTCCTCCTCTTCTCTGAGCTCAATGATACAGCAGAGAAGAGGCTGATGTTTCTAAATGTGTGGATGCTGTCCTTTGCTCTCCTCTGCCACTCCCTCATCTACTCCTTCTCTCCCACTCACAGTCATACAGGGCCATGTCAGATCAGGAACAGCAGAGCCACAGCACGTACACAGAGCCAGACAGGCATTTCCATGAGCACCTTGGCCTGCCTCACCTCACTCCAGCACACAGGGAGAGCCGGTTCAGGGACTGGGAGGGGTAAGAAAGGCATCTGCCTGCTGCCCCATCTTCCCTCTGATGGGGGTGGGGCCTGGAGGGAGGCACTATGGCTGTCTCTAACTCAGTGCCTCTCCTTGAAAAGAGCCTCTTTCTCTTCCACAAGCCAAAGCCAACAAGCCAATTAAACCCTGAGAAAGCAGAATCGACCCGCAGGCTACAGGATGACATTGATCTGTTCTGCTAGTACCCAGGAGCCATGGCTGCTTCTTCGTGTGCCTGGAGCTTCTCTATTGCCATCACCCTCTGAGCAATGAACCATCCTCCCACCCCTATCTCTATCATACCCTCCCCACCCCCAAACACCCTATCTCGCTGCCTATCCCCTCTCTATTTCTCAGGGAAAATCTCTCTGCTTTGTCTGGGCTATGCTTGATGCCATCTGCTCAGACCTATCCGACGGGTTGTAAATGGTATCCCTGAGCATGGAGAGGACACCAAGGCAATCAGCACCCTAGCCAGGCCTCCTGGGTCACCCTGCATCATAAGTGTAGATGAGGTGGCCCTGCAGAGCCTCCATCCTCTGGGTGACCTCTTTCCATCTCAGTGAACCAGGGAAGGGGGCACGATTCTTGTCTCTATTTTACAGGTGCTTACCTGTAAGGTCTCAGAGCATTCAGTTCCCCAAGGGTTATCAGGGAGTGTCTCCCACACAGAGCACAGGGCAGTGGTCAAACAAGGCTTAGGGAATCTTCTCTGGTAAATATAAATAGAGAATGACTTGCAATTACCATATCAATTATTTATGGGCAAATGGGGACTTCTAAGAGATTTTCAAAATAGTTTATTGCCTTAAATAGGTTAAGTACCTTTGGCAGCCTCATTTCCACTAGTCACTTGCTGGGAAATCCTGTTTTCAGGGGGTAGTGCAGAAGTAATCTTCAGCCTGGTCCTTTCCATTCAGAGGTTGATGAATGTGGTTTGGGTACTTCCCTGCTTGCACTGGGCTGGCAGGGGACAAATGCAGACCTGCTCTGCAGAGGAGATGAACTCCCAAAGAACAGTGAAGGAGCCAGTGCCTTGCCATGGCTGTAAAACACCAGGTGCAGCCAGAGACCAGAGTGACACACAGGGGGGCATGTGTAGGATTTGCCTGGGCAGAGGAGACAGAGGGCAGATCCATGAGGGGAAGAGCTTGAGCAATGGCTTATGACCAAGATTGAATATGGTCCATACAATGCCTGCTCTCCACAGGTCACCTCTGTCCCCTTCTCCTTCATCATCCATCCTCCCAACAGCAGAATGACCCCTTTCCCAGTAGGGCAGAGCCTGTTCCACAAACACCTGGGGTCCAGAATCCCTGGCTGCTAGCGCATTCTCTTTTGGGGCTGACCCAGATCTTCCTTGCTGCAGCAGGCAGGGGACACTCAGGACAGCATGGAGAGAGACATCCAGGCAATCAGCACCCCAGCCAGGCCTCTCGGGTCACCAAGGCCCTTGGCATGGTCACACAAGGAGGCTGAGCTCCCTCTGCAACCTGGCCAGCTGTGGGTTCCCGGAATGTTTGCTCAAGCTGCCATCATGAGCACATAGACTTCAAAGCAATTATGAAAGCTAGAGGAACAAGAAGCAGTGCAATCATTTGTTAGCAGCAAATTACACTAAATTATCTTAGCAAATGAGGCAAAATGTAGTTCCGTGGCTGGCAGAGACCCATGTCCATCCATCCTGCCAGCACCCAAGACTAGGGATCATAGTCTGCAGAAACTGTTTAGGAGAGAATATTGAAGCACAAGAGGCAGGATGGGAGTCTGACGGCCTGTGAGTTATGGGACTAGGTAGGAAAACCCTGGCTAGATAAAATTTGAGCCTGAGGAAGGACAAGAGACCAGAAACCCTGCAGGAGGTGAATGGGGGCAGTGGTAGAGGAGAGAGGCTCTGCTCTGATGACTCTGGATGTGGCAGGTCTGCAGCACGGCAGAGGCCCCAGGACGTCCTGGAGCAGAAGCAAATTTGAGACAGGGAGGGAAGAAAGCAGGAAGACTGTGAAAGCTGCTTCTTGAGCCTGGCACACACACACAGACTGAGTGCTGCCAGGAGAAGGACAGATGGTCCTCACCTCACGGAGAACATGGTGCTAGAGGGAGGGTGGGAGGGAGCCAGAACCAGCCACAGGCTGTGCACATCTGGAGGACTGGGGGTGACAAAAGAGAGAGAGACACGGGGAGAAAGCGGGGGAAGGCCCCTCATTTCCTATACTGAACTGAAAAGGACTGAGCCATTGTCCAAGCTATCCTTTCTCACTCTACCAGAGCCTACATACCTGGTCTGACCAAGGGATGGGACTCAGAGTTCCTGCTCTCTCCTGGGCCGGACAACACAGGGAATGCTCCCCCTCCCCCCGCTTCTCCAATCTAACCATGATCTTGTCCCTCAGCCTTTCTTGCACCTGTATTTTCTGTGCATCCTTCAGTGAGAAAACAAACACCTCTTGTGTCCTCAGCCTTTCCCCAGCATCTGAGCAGCAAATCTGATAGAAGAGTAGTGCCATCAGACACTGATTCAGTGATCATTTAGAAGAGCTGGCTTATCTCAGGTGCCTGGTCTCAAAGATCTCTCCTCAGGGTTGTCCTCTGAAACTTATTTTACAATAACTTGTAAGGCTGGCTAGAGCACATGAAATATTTAGCAATGATCTCAACCAACTGCACCAGAACTTCTAGGAAGGGAGCCCAGGTACTTCTATTCTTAAAAGCCTCCTAAGTGATTCTAATGTGCAGCCAGGGTTAAAAACCACTGGATTAATGGGATCCAGAGCAGTATCACTAGGAGCATAACACTCAGGATCAGGGAGGTGAGAGACTGCTCTATTATGACCTGAAATATTACAATCCATGCCAGGGCCTCATTCTAAAAAGACAGTGATGAAACCAACATGTCCAGAGGATAGCAGTGGGGGTGGAGAAATCATATCAGCTGAGGAAGGTTGAGGGGAGGGGGCTATTTTGCTGCTCAGACGCTGGGGAAAGGCTGAGGACAAAAGCCACGGGCACGCTGTTTGCCCCATGAGACCCAGGGTTTCCAATGCTCTAACAAGCACCACCTCATTAGCGGTGAAATAATGTCATCATAATTACCTGGAGCTGGTGGAACCAAATGGCAGGTTAGGAACATCCTCAGACACAAGAGCAGATTTAACTTGCCCCGAGGCACCTACACCCAGCGAGGTGCTGATGAACCGCCTCCATCCATTATGGTCAGGTGTTCCAAGTGTAGGATGCGGGGCTCAGCCCAACCCCAGCACACGCTCAGACCACTTCATCCAGCAGGAGGCAGACATACTCCCCTCCAGGACTGGGGTCCCAGGAATGGGAAGATAGCTTCCCGGGAACGGAGGCAGCCGTGGCCACAGGCAGATGCTGAAGGGAAAAGCAGTCCAGAGTAGGTGGGAGAGGAAGAGATGATCACAGGCACATCCACTGCTGAGTTAGGTTCCATCCCTGACCAGCTAGGGTGGGAACTGCCAGCAGCCTTCCTGTCCCTCCTAGAATCGGTTTTGCTGGTGGCCTAAATATTCTTTGCTTGCAGGTTCTTGCTGCCACGGGGACTGGCTATAAAGGCAGCCCAAACAATTGGTAACTCTACCATTTGAAATGCACAGGCCTGTGACCCCAAGTTTCCACTTAATGGGCTCCATACTGTAGAAACTCTAGCACAAGTCCACATTGTTTATATCCAAACTAGATATACGAACTGGCAAAATATATTTCAGAACAGTAGTACCATCAGATACTATGTAATAATTTAAATAGAATGAGGAGCTCTTTGCAAGAAGCTAGACACAAAAATAGAATATATTATTCTAGATACAGCTCTGGATCCCATTAATCCAGTGGTTTTTAACCCTGGCTGCACATTAGAATCACTTAGGTTTTTAAGAATAGAGGTACCTGGTGCCAATGGTTGAGATCATTGCTAAATATTTCATGTACATGCACCAGGGGCTCTAGCCAGAAGCAGAGAACTCTGAAAGAGGAAACTATAGGATTCCACTTATATGAAGTTAAAGGACAAGCACAATGAATCTGTGGTGAAAGCAGCCAGAATAATATCTCTGGTGGGGCCATTGACTGGGAAGCATGTGTGTATGTGAGAACATGGGCCCACCCCTTCCCAAGCTCCAACTCCCCCTCCCACCCTGTGGGAATATGATGAAGGCCATCAGTAAGCAGACTGGGACCGACCTTGGGAGCCTGGCCAGCTCCTCCATCAAGAAACTGCCAAAGAGAAACTGCCTGGGCTGTGAACGAGTGTAGAGAAACAGCTAGCGCTCCGGTCTCCCACAGCTGTGTGCGGGCCGGGCCTGTGCCGTTTGTTGTTCCCTACCCTCTACACAACCGCGTGCTGCGAGCGAGCCCTGTGCCGCAGACCACACTGCTCAGCCACCACCCGTGCGCACGCAGTAAACCCGTCTTTCACAGCTAGGCTTCTGCGTTATTTCTTTAAAATCCACAAGCAATACCCCCAGGTTTTCTCAGACCTTGGCTCTTTGCATAACAAAGGGGCTCTGGGAACTTTCTGGATTCTAAAAGTGTTTTATATCTTGACCTGGATGATGGTTGCATGGGTAGAGATACTTGTGTGAAAATTCATGGAGCTATACACTGAGAACTAGTGTCTTTTAAACACTAGATGTATGTTACACCTCATTTAAAAAGTAAAGAAACAGAAGAACTAACTTGGGTAAAGAAAAAAACAACAGAAGTTGCAGAATAGTATGTCTGACTTTATTTTTGTAAATGTGTAACCTGGGGAAAAGTCTGGAAGGACAGCAAACCCTTAATAGTGCTTCCCTCTGAGTAGGGGACTGGAGGTGAGGATAAGCACGTTATACATTTCTCTTTTGCTTGCATTTGGATCTGCTTCTCCCCACCCCAATCCATTCTGCCTCCTCACTTCATGTCAGCCTCCAGCTTCTCTACAGCGGCTTTGGGGTTTGGCTACTTGAGGCAAACTTTGGCTCCATATCTCAGTTTATTACTTGGGCTTTGCAACAGGATATGTGGACATTGCCCCACTCAGATCAGCCATGGTCTCTGCTCATTGGCCCACAAGGATCAGCATCCCACTCAACAACTGCCTCCTGGGGTGAGCACGGTCAGGGGCCTACCCTGAGCAGACCTCTTGGAAGGCACCATTCACGCCTGTGAATAGAAGCAGAGCACTCTGAGGGAGGAAAGAGGCAGGTAGAGAAAGACAGGGTGACTCAAGTCCCCTGGCCATGCTGTTTTCACTCCCACCAGTCTCGTCCCTTGTCCCTCCTTGGAGTGGTCAGATATGCTAATTAGTCTTCACAGCCTTGGTTACAAATGGTCCTGGAGTTGAATTCCAGTCACACCTCAAGCCAGGCAAATGAACCCTTGCTCTGTCCTCTTTTTAATATGGATGTGACACCTGCAGGCTACAGCTTGACGCACTGTGAGAATTATTTCTCCATTAAAATGCAGGAGTTGGAGCTTTGCCCAGTAAGCACAGCTAAAAATACTGCTCTCTGGGTACTTGTCACAGGGAACTTAGTGGCCACCTTCCTCAGCCCCCCTTCCCCCCGCCCCCCCAGGCAGGTCTCTTACCTGCTAGGTCACTCCAAGAAGCACTTAATACAGTGTCATCTCTAAGCCTTAACCTGCCCTGTTAGAAAGGAAAAGCACTGGTAATCATACCTGTTTTACAGATGGACAAACTGATTCAGTCAGCTTGTTCTGGGCCACAAAATCACCTAGGGAGCAAGAGTGTACAACCTCGACTGCAGGAGAGGAAAGATAAGCCCTACTATGTGCCCAATACTTTATAGTTTGCAGTGTCTTCTTACCCACTGCCTGTCCAACCCTCACAACAATCCTATGAAATGAACAACTGTCATCCCACCTTATGATGGGGCTGAAGCCCAGTGACGTGAGCAAAGCCGAGGTGGTGGATGGGGGAAGCAAAGGCAGAGACTCCCACGGACCTTTTGGTTCTAAACCAGCGGTGGGACTTCAGGCAAGGTGACCCTATCGCTTCCGGGACCTCCTACTTTATAACAAGTGCTCCAGTTAGCAAAGACTGTCACATGCTTTCAGAACAGGACGCATCCCCCTACTTAATAGGTAAGAACATTAAGGTTCAGAAGTATGACGACTTGTCACAGGTTAGTAGTGGAGCCAGGAACCAAATTCAAGTGTCCCGACCCTCAGCCCTGGCTCCTGCTGCCGCCCCAAGGCCTGCAGGGCTCTGGGACCAACGGGCAGGCTGGCGCGGAGACTCCGTGCTCCAGGGAAAGGAGCACGAGCACCCTGCAAGCGCCCGCGGCCTGAAGCTGGCTCTCTGGAGGCCCGTGAGCCTGCCATGCTCACCCTCCTTCTGTCTTCGGAGGTGGAAAGTGGTGAGAACCTCAGGCCTACCTTTCACATAAGAAAAGAAGGCCCAAGGAAGCGAACACCTTGCTCCGGGCCACGGGCCCCCTGAGTCCGGTGTTGCTCAGTGGTTGAGTGTTGACCCATGGACCAAGAGGTCACTGGTTCCATTCCCTGTTCGGGCACATGGCCAGGTTTGGGCTCGATCCCCAGTGAGGGGCGTGCAGGAGACAGTCGATCAATGTCTCTCTCTCATCAATGTTTCTATCTCTCCCTCTCCCTTTCTCTCCCAAAGCCAATAATCATAATAAAATTTTATTAAAAAGAATAGCACGCAGAACTCCTTTCCTGGTACCAGCTTCTCACTGGGTCTCAGCTTCCCCATCTGCAAAATGGGGTATTCGCAGAAGCCCTAAACAACCCGGGGGCCAGTCTTCTTTATGGGGTGTTTTAGGAGTGAGTGGAGCCCCATACAGTAACCAAAGGGCCTTTCTACATGGCCAACTTCACTTTACCAAGAGAGAAACTGAGGCCAGGGAGGGGCGACATGGCTCCCGAGACCGAGTGCTGAAGGATGGTGAAAGGAGGTCCAGCTGTGATGTCCAGGAAGGAATCCTTCCTGCTGAGTCCTGACCCGGCCCTATTCCATGCACTTCACAGAGAAAAAGCTTTCTACAAAGGCATTTATTTTCCCCCAAGTACCTCCCTCCCTCCCCCCAGTTTATGAAATTCCTGAGAGTCCCACATTTAAATTAGAAATCCCATGTCTTCACTGTTGGTGAAGGGAGCTATGTCAGTGGGAGAACATCAGAAGTTCATTCTACCAGAGGCTGGGGGCTGGCCAAAGAGAGGCCAGGAAATGTCTGCCCAGCCCCAGAATAGCACCGTGGTGGGGGGAAGGGAGGAGGGCTGTACCCCTGGCCGAGGCCCCAGGCATCCTTCTTGCTGGGCTCTAGGGTCTGTTTGGTCTTGCCTGGCTGACCACCTGCTCACCCTGAAAAGACACTTTTGGGGACCATCAGCTTCTCACCAGTTGGAGTGAAGAGGCTCCATCCCTTTCTCCAGGTTTCTACCCACCTCCTGCCACCCTGAGTAAGAACCAGAGATGGGATGGGGTGAGGTGCCTAGGTAGCTGGGGGCACAGCAGAGGGGTACAGCAGGGAGAAGGCAGGAGCCCCTCCCATGAACTGCTATTTCCTCACAGGGTTGCAGCTGAAGGGCAAGTCCTTGAGGAAGCAGCTTGTCTTCTCAGGGAGGGTTCCCCACACCTAACACAGTGCCAACCCCATGGCGCCCAGGGTACATTACTTGAATGAATAAGCAAAGGAACAGAAGCTGATCCCCAGGACCCAGTGTGACCAGCACGTGCTTCCCGCGGGGATGGTGGGCAGAGGGGGGCTCACAGGGCACAGACCAGGGCACCTTGGAAGAGACCGGCCCAGGGGGAGCCTGTACGTGTTCCAGCACGTGCACCGGTACCTCTGCATGCCTGGGAGGGGACCTGTGTTCACTCAGTGGAGGAGGGAAAGGCCGGCCTTGGGGCCAGCGTGGGAGAAAGCAAGAGGAGACACCGCTAGACTCAAGGCGATAGATACTGAGGCTACAGTGCCCCATCTGAGGATATGGATTACAGGCAGGTGGGAGGAAGTCTGAGAAGTGAGAGCTAGTGTATCAGGGCCACTAGAAAAACAAGGTGAGGAGTGACTATGTATCGTGTCTTTGGAGAAACAAGCCAGAGGGTCAGTCTGAATGCTGAGTGCTCTAGAGAAAAAGGCAGCCAGATGGTCCATGTAGAGTATCCATTGGAGAAACAAGGTGGTGGGGTCTGTGTATTGTGTCCATAAGAAATAAGGCAGCAGGATGGCTTGGGAGTCGTGTCCATTGGCGAAATGAGGCTGTACGTGGTCTTGTATCGCATCCTCTGCAGAATGAGTAGATTCGCCAGGACGGGAGCCATCTGTTGGGGGCAAGGGAGCCCCAGCCCCGGGCTCACACAGAGGCCCCAGTGCCGGCAGAGGGGGGCCCAAGGCAAGGGCAGCAGCTCCCGGATCCTTTGGTCAGGCTATTTCTGGTCCATCACCTAAATTTCATGATGGGAAGAAAAAAAGGGGGGGAGGAGCATTAAGTGCCTGAGTTCTACTCTTGGGAGAGTGCCAGAAGCCCAGGCACATGGTCACATACTTCAGAGCGGGCAGTGTGTGGGGGAGTGGCCACAGGGTTCCAGCTGGCCGTCCCCAGCACTAAGCGCTGCCCCACGGCCCAGAAAGACACAAACACCGGAGTTGGGCATCAGACAGACCACCAGGGCGCCTGAGGGAGACTGCTTAGTCCTCACCAATCCCCATGGGTCCACTCAACTCCAACACTTCCCTCCCACTGGCCCCTCTGCCTGGCACATCTTTCCCTTCCCATCTCTTCTGTCCGCCAGTAGGAAACCCTTTCCAGCTTCTCTTTCCCACGCCAATATCCCTAGCAGCCATGCTGTGGGAAACCTTCCTCCCCCTGGCTTCTTGTCTCCATGTAGGGGGCACCTCGTGGATTCATAGCCCTGGCCTCACTCTACTCCTGGCCTGAATGGAGAGTTTAGAAGGAGGAGAGGGACATGTGTGACCCCACCCTTCCCTCTCCCATTCTTTGGGGGTCTGTCTGTCCGAGAAAATAGCTCTCCTCCTGTGGACTGCCCCTGTGCTTGCCCAGCAAGTCCAGAGCCTGAGACCCAGAGGAAAGCTCAATGCGGGGATGAGCATCCAGGAATTCCTAACAGGGACACCAAGGTGACTTGAAAAAACTCTAAGGCTCCATAACCTTTGGCAACCAACCTTGATTTTCTAGGTGGAAGCCACTCAGGTCTGTAATTGGCAGTTAGATAGACATGAGCAGAGCAAGGACAATAGGCCAGGTACAGAAGGTCACCAGGGTGGTGCCTAGCAAAGGACAATTATAAGGTGGGACCTCGCTCCCAGGGTGACTTCTCCTCCCCTAGCATATGGCTGGTTATGGGGTTTGGATCCCATAACCTTTCCTCCCTGGAGATAACATATAGGCCTCAGTTGGATTTCAGTTCCAGGCCCAAATAAGCAACAAAACCAGCCATGGCTGACCTCAGGACCTGCTGCATTGGATAATGACCCCCTGCCCTGACCACCACCAGCCAATCAGTGGAGACCTAGACCCTAAAAGGACACCTGGAAAGCTGCTGAATACTCTATTGAGATTTTCCCTGGGACCCCCTAAACTCTCCACCCTTAAAACCCTTAGGATGGAGGACCCAGTGTGCTCTCCCTTCTGAGAACATGCCCTTGCCTTTCTCTCCCTCTCCCCCTCGTTTCCTCCCCTCCCTCTCCCCTTCCCTCTCCCTCCCTGTCCCCCTCCCAGCCCCAGGCACTTTACCATTTGCTTCCTCACTCCCAAGCTCCAAGGGCCCTTCCTTTACCTCTACAATTTGTTTATTAAGTGCATTTCTTTCAGAATTACTTTTTTACCTCTATGATTTACTAAATAAATGTTCTCTTACTGCTGGGTCTTGCCTCTGAATTCTTTCCTAGCCAGAACCCAAGTACCGAGGTTGCTGAACCCAGGTTTGGTCTGACCCCACGCTTCAGAGGGCAGAGTAACCAAGGTCCCAGCAGCTCTACTAGGGGTTGCGAGGGGAGTGGAGGCTGCTCTTCTGGGGAGCAGGTCACCAGCAAGGGGTGTAATCACTTCCCCATGACCCTCCATGCCTCCTACACACAAGTGCTCAGACACACACAATCTCAAGGACCAAGTGTCATTACCTTCTTTGTTTTCAGAGTGTTTTAGAGGCCTCAGGACTGCAAAAAAGGAAGAAGCACATAGTTAGGAGGAACTGTGGAAAGTTGTGCTGTAGAGGGTGGTGTGGAGAGATAGAAGGACTGGGAGGAGGAGGCAGGAGAGTGGGGGAAACATCATAGCACCAAGGAAGGGGGCCTAGGCTGCTGTTCCAAGTCCCAGCTCCACTCTGGGGCTTGTCACTCCCATCTCTAGGCCTTGGTTTTCTGCATCAGTCGAATGAGAACAACTACCTGCCCTCCAGTGAGATAGAGAGGTGGTATCTACTCCAAAACACAGGGAAGTAAGGAGCTAGAGAGGCTGCGGGTGTCCCCGGAAGTCCCCAGGACCATGTGGAACAGACACTGACCAAATCTCTAAGCCACCAGCTCCTGCTCTCACTTCTTTCAACTCCATCTGCCTCTGAGCATGAAAAAAGGAGGCCTGATCCCAGAGCCATCTCCACATCCAGACACCAAAGGCAGATAATTAATTGGCATAATTTATAGCAGTCCCGGGTGACCATTTCTTGCCCTTCGTTTTGTGGGGGTGAGGAGGGAACTGGTGTCAACTAGCATCATCCCAGATGGCTCAACAGGAACCTGCCTTTCCTAGCCCAGGAGCCAGAAGGGAAGGCTATGAGGGCACCATGGCCACGGGATACCAGCACGTTGGCACCCACCCCACACTGGGCTCCCAGTTTGTGTCCCCACAGCACCGGGACCTTTGCAAACCTCTTTCCTATCCTGTCACTTCAGAGAGCTCCAAAACCAGCTTCGGGCGCCATCAGAGCAAGGGCAGGATGACATTTACAGATGGGAAACGGAAGCCCAAAGGAGCAGAGTTACCAGAGTTACTCAACCTGTATCCAGAATGGGACTGTCTTACACTACCTGCCTAGTAACAGGACTCCAAGGTACTGAGCACTTCCTAGGTACCAGGTATGATAGTAGGCCATTTATAGACATTACCTCATCTAATCAAACCCACACACCCAATGAAGGGAGGCAGTTCTTATGAGAAAACGGAGACTCAAAGAGGAGGAGGTCAAGGCCCAGAGAAGCAAAGCTCAAGGCCACTCAGCTTATATGAGCAGGAGCTGGAACTGAAACTCAGGCTGCCCTATCTCCCTCCCCTAGGAATCCACCAGACTCCACAGTGCAGGGTCCCTAGGGGTGGGACTGGCTGGCAGATGGGTAAAGGTAGGCAGGTGAGGTGAAGCAGCACCTGGAAAGGAATCAGGGGAGAGCCACCTCCAAGCCTAATGCTGAGCAGAGACCAGACTCACATGGGTGGTGAGGCCTCAGTTCACAGGACACGCTTCATTCAACCTCAAGCAAATATGGCTCCTCCAGGTCCTGAAGACCTCTCCCCTGTCCCTGTGTCCTTTCCTCAGCCAATAAGACCAGCTACAAGCTTAGACTTACCAGTCTTAGGTCCTTCTCCATCCCCATCCTGATCCTCAGCTCCTGGAAGAGCAAACAAAAACTTTCTCAGCCCCATTTCCATCATTGCACTTCCCCACCTGGGGGTGCAGGAGGCAGGTAAATGGGAAACAGGCCTGACCCGTGGTCAAGTGTTGGATACAGAGTCAGAACTTTAGAGCAAGTATCACAGAACAGGGCCCTGGGGCAGGATAAAGGGCTCCCAGCCACTCATCTTGCCAAGGACCAGCTACTCACCTTCACCAATCTACTGAACCCATCATCTACTCATCTATTCACCTACCAATCCAGTCAATCACCACCCTCCAACATGTATACCCACCCATCTATCAGTCCACTCATCCCTCCACCAGCCCACCCAGGCACTGCTGCACAAGCATTACTTATCTGTCAACTGACCAGCCTCTTCCCCATTCACATATTCACTGTCCTTCCTGACACCGAGTCATCTTTATCTCTCACCATTACTTTCATGTTTACCCAAGAAAACCTCTGTTAACCTCTGTACTACCAACCAGGGTCAACTCACCCACTCATCAATGTCCACTTCCTCACCCACCACTCACCACAGTCAACTTACCTACCAAGGTCAAGCCACCCATCTCCTGAGATCAGCTCATCACCTGCCAGTCACCAAAGTCTGCTCATACTGACCCTAGCCCAGCAAATGGCAGAAGATCCAGGCTCTTCCCCCTCTGAGGCAGACACACCCTCACATAATGACCCCAAACCCATGAAACATTCACACTTATGTTAAATTTCTAAACCTGTGCTCTCACTCACAGTCACAATCGTGGGATTTATTCTCACAGACACATTCATCACCTTCTCACACTTCACCCTTACACATCGACCACTGCTTCCAGTCACACTCATATACATATTCAACCTGCCATACTTGCACACTCACAGGTAGACTCAACTTATTCACACACACAAGACATATTCAGCCCCAAGGTCATACACACACAATCTAGCCCCACTGGCACACCCACATTCATTCTGTCAGGGGAAAGTAAAACTCATATTGATGTCACAGGCACACCAACATGCCCAAAGACATGTGCACGCACATCCACACACTCCTCTCACCTGCATTCTCCTCTTCACAGCTCTGTTTGATCTTTCTCCAGCACACGAAGGCCAGGGCCACCAGCAGTGCAACAAGACAGACAGAGAGTCCCACGGTCACCCACAGGGCCTCAGGGGGGAATGTCATGGGCTGTCCTGGGAGGGGCAGTGGGGAGAAATCATCATCTCTGGCCCCCATGGCCATGAAGTCAGAACCCTCTGGCTCCAAGGTGCATGGGGGACTCCCACCCTCTCTGGGCCCCAACACTATGCACATGCCCACCCTGCTCACCCATACACCCTCCAAACCCTGACAGACCATGGCTGGTATGAACATGCTTCAACCTGGTAGGGTTGAAGAGTTTTCAGTTGATGATGCTCAAGAACTTTCTATGGCTCCCTGCGGATCTGAGAATAACGCTTCAATCGTTTTTACAAGATTCAAGGACCTCGATAATCTAGCTGCCACTTACTTCCCCTCCCCCTCCTTTGTATCTAATTCCACTATAGGAACCTCTGCTGCAGCCAAACCAATGTCCTGGCCCTTCTCTGCAGAGACAACTGGCTCCCTCCAGCCACCATACATCGCTGTCAGTTTCCCTGACCTAAAAAGTGCTCCCAAGCTCTCCACCTACCTTACGTCCACCTCCTCAGGAGGCCTTCCCTGACTATCCCAGCCCCACCTAGTGATATTCCCCACCCTACAGATCAGGAGTCAGCAAACTAAGGCCGTCAGTTAAATCTGGCCTGTGACCTGTGTTTGTAGAGCCTGTGAGATAATTTTTGTAAAGGGTTGCCAAGAAATGGAAAGAGAAGAACAGAAGGAAGTGGGAAAGCAGCAGCAGTAAGAGATGCTACGTGGCCCATAAAGCCTAAAATATTTATTATCCAGCCCTTTACGGAAAGTGTCTTCAGAGCCTGCATGTCAATGAGGATGCGCACTGAGGGCGCCATGGGCATCTCTCTGTGAAATGCTGAGGGCCCTTCTGTGAACTCTCCCACGGCAGATGGAAGGAGCTGAAGTGCCCACACCTGGGTCAGGGCCAGCAGTTGTTCTGAGCATGCCATCCTCCAGCCCAGGCCCTGGATTCCTGCTGGCTCCAGGGTAGAAGCCTCGGGGACAACAAATCTAACCAAAGACAGTGCTGCCTTCCTGTGCTCTCTGGAGGACACGAGCACCGGGCATTAGCAGCCTGGCCCAGTGGCTCCTGTAGGACACACCAGCTGTGCTGAGAGCAGTGTCCTCAGTCCTCAGCCCTCAATCAGTGGAGGCCCTGGCATCGACACGGGCATTTGAGGCAGATGCCACCTTCAGCTGGCATGGCTGGCAAAGCTGCTGGTCTGGACACAGGAAGCAGAGGGACCCATCACCTGATAAGCAGGAGAGGACAGCCGTTGATATGAGGAGTCAGGAGGGCCAGTCCATGAAACCCCTGGGGAGCCCAGGGTGGGGCTCCTGCAGTGATGACAGAGAAGAGTCAAAGAAATACCCGGGGGAGGGAGGCTCTTTCTGTGTTCATCGTAGGCTGGTGCCTAGAACACAGGTCAAACTTGCCCTCATTCAACTGGTAAAGGACAGAGCAGGGCTCAGACCTTTGTCTTCTGGCTCCCCATACAGTGCCTGCTCCACAAGCCCGCTGAGCTTCCCTCACCTCCAGCCGGTGTGGGAGAGGCTAGGCTGGAGGGCTGAAAGCTTCAATCCCAGAATGTTTTACAGGCACAAAGCTGCCCGAAGTGAAATGCAGGCCAAAGGCTCCAAAGTAGGCCAGACCTGCTCTAACAAAAACAGGAGGCTGGGTGGCGGGGAGGAGAGAAAATTAGACTGAAAGGCTAAGAGTTGAATTCTGGTCCTGGTTCATCTGCTCACTGGAGGGTGCTGGAGCCAAGGTCGACAGACACCCCAGGCATGAATTTAGAGGGGCCACACACCCTCAAAATTTAAATACAAGCTATTGCATTTCTCATTTATCCAATTTTTAAAGAGGTGCCTGACCCCCAGAAGAGCCAGAGCCACTTCGCTGGTCTGTGGCCTGGGGAAAGTCCTCTCTTCCCTCAGGGCTTCAGTTTCCTCATCCAAATGAAAGCACTTCAAATGTCAGTTACTAAAGTTTTAAGTAAAGATCTTGGTCTTTGGTGGGTAAACACTCTCCCTGCAATTACATTTGACTGACAAGCCCTTTTTGCACAGCGCGGCAATGCCCATCTCAGCCCGTGTGCAAATTGCCAGGAAGCCCACCGATCTGCCAAGGCCTCTCAACGCTCACCAGTCCCTGGAGACTTCTCTCAACCACTCCAGTCAATCTCACTGTCTGATAGTTTTTACTCTTTCCTACAAACACACCAGAAAATATGCTGTTCTTTAATAGGCCAAGGAGACCCCTCAGAACATCCAAAAGCCTGGGGCAGTAACTTCTCCACAAAGATCACCAGCCCAGGGGGTCCCCAGGAATAGGGTGGGGTCCATCTTGGGTGGGTGGGCAGAGGAAACACAGCCTTGACAGAAGGAAACACCTGAAAGAGAAGGAGGAGTGAGCCTGAATGCCTAGAAGACAAGTGAAGGCCTTGGAAGGTCCAGGTCCGCCTGTGAGAAGAGACAGAATAAGTCAGTGAATTCTGAGGCTTGTGCAGAAACTGAGGACCAGGTGCAGGTCGGGACATGGGTGGGCTGGGGGGTTGAGTGGAAGTCATAGGAAGAAAAACAGGGCATAACCTGCTGTCCTGACCCAGATTCGTGGGGAGGCCCCTGGAAAGGTCAGTTGGCTCATGGGGAGGAACTGAGGAGCCAGACTGAGATCCAAACACAGACAGATACTGCTTCCCTTGGCCTGAGGCTGCTTCACATCTCCAGGCACAAGGGATGCCAAGGAAGAGAAAGGGTGTCTGTGCTAGGACCCCCCAAACCAGAGATTGTGAGATCAACCTAGTATTTGACCACATAGAAGCAGCAGAGAGAGCCCCAGCCATTCTGACTGCTGCCTGGGTTGCGAGTGCAATTATAGAAGAGCTGACATTGATGGATTGCTGGGGCTGACCACCTGTAGAAGCTCAGCTGTCTCTCAGGGTCTCAGAATCAAATGGCACCCATGGACGCAGCAAAGCCTTCCCATCAGCCAGAGAAGTTCCCATAAGAAAACACTTCCTCGCCAGGTGCTGGGACCATGCCTTGGAGCTGCCCCAGAACTCCCAACCACACCTCATATTCCAGGCAAGTTCTTGGTTCCCTGTATAAGAAGCATTAAGTGCCACCTAAGGTGCTGCTAGGATAGTAAACATTACAAATGCCTCGTACCAGTTCATTAAGGCAAGTCCCTTAAGGGCTTCCTGGGAGAGAATTTGAGACACCTAAAATGTGTGAAAATGGTTTTTCAAGTCTTCTGAACATTCAAACCTATCTAAATTCCAGCCCAGCATCTAGAAAAGAGGGGGTGGCTCCTCCATCCTCCCCAGCAGTTCATCAGTCCCCTACCTGTGATGGTGACGGAGCCGTGAGCGTCCTGCTGCAGCACGGGGTTGCGCACCAGGCAGCTGTAGGTGCCATTAGCACCCAGCACCACTCTCAGAACACTGCGCACGTCAAACAAACCCTGCTCATTGGCCATCTGCGATGTGGTCACATTGCCCGACAAAGGCACACCCTGCCCATCCTGCCAGAACACCTCGGCCTCAGGGTAGCCCTGGTAGCTGGAGCACATGATGGTCACTATATCCCCAGGCTGCAGGTCCTTGTTGGGCTCCAAGGTCATGCTGGGCTTCGAGTAGGGGGCTTGAGGGAGGCAAAGGGTAGAGGTCAAGATAAGGCAAGGACAGAGGGGGCACAGTGGAGGAACAAGGTGCCTGGGGCTGTAACAGGGGTCAGCACTGGGCAGTGGGTAAGGAGCTAGGGAAGTGAGAGGGGTGACTCAGGGGGAGGGCATCCCCTTCTGGTGCTCACCTGCCACCTGCAGGCTGACCGCAGCGCTGCCAAAGTCTCGGATGCTCACGAAGCAGGTGAAGCTGCCCTCATCAGCCACACGAACACTCTGAAGCCTCAGGGACGCGTTGCCCTGAGCCAGTAGGTCAGGGAAGAGCATGGTGCGGTTGGCATAGGCGCTGCCCTGGTCCTGGCCCTGCGTGAAGCTGTGCACCAGCTGTTTGGTGTCTGTCAGCTGCCAGATGAGATTGAGCTGCTCCAGGCTGAAGCCGGGCTCCGGTGAGAAGGAGCAGCGCAGTGTAGCATCGGTACCCAGCAGGGCCACCACGGGGTCTTCGGGGACCTGAACCTCTACCGCGCCTGAAGGCGAGGTTGGAGGAGCAGGGTAGTGAGTAGGAGTAGCAACACTCCATGCTACCACCCTGCAGCCTCCCACACCTCCTCCCCAATCAACCCCAGGCCCCGTTCCACTTTCCCATTTTCTCCCCACACCCAAAAGCAGATCGAGCAGCAGGACTCCCAGACATAGAGTCTTCCTCATCTTCTGACAGAAATCATAGCAGGTTGGCCTTGGTCTGACAAGGTCCATTCTGGGGGCCAGACTTGGGCTGCCTCTGGCCCTAGCAAACCTCTCCTCCCAGCTGGGCCTCATTTCCCTCCCCTTTCCTTCATCCCTGCTGAGAGCTGAACGCTTCCCCATCCTTCCAGAAGTCTCCAGGGCCCTGAGTCAGGAGATCTAGAGAGCAGAGAAGCCTGTTACCATCGCCCTCACCCCTTAGCACTACTCACCCTGCTTTTTTCTTTTCTTAAATAAACATGATTAGTGGGGACCTGGATCTCCAAGGCGGGGCCTGGGGGCAGAGTCGGTGGGGCAGGGTGGTCAGGTGGGTGGAGACACGCTGGGCCTCTCTAGTCCCCTTCTCCTTCAGGGTTAATCCCAAGCCCCATCCACCTGTTCTCTGAGGCCTGAGACCTAAAGTTTACTGGCTGCAATCCTCATTCAATCAACACAAATACAGTAAGCACCTACTATTTGCCAAGTGTAAGAGTTAGGAATGTAAGAGAATGGGACCAAAGTCACACCTATACAGAGCTGACATTTTAATAGAAGAGAGGAACACACTAGCACACAAATCCTTATTAGCATGTGATTAGGAATAGGAAGGAAGAAAACATGTCAATGAATTAGAAAGTACAGTGGTAGCTTTTCAAACAACTGGCAGGTACTTAACAGCTATCTATTCTGGTTTCATTTTCCCATGAGTATATCTATAATAATAAAAGTGTAATATGCTAATTAGACCAGACAGCCAAACGACCTTCTGGATGTCATTCCGGACGTCCTTCTGGATGAAGCCACAGTGGTTGGGGCCAAGGTAGAGGCAGTTAGGGGCGATCAGGCAGGCAGGCAGAGTGATTAGGGGCTATCAGGCAGGCAGGCGAGCAGTTAGGGACATCGGGCAGGCAGGCAGAGTGGTTAGGGGCGATGAGGCAGGCAGGCAGAGTGGTTAGAGGTGATCAGGCAGGTGAGCGGTTAGGAGCCAGTGGTCCCAGATTGCGAGAGAGATGTCCCAGATTGTGAGAGGGTGCAGGTCGGGCTGAGAGACCCCCACTCCCTGCATGAATTTCGTGCACCAGGCCTCTAGTATTATCTTTATAAATTAGAAAGGGGAGTCTAAAAAAGTATGCACTGTAGTGTTATTAGTGGTTTTCTCTGGATGAGAAAGGATCACAGTGTTTTTTTCTTTTCTTAAATAAACATGATTAGCTTGCACAGAAAGAAAAAAGTGCCCATACTTTTAAATATGGTAGTGAGGCACATTCTTAGAGTTATTAAGCTGAGATTTAAAGGAAATGAAAAACAGCCTGACACACCGGAGCCCCACTAAAGCAATCCTGTTCTGTAGGGTAAACCCCTGCATAACAGTTCTTCCACTGTACTCATAGCCAGTCCTTAGCCATTCAGCATAAATGTCAATCCCTCCCACAGACATGCCAATAGCAATCAGGGCTCAACTACAGAGAAGGGCACACACAATCCACACAATGGACACACCTGGAGCACCTGGCTCAGGTGACCACAGAGAATGTGCCACTGGGCCCCACAGGACACCTACTACAAAGACCACTCTACCAAGACCAGAAGGCATAGCAGCTCTACCTAATAAATAGAAACCAACACAGGGAGCCGTCCAAAATAAGGATACAAAGAAACAATCCCAAATGAAATAACAGACCAAAACTCTAGAAAAAGAACTAAACACAATGGAGACAAGCAATCTACCAGATGCAGAATTCAAAACACTGGTTATAAGGATGGTCAATGATCTCAGTAATGACTTCAACAACGAAATAAGAGACATAAAAATGAAGATAGAAAACATAAAGCAGTTAGAAATGAAGAATACACTAACTGAAATGAAGAATATATTAAAGGGAAGCAACAGTAGAGTAGAAGAAGCAGAGAATCAAATCAGCAATTTGGAGGATAAAGTAGCAGAAAACACCCAATCAGAATAGCAAAAAGAAAAAAAGAATTTAAAAAATTAGGATAGTTTAAGGGACCTCTGGGACAACATCAAATGTATCAACATCCACAGCAGTGAGGTCCCAGAAGGAAAAGAGAGGAAGCAATGAGAGAAAAAATTCCCTAACTGGAGAAGGAAATAGACATACAAGACTAGGAAGCACAGAGAGTCCCAAATAAGATAAACCCAAATAGGCCGACACCAAAGCCCATCATAATTAAAATCCCAAAGGTTAAAGACAAAGAGAAAATCTTAAGAGCAGCAAGAAAAAAACAGAGAGTTACTTACAAGGGAGCTTCCATAAGTCTGTCAGCTGATTTCTCAACAGAAATTTTGCAGGCCTGAAGGAATTGGCTCAAAATATTCAAAGTGATGAAAAACAAGAACCTAAAACTAAGATTACTCTACCCAGCAAAGCTATCACTTAGAATCAAAGGATAAAGAGCTTCCCAGACAAGAAAAGCTAACAGAGTTCATCACCACCAAACCAATATTACATGAAATATTAAAGGGCCTTCATGAAGAAAAAAAGATCAAAAGTATGAATGATAAGCCCTAGCCAGTTTTTCTCAGTAGTTAGAGCATCAGCCTGAGGACTGAAGGTCACAGATTCAATTCCAGTCAAGGGCATGTACCTTGGTTGCAGACTCCATCCCCAGTCCCCATCAGGGTGAGTGCAGGAGGCAACCAATTGATGTGTCTCTCTCACATTGATGTTTCTCTTTGTTTTTCTCCTCCTCCCTTCCACTCTCTCTAAAAAATCAATGGAAAAAATATCCTTAGGAGAAGATTAACAACAAAAAGCATGAATAATAATATGGCAATAACTACATATCTATCAACAATTACTTTAAATATAAATGTATTAAATGCTTCAATGGTAAGACATAGGGTGGCTGAATAGATAAGAAAACAAGACCCTCTCAAATCAGGAGCTTCACAGACAAAAACGGTCTACTGGAGTTTATTACAACCAAACCAGCAATGCAAGAAATGCTAAAGGGTCTGCTGTAAATAGAAAAAACAGGAAACAAAGAAGGAATGCAGCGGTAAAGAACAAAAATGGCGACTAACAAGTTTCTATCAATAATAACTTTAAATGTAAATGGATTAAAATCCCCAGTCAAAAGGCATAGGGTAAATGAGTGGATAAGAAAACATGACCCATATATCTGCTGTCTACAGGAAACCCACCTCAGAAAAAAAGACGCACACAGACTGATGGTGAAGGGATGGAAAAAGGTTTTTCAGGCCAATGGAAGTGAAAAAAAAAGCCGGGGTAGCAATACTTATATCTGACAAATTAGATCTCAAAGTGAAGGACATAAAAAGAGATCAAGAAGGCCACTTCATAATACTAAAGGGAGCAGTCCAACAAGAAGAAATAACTCTGGTAAATATATATGCACCCAATATAGGAGCACCCAAATACGTAAGAAATCTTCTGGAGGAGATCAAGGGAGAGATTGACAGCAATACAATCATAGTAGGGGACCTTAACACCCCATTATCTCCACTAGACAAATCCTCTAAACAGAAACTCAGCAAAGAAACATCAATCCTAAATGACTCACTAGATCAGATGGAATTAATTGACATCTTCAGAACATTTCACCCCAAAGCGACAGAATATACATTCTCCTCAAGTGCACATTTGTCATCTTCAAAGATAGACCATATATTGGGTCACAGACAAAGTCTCTTGAAATTCAAGAAAATTGAAATCATACCAAGCATCTTCTCAGACCACAAAGGCATAAAACTGGAAATCAACTACAACAAAAACAATCCCAAAAAATCAAACACATGGAGACTAAATAGCATGCTATTAAACAATGAATGGGTTACCAATGAGATCAAAGAAGAAATAAAAAACATCATGGCAACAAATGACAATGAAAACACAACAATCCAAAACCTATGGGACACAGCAAAAGCAGTCTTGAGAGGGAAGTTCATAGCTCTACAAGCCTACTGCAAGAAACAAGAAACAATGAGAATAAATGACCTAACTCTACAACTCGAAGAGTTAGAAAGAGAGCAACAAAAAAGGCCCACTGTAAGCAGAAGGAAGGAAATAACAAAGATCAGAGCGGAGATAAATGACATAGAGACCAAAAAAACAATACAAAAGATCAACAAAACCAAGAGCTGGTTCTTTGAAAGGATAAACAAGATTGATACACCTCTAGCCAGGCTCACCAAGAAACAAAGAGAGAGGACCCAAATAAACAAAATCAGAAATGAAAGAGGAGAAATAACAACAGACCCCATAGAAATACAAAGGATTGTTAGAAAATACTATGAACAACTCTACTCCAACACACTAGACAACCTGGAGGAAATGGACATATTCCTAGATAAATACAACCTTCCAAAACTTAACCAGGAAGAATCTAAAAATCTCAATAGGCCAATAACTATGGAGGAAATCGAAGCAGTAATCAAAAAGCTTCCAGCAAACAAAAGCCCGGGGCCAGATGGCTTCACAGGGGAGTTTTACCAAACATTCAAGGAAGAACTAAAACCTATCCTCCTCAGACTATGTCAAAAGATCCAAGAGGAAGGAACACTTCCCAGCTCATTCTATGAAGCCAACATCACCCTAATCCCAAAACCAGATAAAGACAATACAATGAAAGAGAATTATAGGCCAATATCCCTCATGAACATAGATGCCAAAATCCTCAACAAAATCCTAGCAAATCGGATTCAGCAGTACATCAAAAAGATCATACACCATGACCAAGTAGGATTTATCCCAGGGATGCAAGGATGGTGCAATATCCGCAAATCAATAAACGTGATACATCACATAAACAAATTGAGAGAAAAAAACCACATAGTCATATCAATTGATGCGGAAAAAGCATTTGACAAAATCCAACACCCCTTCTTGATAAAAACTCTCAGCAAGATAGGAATTGAGGGATCATACCTCAACATAATAAAAGCCATATATGACAAACCCACAGCCAACATCATAATCAATGGGCAAAAACTAAAACCATTCCCCCTAAAAACAGGAACAAGACAGGGATGCCCCCTCTCACCACTCCTGTTCAACATAGTACTGGAAGTACTAGCCGTTGCGATCAGACACAAAGAAGAAATAAAAGGCATCCAGATTGGAAACGAAGAAGTAAAACTGTCCTTATTTGCAGATGACATGATACTGTACATACAGAACCCTAAAGACTCCATCAAAAAATTATTAGACTTAATAAATGAATTCGGCAATGTAGCAGGATACAAAATTAATGCTAAGAAATCCATGGCATTTCTTTACACCAATAGTGAACTTACAGAAAGTGAAACTACAGAAGCAATCCCATTTACCATTGCACCAAAAAAATTAAAATACCTAGGAATAAACTTAACTAAGGAGGTAAAAGACTTATATACTGAAAACTACAGGACACTGAGAAAAGAGATAGAGGAAGACATAAACAGATGGAAGAATATACCGTGTTCATGGATTGGTAGAATCAACATCATCAAAATGTCCATACTACCCAAAGCAATTTATAGATTCAATGCAATCCCCATTAAATTACCAACGGCATTTTTCACAAATCTAGAACGAACGTTCCAAAAATTCATCTGGAATAAAAAAAAGACCCCGAATAGCTGCAGCAATCCTGAGAAAGAACAAAGTAGGTGGGATCTCAATACCAGATATCAAACTGTATTACAAAGCCACTGTTCTTAAAACAGCTTGGTACTGGCACAAGAACAGACATATAGATCAATGGAATAGAACAGAGACCCCAGAAATCGACCCAAACCACTATGCCCAATTAATATTCGACAAAGGAGGCAAGAGCATACAATGGAGTCAAGACAGTCTTTTCAATAAATGGTGTTGGGAAAATTGGACAGATACATGCAAAAGGATGAAACTAGACCACCAACTCACACCATACACAAAAATAAACTCAAAATGGATAAAAGACTTAAACGTAAGACGGGAAACCATAAAAATACTAGAGGAATCCACAGGCAGCGAAATCGCAAACATATGCCGAAGAAATTTCTTCTCTGATAATGCTCCTAGGGCAATGGAAACTAAAGAGAAAATAAACAAATGGGACTACATCAAAATAAAAAGCTTTTGCACAGCAAAGGAAACCATCAACAAAACAACAAGAAGACCCACTACATGGGAGAACATATTTGCCAATGATACCACCGATAAGGGTTTAATTTCCAACATTTACAGGGATCTCATGAAACTTAACAAAAGGAAGATAAACAATCCAATAAAAAAATGGGCAACGGACCTAGATAGACACTTTTCGAAAGAGGACATACAGAAGGCCGAAAGACATATGAAAACATGCTCAAAGTCACTAATTATACGAGAGATGCAAATCAAAACGACAATGCGTTATCATCTCACACCTGTCAGAATGGCTATCATCAACAAATCAACAAACAACAAGTATTGGAGAGGATGTGGAGAAAAAGGAACCCTTCTGCACTGCTGGTGGGAATGCCGACTGGTGCAGCCACTGTGGAGAACAGTATGGAGCTACCTCAGAAGACTAAAAATGGAACTCCCATTTGACCCAGTGATCCCACTACTAGGAATATATCCCAAGAAACCAGAAAAGCCAATCAGAAAGGATATACGCACCCCTATGTTCATAGCAGCACAATTCACCATAGCTAAGATTTGGAAACAACCTAGGTGCCCATCAGCAGATGAGTGGATTAAAAAACTGTGGTACATATACACAATGGAATACTATGCTGCGGCAAAAAAAAAGGAACTCTTGCCTTTTGCAACAGCATGGATGGAGCTGGAGAGCATTATGCTAAGTGAAATAAGCCAGTCAGAGAAAAATAAATACCACATGATCTCACTCATTTGTGGATTACAGAGAACAACATAGACTGATGAAAAGGAACAGACCCAAAGACTGAGAAACAGCGATCAGGCTATCAATCCCCAGAAGGAAAGTAGGGGAGGGGTGGGGTAAGGGGAAGAGATCAACCGAAGGACTTGTATACATGTATATAAGCCAAACCAATGGACATGGACAACAGGGGGATGGGAACATGAGTTTGTGTGGGGGGGGAGGTTGGGGGTTAATGGGGGGATGAGGACACATTTGTAATACCTTAACTAATAATAATAATTAAAAAAAAAAGAAAGAAAACAAGACCCTCGTCCTGGCTGGTGAGCTCAGTGGTTAGAGCATTGGCCCATGTCCCAAAGGGTTGCAGATTCGATCCCCATTCCTGGTCACGGCACATGTCTCTCTCACATCAATGTTTTTTTTTTTCTCTCTCTCCCTCTCCCTCCCTCCATCCTACCCTCTCTAAAATTCAATGGGAAAAATATCCTCAGGTGAGGATTAACACAAAAAAAAAGAAAGAAAAGAAAAAAAGACCCTTATATATGCTGCCTACAAGAAACTTACGTCAGATCAAAAGACACACACACACACTGAAAGAAGAGATGGAATAAGATATTTCATGAAAATGGAATTGAAATAAAAAAGCTGGGGTAGCAATACTTATACCAGACAAAATAGACATTAAAACAAAGGCTATAACAAAAGACAAAGAAGGACCCAGCAATTCCACTTTTGGATATTTATCCGAAGAGATTGAAAACACTAATTCAAAAAGACATATGCACCCCTATGTTCATTGCAGCATTATTAGCAACTAGGGGCCCAGTGCACAAATTAGTGCACCTTGAAAGGAACTGTGGCCCTTGAGGCTGCAGTGGGCATAGGGGCGGGTCTTGGCCCGTCCTCTGCGCCCTCACCCGGCCCCTCCCATGGTGGATCCCAGTCCCCTGTCTGCCAGCAGCCCCGCTCCCGCCGCTGCCACTCCCACACGCTGAGGACGCAGAGCAATTGGGGCCAGCATCAGCAGTGGGTGCAAGCAGGGCCGGCGCTGTCAGTGTGTGTAAGTGGCGGCTGCTGCCCGGATCGGGGGAGCAGGGGGAGGTGGAGAACCCCTCAGGGGCAATCAGGGCCTGCAGCCACCACTCGCACCTGCTGATGGTGCCCAGCGATTGGGACTGGTGCTGGGCGCCAGCTGCGGGTGTGAGCGGGGCCATCGCCGGCATCAGGTGCAAGCAGCGGCTGCCGGCCCCGATTGCCCCTCAGGAGCAGGGGGAGGTGAAGAAGCCCTGAGGGGCGATCAGGGCCGGCAGCCACCACTTGCACCCGCTGATGACGTCCAGTGATCGGGGCCAGTGCCAGCAGCGGGTGCGAACAGCAGCTCCAACGCTGGCAGCAGGTGTGAGCAGGGCCAGTGCCGGTAGCAGGTGTGAGCACCAGGCAGGACCATGGAGTGTGGGAGCAAAGGATTTTCAATAACCACCAGAGGCTCGCCCCGATAACAGCAACTGGTGCCCCACCTTGGTCTGATGCCTCTGCTCACCTGCTCCACCATCCTGCTGCGGCCGATACCCACCATATTCCACACTCTGCTGCCTGCTGCTGTCACTCACCATGTTCTGCATGTGCTCCCTGGTGGTAAGCACACGTCATAACGACCAGTTGTTCAGTTGTTCTGTCGTTTGGTCTATTTGAATACTAGCCTTTTATTATATGGGATAGTTAAGATATGGAAGCAACCTAAGTGTCCATTAATAGATGAATGTATAAAGAAGTGGTACATACATACAATGAACTATGACTCAGCCATAAAAATGAATGAAATCTTAACATTTGTGACAACATGGATGGACCTAGAAAGTATTATTCTAAGTGAAATAACTCAGAGGAAGACAAATACCACATGATTTCACTTACATGTGGAATCTAAAAAACAAAATCAACGAACATGCAAAACACAGACTCATAGATAGAAACAGACATTTTGATAGTTGCAGATGGTAGGGGGTTTGGAAGGCTGGGTGTGAAAGAGGAAGAGATAAAGAAGTACAAATTAGTAATCACAAAATAGTCACGGGGATGTAAAATACATAATAGGGAATACAGCCAATAATAGTGTAATAAATTTATGGTGTTGGAAGTGTACTAGATTTATGGGGGTGATCACCTTATAAGTTATATTAATGTCTAATCACTATGTTGTACACCTGAAACTATTATGATATTGTATATCAACTGTAATTGAAAAATTAAAAATTACTCTAAAAAATAAAATTTAAAAAAATGATAAAGAGCCTGACATACAAAGAGCCACATAGAGGCAATAGCAGGTGCGAAGGCCCTGAGTCAAGGTCCAGGTTACTATGTGATAATATCAGGAAGCTGTCGGTGTGGCCACAGCATTTGGATAGGAGAGCTTTGTGGGCCTGAAAGGAATTTAGGGAAGTATAACTGTCATTATTTGCAGATGACACATTACTGTATATAGAGAACCTTAAAGATCCCACACACAAAAACTACTAAAACTGAAAAATAAATTCTGCAAAGTAGCAGGATACAAAATATCCAGAAATCAGTTGCATTTTTGTACACCAATAATGAACTATCAGAAAGAGAAACTAAGAAAACAATTTCATTCAAAATTACTTCAAAAAGAATAAAATACCTAGGAATAAATTTAACCAAGGATGTAAAAGACCTGTACTCAAAAAATTATAACACACTGAAGAACAAAATTGAAGAAGACACAAATACCAGTAAGTGGAAGCATATACCATGTTCATGGATAGGAAGAATTAACATCATTAAAAAGTCCATACAACCCAAGCAATCTACAGATTCAATGCAATTCCTATCAAGATACCAATGGCATATTTCACAGAACTAAAACAAATATTCCAAAAACTTATATGGAACCACAAAAGACCTCAAATTGCCACAGCAATCTTGAGAAAAAAAAGAACAAAGTTAGAGCAATCTCACTACCTGATATCAAACTATACAAGACCAAAGTAATCAAAACAGTATGGTATTGGCATATTGATCAATGGAACAGAATAGAGAACCCAAAAATAAACCCATGCCTTTAGTCAATTAATATTTTACAAAAGAGGCAAAAACATACAGTGGGGTAATGATAGTCAATTCAATAAATGGTGTTGGGAATATTGGACAGATGTGTGCAAAAAATGACCACTTTCTGACACTATAACAAGAATAAACTCTAAATGCATTAAAAACGTAAATGTTAGGCTCCAAACCATAAATATCCTAGAAGAAAACATAGGCAGTAAAATCTCAGTCATTTCTTATAACAATATTTTTTCTGATATATCTCTTCGGGCAAGGGAAACAAAAGAAACACTAAACAAATGGGACTACATCAAACTAAAAAGTTTGTGCACAGCAAAAGAAACCATCAAAATAAAAAGACAACCCACTGAATGGAGAACATATTTGTCCATACATCCGATAAGGGCTTAATATCCAAAATTTAGAAGGAACTTATACTAATAAAACTCAACCCCCCCCCCAAAAAAAGAAAAAATCTAATTAAGAATGGGCAAAGGACCTGAATAGACACTTCTCTAAAGAAAACATACAAATGACTAATGGATATATGAAAGCATGCTCAATAATACTAATCATCAGAGAAGTGCAAATTAAAAGCATAATGAGATATCATCTCTGCACCTGTCATGTGGAGAAAAGGGAATGTAGCCCTAACCGGTTTGGCTCAGTGGATAGACCATCAGCCTGCAGACTCAAGGGTCCCAGGTTCGATTCCAGTTAAGGGCATGTACCTTGGTTGCGAGCACATCCCCAGTGAGGGGTGTGCAAGAGGCAGCTGATCGATGTTTCTCTCTCATCGATGTTTCTAACTATCCCTCTCCCTTCCTCTCTGAAAAAAATCAATAAAATATATTTTAAAAAGAAAAGAAAAGAAAAGGGAATGTAGATTGGCGCAGCCACTGTGGAAAGCAGTATGGAGTTTCCTCAAAAACTTAAAAATGGGGGGGTAGGGGAGGCCAGGGGAATGTCAAGGGCGGGGGGAAAAAAAGGAGACATATGTAATACTCTTTGTAATACTTTAAGCAATAAAAAAAAATAAAAAATAAAAAAAACAACTTAAAAATGGACCCAGTGATTCCACTTCTGGAAATATATCCAAAGAAACCCAAAACACTAATTCGAAAGAATATATGCACCCCTGTGTTCATTGCAGCATTATTTACAATAGCCAAGATTTGGAAGCAGCCCAAGTGCCCATCAATAGATGAGTAGATAAAAAAGCTGTGGTACATTTACACAATGGAATGCTACTCAGTTGAAGAAATAAGGAAATCTTGCCTTTTTCGATAGCATGGATGGACCTGGAGAGTATTATGCTAAGTGAAATAAGCCAATCAGAGAAAGTTAAGTACCATATAATTTCACTTACATGTGGAATCTAATGAGCAAAATAAACTTAAAAAGTGGAGACAGACTCATGAATACAGAGAACATACTGACAGCTATCTGAGGGGAGGGAGTTGGAGACTGGGTGAGAAGGGTGAAAGGATTAAGGAAAGAAAAAAAGAGAAAGGCTCACAGACAGAGAACAATAAGGTGATTGCCAGAGGGAAGGGGGTTGAGGAGAGGTAGAAGAAGGGAAAGGGAATAAATGGTGATGGAAGGAGACTTGACTTGGGGTGGTAAACACACAATACAGTATACAGATGATGTATTGTAGAATTGTATACCTGAAACCTGTATAATTTTATTAACCAATGTCACCCCAATAAATTCAATTTAAAGATATATAAAGAAATAAAATAGTATGGTAATGGAAAATAAGAACATTTTATGGAAAGAAGGAGGTATCATAATCGGTGCGCTGAGATCTCTCCCGGCAACCCCAGGTGCTCCAGGCCAGCTCTGCTACTGGAGACCAACTGCACCAGGGTGCCCTTCTTAGAGGCATTTGAGGAACGAAAGCAGCAGTGGGCAGAGATGTCTCTTTGTGACCACTAGATGGTGCCAGACACTAAGCTTTGTCTTCGTCCACGGTGGGAGAAGGTGGTCCCTCAGAGCAGAGGTACTGAGTAGGATTTGAAATATAAGGTGAGAATATCGTTATGAAAGTAGTTGCCACTGTTGAATACCAACTCTGTGCCAAACAACACTGTGGGAATATTTGCATCATTTATTCAACATAGTGGATGAGCATCTATTATGTGGCTGGCACCAATCCTCTTCTTAGAGCAGAGAAAGCAAACATACAATATGTCAAGTGGAGATAAATGCCAGAAGCATGAAGTAAGGTCAGGGATGGGGAGGGATGTGCTGTTTTATACAAGGTAGCCAGGAAAGCCTTGCTGAGGAGGTGACATTTGACTTATTAGTGCTCACAATGCCATTTTATAGAAGGGGAAATGGAGGCTGAGAAATGTAAAATAAGTTGCCTACTGGATCCTGGAGGTGGAAATGAGCATGGACAGGGGACAGGGGAGATTGGGAAGAGGTTCAATAACCCCTCCCCATCCCTGCTAGACAGAGAGGCTCCACAAAACCCATGGTGGGAGTGGGAGCCCCTCCCCCACCTCCAGCCCTAAAACCACACCCCTCACCTGTGAGGAAGAACCACAGCACTCCTAGGGTAGTGGCCACACGCACACCTGTGCCAGGGCTGCCCATCTTCTTCTGAGGCAACTGACAGCTGGGCTCTCGGTGGCGGAAGGCTTCCCCTGCCTGTGAGGAAGAGGAATTGAAGCCTTTGTCTCAAAAGGTCCTCCCCGGGCATACTCACCCCATCTCCCTGGACCAGCCTGGGGCAAGGTTGCAACTGCCAGCTGAGAGGTCCTTCCTCCCACACACCCACAAGGCTCTCTGCTGAGGGGATTTTCGAGAGCTGCTGGCAGGCACTGAGTCACCGGGGAGGCTAAACCAGGAGAGGTGGCTGTGACCCACCCTTCCAGAACAAAGATGCAAATATAAGGAAGAGGAGGCAAGTCGAGGCAAGGTCAGCCTGCTCAGGGCAAGGATGTGCTCAGATCAGCATGGGGAGAGGAGCTGAGGTCGGAGCCAGACTTAGACATAGACTAAGAGGTCTGGCCTTTACCTTGAAGGCAGCTGGGAGCCACCAAAGATTCTGGAATTGAGGAAAGGATATGGTCCTACTTTGCTTCATAACGATTACTCTGCAGGCATCTGCAGGACAGAAGAGACAAAGTAGATCTGGGTGAAAGAGACAGAACTGGAGGATGTGGGGACAGAGAAAGGGAGCAGTGAGGGGCCCACGGTTTTGTGTCCCGTGACGGGTGGGGTACTCACTGAGACAGAGGCGGGTTCAGTGCAGGGCATGTGATGTTAGCATGGTTTGTGCAGAAACTTCCAGGAGCAAGTTCTAGGAGGCAGCTGGGTGTACGAGTGAGGGGCCCAGAGAGAGGGAACATTTGCTAGCTTCCTAGGCATAGACTGAGTGACCAAGACAATCAGAAGCGGAAGAGGCTGACCTCTTGGGGCTGACCCCCAAGACTGGAGGCAGGACTGAGTGAGAGGTAGGTCTGTGGCCTCAGTAGGGACCCCAGACCTCCCTGGGTTCAGCCCTGCTCCCAATCTTGGCTGTGCCCAAGGTGTCTGACTTGGGCAGGCTGCTCGAACCTTGTCTCTGTGTCCCACGCTGCTGCCTGATTGCTCCTGCCAAGCCACATAGCCAGTGTAGGCTATCCAACATGATTGCCAAGCCTATAAACAATTCACGTTCTCATAGCCCCCAGGGGAAACAGGCTGACCTGCTTGATCCCATTTTGTAAAAGAAAAAATTAAAGCCCAGGTAAGTGATTGACGTATTAATATGATGTAATTTGACAGTTAGAACAGCTGAGAAGTATTTGGGTTCCCAACCACAACTTTCTGCCCTTCCACGGAGCAAACCTCTACATTAGCATCAGCTCCAGTCACAGGCAGCTGGTTTCAACCCTTCTAATCCCAGCCAAGAACCCCCCCCCACCCCCACATACCCAGAAGCAGGGCTAAGGGAGTCGCTCAGGCTGACCGGGTGCATCCTGCCAGCCCCCTTCCCAGCTGTCCGCAGTGGGGAAGCCCTGAGCAACCGCTTCCTTCCCAGAGGCTTCCGGTCCAAACCTGGTGGCTCAAAGCCACCTGCTGGTCAGCAGTCTCTCCTCACCCTCCCTCACCCCGCATTCATAAAGGCATCCTTGGCAAGCACCACATCCTGCCTACAAGGGCCACCATGGCCCTCAGAAAAAGCCAGCGCGCAGCACCGGGACTAAGGATGAAGAAGCTTCCAGATTCCGAGTCTCCCTTCCTCACTTTCACCCCCAGACAAACCGAGGCCTGTCTGTTCTTCCTGGGCCCTTCCCTCACCCTCTCCCCGCTGCTCTTGCCTACAGTCTCCTACCCTGACTCTATGGCAACCCTCCTTACTGTCCCTGCTATCTCCACTCTGCCCCCAGCGATAACCCCACTCTCTACAGTGCTTCCTCTTAGGGCAACACACGAACCTGCTCATGTCCTTCTCCGCTCAAGAGTCCCCCATGGCTCATCATTTACTATCAAAGTTAACCCACATCCCCTGCCCAACGTTCAAGACCTTTCTTAATGACTGCCACCTCTGTATAGCAAGTTAATTTCTGCCACTAGGGTTTTACTCCCCAGCGTGTCGTGGAAATGCTGCCACCTCTGTGAATGTGGGGGATCCGGGAGCACCTGTCTCCGGACCAGGCCTATCAGGACTCCCCAAGGACCCAGCTGTCCTTCCCTCCAGTGGAAGAATGAGGGGATCCCAGGGGCTTGTTCCCCTTGATTCCTTTCCTAGACTCTGGACCCAGGAAAACTCCAAATTTTGTGGCTAACCCTGGGAAGAAGCCTGAGAGCCCAGAACTGAGGAGACCAGAGAATTCTGCAGCCCCCAGTGGCTCTACCACAGCAGCTGCGCCCCCCCCCCTCACCCCCCAAGAGCAGAGGGCAGAAAGGAAAAACAAACCTAGAAGCCTGCCCGGGAACAGAAAGCCAATCACCACGTTCTGACAGAGGAGCAGCCCTGCCCAGTACTTATTAGTAGAGCCCCTCTCCAGACCAAGGGCCTCCGGCTGCTTTCATTTGTAGGGCCCGGCCCACCTTCTCTAAAAGGGGAATTCTCACCCCCCAGGTGAGACCTGCCCTGCGATATAGGCCACCCCTCCCCCACCCCCACCCCCCTCCAGTGAGTCACCGGCCAGCCATTCTCCCTCCTCCTGCTCCTCCCTTCCCCTCCCAGTCCTGGCTGAATGTGGGAACTCCAAGCTCTGCCAGGAAAGACCAGAGTGCCTGGGCTTTCTGAAAGAAGCAGGAGTTAGGGCCCAGGCCACCTTTAGCCTGAGAGTACAGCAGGCACATCCAACTCCCTACGTGGAGCCACAGGGAAGCTCCTGAGAAATGGCCCAAGATGTGACCCCCATAAAACCAAAACCAAAAACAACAAGGGCTGAGACTGGGTTCTATATCAAGATGCCCTGGGCTTGGGAGTGCCCAAGAGGGGCCCCTTACCCCAACCAATGCTACTAGCAGCTGCCCTTGTTCTCCAGCCTCCTCCCAACCCTTGCAGGGGGTGCTTGGGCAGCACGTCCCACAAAGAAGTGAAGAAGGGTCAAGCAATATATCCAGTGTCAAATCTATGCGAACCGGCATGGTACAGATACACTGCTTCTAAAAATAGCAGTTAAGCCAAGGCAAGCTGCACACCTAGACTGCCCAGTGCTTCAGCGAGTCTTTTCTTTTTTTTTCTTAAGCCAATTTGAACTAAGTTTCTATTACCTGCCATTGAAGGAGTCCTTGGATATACACTCATTCATGTATTCCATAATGCATTTAACTATTAGGCAGGTGCTAGGGCAGAGAGATGACTAAAATCAAGGAGCCTGCATTCCAATAGGGAATCACTGCAGTTCACTGTACTAAAGATGCAGTGAGGGTCACCTGGAGGCACCTCAGAGACATGATAATCCTGAGTCCTGAAAAATGATTAGTACTCCCCCAATAGACAGACTGGGAAATGTGGCTCCTCCCCAGCCTGAGTCCTCCTGGCACTGTCTGTCTGCCTCTCAGCTGAACTCTTTGAGGAGGTAGAAAGTTTGAGGTTCTAGTCCTAGTTCTGACACTTTACTGGGCAGTCTTCACAGCTCAATGTTCTCTGAGCTCAATGTTCCCATCCATAAATGAAGAGCTTTGCTGGATGCTATTAGCACTTCATTAGTGTGTTTAGCCTTTGTGTACTCGTTAAGGTTAGCCAATTAGGTGCCATGCAGGTCACATTGAAATGTACAAAATCACTATGACAGAAATGACAAGTTTTCCTCTTACACCTAATCTTTTCTTCTTCTGTAGAATTTTTAGTTAGGCACATGGCCGATCAGCTAAAGACTACATATACCAGCCTGCCTTGCAGCTAGCTGTGGTCATATGACCGTTTTCTAGCTAATAGGATGTGAGAGCCACTGATGTGTACAACTTCTGGGTCATGCCCTTAAAGAGAAGGCATATAGCCTCTCATTTCTCTTCCCCCTTCCCACTGGCTGGAACACAGATGTGGGGCCATGCTGCCAAAGGCAGCTCCCTAGGGATTGCAGAGCAGCAAGACAGAAGGCTCCTGCAGGGCTTAGTATCAGCCCTGGACTACCCCAACTGTCACATGGGTGAGAAATAAGCATCTATTCTAGCATAAGTCACTGTTGTTTTAGGTCTTTCTTACAGCACCTGAAGTAACTAATTCAGGGAGCCATCCCTCCTTTACTTTCCTTCCTTCTCTCTCCACTCTGCTTACCCCATGAAAATTGCCACTGCTCAGAGCAGCAAAAGAAGCCACATATAATATAGGTATTTCAAAATAAGAACTGGACACTATCTCATTAGAGTCACGTTGGTGCCTGGCCCAAATTTGAATTTCAAAGGTAGACATGATGGGCTTGTTTGTATGGGAGGGAAGGGCTAAAAGAGCAATGTGTACTGAAGGCTTGAACAAATAGGCAAGTGGCACACATAATAAGATAGGGATACCTGGAAAGGAAGCATGTATAGGGGGAAGAACAGTTCCTAGTAGTCTTGAGCTATGGATCATCCATGCCAAAATGTCTGATGGACTCCTGAACACAGAGAGCTGGAGCTCAGAACAGACAGGGACAAGGAAGCCATCCATGCATTGGTGGTCACAAAGCCAAAGTTGGAGTCAATGATTAAAAAAGACAACAGTGTACCGAGCTGCCAGCCCCTTTCTCGCACCTCTGTACCTCCGCACTCCCACACCTCTGGGTTAAGACAAAATAAATATAACTAAAATGGAGGTTATATGATAAAGCTTTTTCAGTGATAGTTATATGCCTAAACATAGTTTTCCAAAGTCTTTGATAACTTAAAATTTTTGGAGTTTTCTGGGTTGAATAGTAAAAAATTATTAAATATCTAGGTATTTTGAAATAACAGTGTTGGGTCTGATCAAATAATTAAATCGATACCCTTCCTCTGGGAACTGACCTTTAGGCCACTTCACAATGGACATTCCCTTTCACTTAGATCACATTCCATTTCGCTAAGACCATTATCCTTCCCCTCTGGACCGTCCTAGGATGCAGAACCACCCATTGAATTCTCCACCCAGAAAAAGTCCTCCTAGACTCCTTTAAAATCTCTGACTCCCTGTCTTTGGATTCTGGCGCCATTTGGGGGCTCAGCCCATCTGGTATCGAGATGACCTAATACATTTCTAATCCCTTACTACTTTGGCCTTGTGTGTTCCTCCTTCAGTGACCCTAAAATTTGGCGCTGAAGCCTGGGAGGGTTCCACAGGGAAGGGGAGCCATCGTCCTGGCTTCAGTCACCCCATGTTTGCTACTCGGAAAGCAGTAGGCAGTAGCAGCTCGTCCTGGGCTTACCTCCAAATCCTACTTGGGTGACTCAATTGCCGGCCTCGATTAGACCTCCCCTCCCTCCCTTATGGACCCTCCCAGACCAGCCAAGGAGGACGCTAGATCGGGAATCTCTCCTTTTCCATTGCTGACCCTCCATCCCACACCGGCCAATCTTCTCTAGGTGAGTAACCTCCCACAATTTCCCTCATCTCGAGTTTTGACCACTCACTCTCACTGACTTCTCGAAAGTCTCTCATCTCAAAAGTCCTAGTGCTAGGCCAGAAGGCTCCTCAGCCATTCAGCTTTAGGTCCTTCTGGATTGAGGATGCCCAGTCTGGAGGGTCACCGCCTCGATTCTCGTGGTGATTTGTTTAGCAGCAGGGACGCCTCTCCTAAGTAGTCACCTTTGGATTTGTGGTCTGTCACTCACCCTTCCTCTCTCATGGGCCACGCTACACTCCCTCTGCACACTCACAGGGGAGATCACACCCAAGCACTGCATTTTCTTTTGTAACACTTTTTGGTCACAAAATAAACTAGATGGTAAGTCTCAATGGCCTGAAAATGGCACTTTCAATTTTAACACATTATGTAATTTAGCTAATTTCTGTTACCACAAGGGAAATGGTCAGAAATTCCCTACCTCCAGTCCTATTTACCCTACAGTCTCAACTCTCTCTGTGTCAGTTCTGCTCTACCCATCAGATTCTACTCCTTCACACAAAACATCGTACCCCTAACACTTCTGATTCTGAATCTACTTTTGACCCAGCAGACAACCAATCTCCACTCACTTATGCGTCCCCTCCCTGATCTGCAGTAGATTCCCATAACCCAGACCCTCCTAATCAGCAACCATCTTCTCCCCCGGCCCCTGAGAGCCCAAATACCGAGAATGCAAGCTCCAAAACAGTCTTTTCCCACCTAACACTCACTCTTGGGCCACCCAAAGACTGCCTTCCTCAACAGTCTACCCCTTCTATTCCTGAGCCCATTCTACCCGAGGGAGGTAGCAGGAACTGAGGGGATAATCTGAGTCCATGTCCCATTTTCTACGTCCGACCTCACACAGATTGCGAGGCATCTCGGGTCTTTTTCCATAGACCCCACCACCTTTACTAAGGAATTTGAATACCTGACCCAGTCCTATGACCTGATCTGGCATGGCATCTGTGTCATCCTGTCCTCCTCTCTCACCCTAGAGGAGAAGGAGCACATTTGGCTAGCAGCTCAGGACCATGCTGATGCCCTCCATAGACAAGATTCTGTGGCCAATCTGGTTGACACTAGCACAGTCCCTCAAACTAACCCAAGGTAGGATTTGTCAGGTTAATTCTCCAGGCACCAGCTCCATAGCCATATTGCTGGACTCAAAAAGGCTACCCATAAGACAGTCAACTATGACAAACTTAATAAAATCACTCAGGGCCCTGATAAAAACCCAGCTCTCTTCCTCTTGCCTCATGGAAGCCTTATAGAAACTTACCACCTTAAACCACACCTCCCCAGAGGGAACCCTTCTTCTGAACATCCATTTTATATCCCAATCAGCCCCAACAGACGCCACAAACTTCAAAAAATAGACACAGGTCCACAAAACCCTCAAAAAGACCTCGTTAACCTGGCCTTTAAGGTCTTTAATAATAGAGATGAGGAGAACCAAGTCCAAAAACAAAAATGAGATCAGGCCAAGGCTGAGGCCCAGAGGAGGCCTTCCAGCTCCTAGCTACCGCTCTCACGAACCCCAAATGCAGTGCTGGTCCTCCAACCAAGGGTAAGTCAGGGGGTAAGCCTCCTCCAGGCCCATGCTTCAAATGCAACAAGGAAGGACACTGGACCAAGTCCTGCCCAAACCCAAGGTTCGGAAGGGAAGGCCACTGGAAATCAGACTAGTCTGGCGCCTCCAGGTCAGACCTCAGCCAATCCAGCAAGCATCTTACTAGACACCCCCTTTATCCACTCTTTTCTTATTCTACCTCAATGCCTGACCATGCATCCCCTCATAATGCTCAGTTGTCCTGAACCACAGCCACCTACCTCAGTTTCACTCTCACCCCACAAAGTCCAGCCATTACCTTAGAATGTAAACACGTTATCTCCTCCATGACATTCCCCTCCTCTTAACAAGAAATACTTTCCTTTCTCAGGCTTGCTGGGTACTTTTGCCTCTGGGTTCCCAACTTTAGTCTTCTTGCAAAGCTCCTCTATGGCAGGGCAAAGGGATCCCTCACTGAACCTTTAGATCAGCGGTTCTCAACCTGTGGGTCGCAACACCTTTGGGGGTCGAACGACCCTTTCACAGGGGTCGCCTAAGACCATCGGAAAACACATATATAATTACATATTGTTTTTGTGATTAATCATTATGCTTTAATTATGTTCAATTTGTAACAATGAAATTGGGGGTCACCACAACATGAGGAACTGTATGTATTAAAGGGTCGCGGCATTAGGAAGGTTGAGAACCACTGCTTTAGATCCCAAGGCCAGCATTTTATCCCTTTAATGCTCTGAAAACTGCTCTCACCTCAGCGCCTTCTCACCTCCACCTTTCCAAAAAACAGTTTCTTTACTGCAAAACTGAAAATGCTTACTTAACAGTCCTGCCACTATCAGAGTTGAACTCATTATCACCAAAACCTTAACATGTTATCTCTATGGGAAAATGTGGCAGTTTTAAATCCAAGGGGCTGGAGGCCTGGGAACAGGCTGTGGACCTGCTCCCTCTTCCCCCTGCCTTTTATCCAGCCCCATATGCCTACACATACTTTTCAAAGTCATTGGTCATTTAAAGGCTTTGGAGCATAGCTGGGTTAAATGATAAACATCTAAATATTTTAAAATAACATGAAATACTGACACATTGATTGCTAGACAAGTTTTAAATTTGCCTGCTCTTAGCTTTTATTACAGATGGTCTCTTGTACTTTGTTGAAGGTATATTTTCTTGAAAGTAAGAATGTGTTTCATAAATGTAAATGCTGGTTGTTTACTTTTGGGCTAACGCTGGTTATTTGTGAATCAGTAGAAAGGTTTGTGAAAATTGTAGAAAAGTTTGTCCAGTGAGTCAGGACCTGATCACCCCTGCTGTCCGAAGGGACCCCTTCTCTCCTAGTAAGCTAAAGCAGCCCCAGCCAGGCTCTCTCCTGTCTAGATCAGAGTCTAGATTTTCTTTATTTCCACCATTCATTCACAGTCCTGACACTATCATTGGAAACCTCAACAGGTCTTCCTGCTTGGAATTTAGGAACCTCTCTCCCCTTTTCTAGCCTTCTTAAGAGTCATACACTGCAAAGGACACTGAGTCAGGAATGATCCGTAACACAGGGAGATAACAAAGCAGGCCAGGAGGCCAAGGCAGCAGCTCAGAGGAAGCCTCCATCTCCCCAACTCTTAGCTATACCCCATCTAACACCCAAACACACTCCAGAGGAACTTCAGTCCCTATTAGCTCTTGGGGCCACTCAGGAAGATCCATGGTTAAAATTTCAGGGAAAATATATCCTTCCCCAGGGACAGGCCCATGATATCTTACAGGCCATGTCCTAGCCTAGCCCCCCTACTGCAAGATATCACCAAAACCTGTTCTACGTGTTGCTCCGTATCTCCCCAAGGACAGGTTAGATTAGACCTCCTTCTTTTCCCCACTCATCAGGCTAGGGACCAAATCCCTGGACAAGACTGGCAAATTGACTTCAATCAAATATCTCTTAACCCTCATAGATGCCTTCTCAGGCTGGGTAGAAGCCATTCCCCACTATGTCCGACCCACCTCATTACAATCAGATAATGGACCTGCTTTCATATCTCAAATGACTCAACAGGTCTCCTCCACTCTGAATATCCAGTGGAACTTACACCCCTACCAGCCCCAATCTTCAGGCAAGGTAGAAAAGGCGAATTCCTTAATTAAGTCTCACCTAACTAAATTAACTCTCAAAACTAAAGAACCTTGGAGTACTCTCTACCTCTAGCCCTTATGTGCATCAGGGCAACCCCCTGTGCACCCTCCTTTCTTGGTCCCTTTGAACTCATGTATGGAAGACCCTTCTTATTAGGAAACTTCCCTTCCACAGAGACCCCTCTAGAAGATTATGTCTCTTAAATCTCATCCAACAATTACTGAGAAAACATGATGATCGACTTTTTACGGGAGACTCCCCGCCCCCCCCACCCCCCCCACCCCATTCCTCTACAGTCAGGGGACCAGGTCCTCCTAAAGGAAATCCATTCGTCAAACAATTTACATGGCAAGGCCCTTATCATGTACTCCTAACTACCCCAATTGTGCTAAACTATTGGGCACACCCCATGGTTCCACCTTTCCAGATTAAAACCCGTCCCCGGAACACCACCATCACATGAGCTGGAGTCCCCTAAGTATCACAGCCACCAGATCAGGCCCACCAGACTCCACCTCACCCGCATCCCAGAAGAAGAGGACGAATCAGTGAGCAACCCTGCACGTGCCCCCTGTGCACTGACCCCAATAACCCTGACCTCCCTGCAAGCCCACCTTCTCTCCCAATGCAAACCCTCCAGGTCCTAGCTACTGCCCCCTCTCCCTTTGCATCAGGACTCTCACCTTTCTATGGGACTCCCTTCTACAAGGGGACTTCAATTACCCATGGGGCAAGATTTCCTTCTTTCTAGATCCAGAACATACCCTTTCCTCGTCTGGGGACGATCCCAACCCTGGAAGTGAGGATTAGCTCTCCTTCCCATCCTATCCCAACCCTCCTCTCCTACACCCATAAGGAACTTTCTCACCTCCACTCATCTAGAACGAACGCTTAATCTTACCCATTCCCTCCTAAACCAGACCAATCCAACCTTTGCCAGGAATTGCTGGCTCTGCCTTTTCCTCTCCTCTTCAGTGTGTACCACCATCCCTATACCAATCAAAAGACGGGATCAGGCAAAAATCACTCTAGCTTATAAAAAGGAAAAGGGAACTATATTTCTCGAAAAGGCAGACACCCTTCTAGGTAATTATCCTACAGCCCAGGCAAATGAAGCCTCCCTTCTTTTCCACACTTATACAGTGAGGCCTTGACTTACGAGTGTCCCGACTAACGAGTTTTTCGAGATACGAGCCGTCGCTGCTTTGAGTTGCGAGCTAAAATTCGGGTTACAAGTTAGCTTCAGATACCCCACCACTAGTTGGCGCAACGAACGTCACAGTGAACGCCACAACATCAGCCCAGCATCACGTGTCTCACTCGTTCACTTTAAGATTTGACATACGAGTAATTTGAGTTACGAGCTCCGTCACGGAACGAATTAAACTCGTAAGTCAAGGCCCCACTGTATTCAATCTCTTGCTAAGGCAGCTCCTTCCTCCATCCCACTCATAGGTCCTATCACTGTACACACCCCACTAATTGCCTAAGACCCTTTATGCTTTACAAGGTCACAGGGCAATACAACAATAGGCCATCTCCCATCATCAGCTTGCAACACCACAGTCAATCTAGAACTACTGAACAGCCATTGGTCCCAATGGGTTGACTACCAGGTCTCCCCAGAAGCCAATGGTTATTTCCTACAGCCGGTCCATTTTACTTCTTATCCAACCATCCAGGCCCAAGGCTTCAACTGCTCCTTTCCTTCCCATTCTCTCTTCCCTTGGATAACAGCCCATTCTAGCATTCGTACCCACTGTCACTGCAATAGGATCTCAAGCACTCATCTGTTATCCCTTATCGGTAGCACTATGGTGACTACCCTCTGGTTTTGAAGTGTGGAACTGGGAAAGGGAACCTCATACCCTTTGGTCCATCTCTTCTCCCTGCACCTTTCAGCTCATCTCCATGATAAGGGATTTTTCTTCTTCTGTGGGAAAATCACCTACATTTGCTCCAACCACTGGACAGGAACTTGTACTTTCATCTATCTCTCACCCAATGTAGATGTAGCCCCCAATAATCAGTCGTTACCAGTCCCTGTAACCCATCATATATGACACAAAAGGGCAGTCCAGATAATCCCTCTCCTCATAACACTCTGAATCACAGCAGGTGTTGGGACTGGCATAGGGGGCTTAACTACTGCTCAATCATATTTTAAAATCCTGCCTCAGGACCTACAAAAAAGCTCTGGATGCCTAACAAGGGGCAAAACTGGGAAAACAAGAACCTCACCCCCGGGGTAACCTATCCTCCTTTTTCATATCACTAGTCAGGCAACTTAGGTCCCTGATCTTTTCTTCCCTAAAGGTAACATCTAGGCCTCAGTTGTCTTTCAGTTCCAGGCCCAGAAAAGCAGCAAAACCAGACAAGTGATGTTGTGGCAGCGTCAGGACCAGATTTTACCTCCCAAGTCACTCAACAGGTCTGCTTTCAAGCCTTCACCAACCAGTCTCTTAGGGAAATCATGCTAAAACCCCTCACTCCAAACAGGAGGAATCTATACAGTGTTCCAGCTGACTACAATCAAAGTCATCCCCCTATGATCTCGACATCCTCCCTCAGCAAGAAGTAACTACGGAAGATATGACTTTGTCCCTATTCCATAAAACAAAAAGGCTAGAATATTAGGTCTGGTCAAATAATTGAATCAATACTCCCTCCCCTGGGAACTGACCTTGAAGCCACTTCACAATAGACATTCCCTTTCACCTAGACCACATTCCATTTCCCTAAGACCACATTACACTTACTAAGACCATTATCCTTCCCCTCTGGGCCTTCCTAGGATCCAGACCTGCCCAGAGAATTCTCCGCGGGAAAAAAGCCCTCCTAGAGTCCTTTAAAATCTCTGACTCCCCAATTTTGGGTGCTGGCACTATATGGGGGCTCAGCCCATCTGGTATCCAGAGACCTAATAAGTTTATAATCTCTTACCACTTTGGTCTCGCTCATTCTTCCTTTGGCTACGCTAACAAGCAGGACACTGAAATATTAATCTGAGTTGGCCTCATATGGAGAATCTAGAGGATGGATTTGAATCTGTTAATGAAGAGGTCTTGTATTTTATTTGAAATAACTCTTTAAAATATGAATGTATTGCTAATCTGAGGAACGTTACATGTCACCTAAAATTAGGGCTTCTAAGGGTTAAGATTTCTAACTAATTGGAAAGAAATTATGATTTTGGTGTAATAGAAGGCACGAGGCATAGAACGGTTTGTGAAAGTTGTAGAATGTTTGTAAAGAAAAATGTTAAAAGAAAGTTATATAAAGGACACAGGCTAGTAAACCAGGAATAGGGAAAGTGAGATGATTAAACAGCAATTTGGAGCCATCCAGTAAATCCTATCTTCCCTAAAACAAGGATACTTAAGAATAAATTATTTGCATTTTGCCAGAGGGTAAGTAGCTTATATCAACCTACTCAGGGAGACAGATAGCAAAAACCCATTTAGTGTCATTTGCTGACCACACCCAAAGACAAATGAAGTTAGAGAATAAACCTCAGGAAAATGTTCTTCTTAAGGTACATGGGAAGCTTTGTCAAATAAAGAAATAACTATATTATGCTTTCATTTATAACTCTAATTTTTATTCTGGAATATTGTGTTTTTCAGGAAGGACAAAATTGCATGTCATCTACATCATAATCAAATCCATAACCATGTCATTTTAGAGACAGTGACTATTTTTTTATAATGCATTTGAAAAAAAATGTTAAATCTTCTGAGGGATCCATGGAAAGGATTCTGACATTTTCAGATCATGCCCTTCGAACTGGATGAAAATTATTAGAACTCCTAGAGTATCTGGATTTATAAAAGTACTGGCAGGGAAAAGCAGGAGAAACAAAAATTGATTATGAGACTGAATGAACTGTATATGCATACTGGGTTTTTGGTTGATTACTTCCCATCCACCCACCTTCCCTGCCTTCCTTCTGAGATTCTGCACTCTGTTCCATGCTTCCATGTCCCTAGGTCCACTCAGTTTATTTTGTTACTTACATTCCACATATGAGTGAGATCATGTGATACTTGTCTTTCTCTGACTGACTTATTTCACTTAGCACAATACTCTCCAGGTCCTGCCATGCTGTCTCAAAGGGTAAGGGATTCCTTTTAACTGCTGCATAGTATTCCATTGTATAAATATCCCACAGCTTTCTTATCCACTCATCTACTGATGGGCACTTGGGCTGTTTCCAGATCCAAGCTATTATAAATTGTGCTGCTATGAACATAGCGGTGCATACATTCTTTCTGATTGGTGCTTTGGGTTTCTTAGGATATATTCCTAGAAGTGGGGTCACTGGGTCAAATGGCAGCTCCATATTTAATTTTTTGAGGAAATTCCATGCTGTTTTCCATAATGGCTGCACCAGTCTGCATTCCCACCAGCAGTGTACTAGGGTTCCCTTTTCTCCACATCCTCACTAGCACTTGTCATTTGTTGATTTGTTGATGTTAGCCATTCTGGGTGTGAGGTGATACCTCATTGTTGTTTTAATTTGCATCTCTCTGATGATCAGTGACTTTGAGCATTTTTTCATATCTCTCTTGGCCATCTGTATGTTCAGTATCTATTTAGGTCCTTTGCCCATCTTTTAATTGGATTGTTGGTCTTCCTTTTGTTAAGTTGTATGAATTCCTTATATATTTTTGATATTAACCCTTTATCAGATGTAGGTGTCATTGTCAAATATGTTCTCCCACACAGTGGGCTTCCTTTTCGTTTTGTCGATGGTTTCTTTTGCTGTGCAGAAGCTTTTTATTTTGATGTTGTCCCATTTGTTTATTTTCTCCTTAGTTTCCTTTGCCCTAGGAGACGTATACGTAAACATATTGCTATGAGAGATGTCTGAGATTTTGCTGCCTATGGTTTCTTCTAGGATTTTTATGGTTTCACAATTTACATTTAAGTCCTTTATCCATTTTGAGTTTATTTTTGTGTATGGTGTAAGTTGGTGGTCTAGTTTCATTTTTTTTGCATGTATCTGTCCAATTTTTCCAACACCATTTATTGAAGAGACTGTCTTGACTTCACTGTATGCTCTTACATCTTGTGTCAAATATTAATTGAGCATAATGGCTTGGGTCAATTTCTGGGATCTCTGTTCTGTTCCATTGATCTATATGCCTGTTCTTGTGCCACTACCAGGCTGTTTTGATTACAGTGGCTTTGTAGTATAACTTGAAATCTGGTATTGTGATTCCTCTCACTTTGTTCTTCTTTCTCAAGATTGCTATGGCTATTCAGGGTCTTTTTTGGTTCCATAAATTGCTGTCGATTTGGATAAAGGCAAAGCAGCCAGTGACAGCATTTTGGAGGTAATGATATGTGTACAAGCGAAAATGCTGCATACTGACCTCCTAAAAGCCACCCCTGGATCGAGTGCTGAAAGTGATTCACATAAGGCTAATATCGGGTGTTAGGCACATTCTTGGGTTCCATTGTGTCCCACTTTGGTGCTTTTGCCCTTTTTGGTGATTTTCCTGTTATTTTCATTGTAGGTTTCATGATTAATGATCTTTAGTTTCCAGTAAACTGCCTCACCCAATTTCCAGTGGACCGCCTACACCTGGCCCCCACCAGCCCCTGGTCCGACCTGTATTCTGACTGACCTTTACAAGAGACATAAATATCCCGCACCCGCTACTCTGACCTGCTAATGCCATTTTGGTCTCAGCCCTTCTGCTAGCAGATGTAATAATAAATTTATAATTCTTTACCTCGTTTGGCCTCGTGTGTTCCTCCTTCAGTGACCCTAACAAGGGGTAGTTTGATAAATTTAAGAAAAGAAGTGGCATTCACAGTGTAGTGAGGCATGGGGAGGCTGAAAGTTCTAACAAAGCAGCTGTTGGTAATTTCATGACAGAATTTCAATACATAGAGGCCAAGGGATTTGTTCCCCAACAAGTGTTCAATTGTGATGGGACAGGCCTCTTCTGGGAAGAAATGGCAAAGAGGACCTACATCACACTGGAGCAAAAGTCATTGCCAGGATACAGCCAATGGAGAACAGGCTGATGTTATTGCAGTGTGGGAATGTAAGTGGGGACTTTAAATTGAAGCATCTACTCATCTACCATTCTGAAAACCTAGGAGTTTTTAAGAAAAATAATGTGTGGACAAAAAGGGGTCACATGTTAACCTGAGTAGCTCAGGGAAGGCCTGCATGGTGGCCTTGCAAACTCTGGAGACCTAAAGTAACCACAAAGAATGGTCTAAAACTAAAACTTTTAACTAAAAGCAGTTTATAGTAGGTAGTCATGTCCTATGCTAGATTCTCCCCTGATAAAAGTCAATCTTTACCTAAATAAGCCTGTCTGATGTCTTTTGCATCTATGATAACATATCATTGGAATGTCAGGGTAACTTGTAATCCCTTTTTCCGGACCCCTCAGGGCACAACTAAATGTGCCTGAGCACAGGACAAAGACCATAAATTTCTTCATTGTTATTGTTATCACTAGAGGCCCAGTGCATGACATTCGTGCACTGGGAGGTGTGGTGGTCCCTCAGCCCGACCTGCACCCTCTCCAATCTGGGAGCCCTCAGGGGACCCCTCTCCCATCCGGGAGTTTCTGTCTGTCTGTCTTTGCAATCATATGAGCGAATTGTCTGAGACCCCAACTCAGTTTGGTTTGTTGCTCACAGAATAATAGAGGCTTTTTTTTTTTTTTTTTTTTTTTGCTTCATTGGTGGAGATTTCCTGGAAGTTTTAGGATATCTTCACTTTAATTTTTCCTAGACACTCTGATTTTACTTATGTCTCTCACCTTTGCTTTCCCTCCATCCCCCGCCGCAACAGTAACTTGCTCCAGGCTCACTTTGCCCTAGTGTCTAGGATATCTGTCTGCCACCAGAACTATGATTCCCAGCATTCCTGGTGCTCTCCGCGTTCTGGGCTTCCGCTTCTGGTCCTGGGGCTGCCACAGAACTACTATTCCCAGAATTCCTGGTGCTCCCCACCCTCTTGGTTTTCCCTTCTTGCTCTGACTCTGTCCCATGGCCTCCCACTCTGCCAAGTTCTCCAAGCCATCAGCTCTCCCACTCTGCTCTCTGCCCGGCAGCTTGGGGGGGAGAGACCGAGGGAGCCACATCCTCCCAAGCCGCCGGCTCTCCCGCTCTGCTCTCCGCCCAGCGGCTGTGTATGCAAATTAACCCACCATCTTTGTTGGGTTAATTTGCATATTCACTCCTGATTGGCTGGTGAGTGTAGCAGAGGGACGGTCAATTTACATGTTTCTCTTTTATTATATAGGATGTTAATTATTGACTGTTAACTATCCTGTATGCACTTAAAGTATGTGTCTATCATTTTACTTTTTATCCAGTCTCAGAGGTCCCCCCATCTCTTTGCTTTATCCAACCTCCCTAATCTATGGATTTCATGTAACCCACTTAGATCTCCTCCTTTGATTATCCTATATAATAAAGAGGTAATATGCAAATTGACCACTATGCCCTCACACAAGATGGCCACCCCCATGTGGTCACAAGATGGCTACCCCCATGTGGTCACAAGATGGCCACCCCAATGTGGTCACAAGATGGCCACACCCATGTCATCACAAGATGGCCACCACAAGATGACCAGCAGGGAAGGGCAGTTGAGGGTAACCAGGCCAGCAGGGGAGGGCAGTTGCGGGGGACGGGGCCGGCAGGGGAGGGCAGTTGAGGGCAATTGGGCTGGCAGGGGAGTGGTTAGGCAGTGATCAGGCCGGCAGGGGAGTGGTTAAAGGGTGATCAGGCAGGCAGGCAGAAGCAGTTAGGGGCAATCAGGCAAGGAGGCAGGCAGGCGAGCAGTTGGGAGCCAACAGTCTCGGATTGTGAGAGGAATGTCCAACTGCCACAGGGTCGGACATCCCCCGAGGGGGTCTCAGATTGGAGAGGGTGCAGGCTGGGCTGAGGGCCACACACCCCCCACCCAGGGCACAAATTGTGTGCACCCGGCCTCTAGTAATGTATAAAGCAAGGTGAAAAACTGCCATTCTGCAGAGCACCATCCCAATACATTGAGATTCTGCTTCCTGGCAATTGTTGACAGTTTGGCTCAAATAAACTCACAAAAATTCTTTACAGGTCTAAGTGGGTTTTTTTATGTTAACAAATGTCATAAAAAACAAAGTGAATGCCATGTGGAGGGCTAATAGCAAAGCTTGGGTACCCTTTTTAATTAAGTGGATTCATGAAGTATTTGCTCCAAGTGTGAATAAATACCTTTGGAAAAAACAAATACCACTCAGGGCACTTCTTTTTTTAAAAAAAATAAATCTTTATTGTTCAGATTATTACAGTTGTTCCTCTTCCCCCCCCCCCATAGCTCCCCTCCACCCAGTTCCCACCCCACCCCATGCCCTTACCCTCCCCCCACTGTCCTTGTCCATAGGTGTACGATTTTTGTCCAGTCTCTTCCCGCAACACCCTCACCCCCTTCCTCCCGAGAATTGTCAGTCCACTCCCTCTCTATGCCCCTGATTCTATTATATTCACCAGTTTATTCTGTTCATCAGATTTTTTATTCACTTGATTTTTAGATTCACTTGTCGATAGATATGTATTTGTTGTCACTTTGTTCATAATTTTTATCTTTACCGTTTTCTTCTTCCTCTTCTTAAAGTATACCCTTCAGCATTTCATATAATACTGGTTTGGCGGTGATGAATTCCTTTAGCTTTTTCTTATCTGTGAAGCTCTTCATCTGATCTTCAATTCTAAATGATAGCTTTGCTGGGTAGAGTAATCTTGGTTGTAGCTTCTTGCTATTCATAACTTTGAATATTTCTTGCCACTCCCTTCTGGCCTGCATCATTTCTGTTGAGAAATCAGCTGACAGTCATATGGGTACTCCCTTGTAGATAACTAACTGTTTTTCTCTTACTGCTTTTAAGATTCTTTCTTTGTCTTTTGCCCTTGGTATTTTAATTATGATGTGTCTTGGTGTGGTCCTCTTTGGATTCCTTTTCTTTGGGGTTCTCTGTGCTTCCTGGACTTGTAAGTCTATTTCTTTCACCAGGTAGGGGAAGTTTTCTGTCATTATTTCTTTAAATATGTTTTCAATATCTTGCTCTCTCTCTTCTTCTTGCACACCTATAATTCGGATGTTGGTACACTTGAAGTTGTCCCAGAGGCTCCTTGCACTATCTTCATATTTTTGTATTATTTTTTCCTTTTTCTTTTCTGGTTGGGTGTTTTTTGCTTCTCTGTATTTCAAATCTTTGACTTGATTCTTGGGATCCTCTAGTCTGCTGTTGGATCTCTGTATATTATTCTTTATTTCAGTCAGTGTATGCTTAATTTCTAGTTTGTCCTTTTTCATATCCTTGAGGGCCTCACTATATTTCTCAGAGGTTTCTAGAAGATTCTTGAGTAACCTTATAACCGTGGTTTTGAACTCTATATCCAGTAGTTTGCTTTCCTCCATTTCTTTCATTTGTGACCTGTTTCTTTGTCTCGCCATTTTGGTTGCTTCCCTGTGTTGATAGAGTGGCTTTGTGTGCTAGGTGTCCTGAAGGGCCCAGTGGCTCAGCTTCCCTAATTACCTGAGGTGGACACTCTTGGTGCACCCCTTTGTGTGCACAGTCTTGTTGTAGTTAAGCCTTGATTGCTGTTGGTATCACTGGGTGGAACTGACCTCCAGGCCAATTGGCTGTGAGGACCAGTTGTGTCTACAATGGGAGAACTTCTGTGCTGGAGACAACCTTATGGGGCAGGACTTGCTTCAGTGGGGCTTTGGCACTCACTGAGTCTGCCCAGGTTTTTAGGCAGAGAACGGCCAGGCCATTTATATGCAAAAGACTCTACACACAGCTTGGGTGGGGTTGTAAATTGGGTGGGGTGGGGTCTCAGGGAATCACTAGGGTGGAGCAAACCGCAATGGTTGCCAGTCTGCTCTGCCTCAAAGAGGTCCCAGAGTCTGTGTCCCGCAGCGCCCCCCCCACCCCCCCACCCCTGCCTCCCCGTGCAGGAACAATGACCTCTGCAATCACCTCTGTGAGAAAGCCGGCCTCAGGTTCTGGCCCGATGACAGACAGTCTAGTTTCTCTCCGTATGAGTCTGGGTCCCCAAATTCTCACCCAGGACTGGAGTTCAGAGCAGTCGGGAGCTTATTTCTCTCTCCCGATTGAAAAAGACAACAGCATACCCAGCTGCTAGCCCCTTTCACGTGCGCCTCCGTACCTCCGCACTTCTACACCTCTGTACCTCCTACCAGACTCAATGTGCTTTTCTCTTTCCTTCTAGTTGTAGAATTTCCACTCAGCCAGCCTTCCCGTGGTTCTGGATGGTATTTGTTTTGTCTTTTAGTTGTAGTTTTAATGTGGTTGTGTGCGGCAGCAAATTCAGGTGTTTACCTATCCCACCATCTTGGTTGTCTCAGGGCACTTCTGGTAATGGACCATGCTCCTGCCCACCCTCCACGTGAAAGGATTTTCGAGACAAGAAAGGCAGATTAGGGGAGGGGGGCCCATGGGAGAGGAATGCATACATGACAGGCAGAGACAGCTCCAAGCTGCCAGATTGTTTACAATAATGTTACAAGATAAGGGGAAGCAGAAGGGGGAGGAGCACCAAGTGAAGTTTGAAACTTTAAAACTGATACTATACAGGGGAAAGGGGGAAAATGGCCAATTAGGAAACAACAGGGGCTATAAAATAAGGAAGGGTCCAATTAGAAAGTGGGATGAACAAAGAGCTGCCAGCATTTACCAGGTGTACCGGTTTATAATGAGGATTTTGTAATCAAAGAAAACACAATAATCTCAAGAGAAACATCAAAAGTGCTTTATTCAAAGTAATGTCCATCGCTAGCTACACATTTCCCCCATCTTTCAGGTAATTTGTGGATACCATCCCAATAGAACTTTTCTTGTTTTGAGGCAAACCATTCAGAGACCCAATTTTCCACTTCTTCGTATGTTTTGAAGTGCTGCTCAGAAAGTGAGTGTGCCATCGATCAGAACAAGTGGTAATCTGAAGGAGCAAGGTCTGGTGAATATGGCAGGTGGGTTAATACTTCCCAGGCAAGATCTTTTAACTGTCTTTAACTGGTTTTGAAGTGTGTGATGGTGCGTTATCATGAAGCAAAATTACAGTGGGCCTGAAGCAAGTTCTAGTGGAGACAAGGAGAGAAAGAGAAAAAGAAGCCCAGAACAGCTACCTGATGTTTTTATAAAAGGGGACTCCCATTCCAAACAATAACATCCCTCCATCCCTTCATCCCTCCATCCCTCGATCCTTCCATCCTTCCATCCCTCCATCCTTCCATCCCTCATCCCTCCATCCCTTCATCCCTCCATCCCTCGATCCTTCCATCCCTCATCCCTCCATCCCTCCATCCCTCCATCCCTCCATCCTTCCATCCCTCCATCCCTCCTCTCCATAGTCAGTCATCAATAGCTCTCAACATTAAAGGCAAATTCTAGTGTATTCATAAATTTCACTTTTTACTGTACATTTCAATTCCTTTTTGTTAAATTTTCATTTATATTTCATGTCCTTTTGGTTTTTAAAGTGTTTATTTATAAACAGTACATTAGATATGTGCTGTATATAAGAAAGGTTAAAACAGAGAATCATTTGGGGTTCTGGAAAAAATTAATGAAATTTACATGATTTATAATGGGGAAAAATGATTAGGTTTTTGAACAGCTTTTGGAACAGCCTTAAGTTCATATTATTTTGTTTGCAGCAAATAATAATAATAAAAGTCAACTGTGTTGAATGCCTGCTCTGCACTAGGTTCTGTTCTATGTGCTTTTACACAAATTAACTCCTGTAAGCTTCCCAATAATTCTAGGCACTATTATTATCCCACTTCACAATGAGGAAATTCAGGCACAGATTTGTAACTTGCCCAAGGTTACAGAGCTGCTAAATGGCATATATGAAATATCACTTTTTAATATATATTTTTTAAACATGTTTTTATTGATTTTAGAAAGAGAGGAAGGGAGAGGGAGAGAGAGACACACACACATCAATGTGTGAGAGAAATTTCAATCAGCTGCCTCCCATACACACCCCACCCCACCCAGAGCCTGAACCCACAACCTGGGCATGTGCCTTGACTGGGAATGGAACTGGCGACCTTTTGATGCACAGGATGATGCTCAACCAACTGAGCCACAGCAGCCAGGGCAAATACCACTTTTATAATAAAAATAGGAAAAGGGTTTTGGGGAAAATATATAATTAAAATAGGATATGACCAGTGCTTTGATGTAAGTTTGTATGAGGTATTGTGGGAGTAGAGGGTCAAGCAGTTTGCTGGAGGAGTGGGGGGGAATAGGAAGGGCCTCACAGAGGAGGGGACAGTTCAGCTTATCTAGCATATGGGACAGCACGAGCAAAGTCGTAGAGGAGGGAGCAACCACAGGAAGAGAGAGACTTCTAGGAGAGGCTATCAGGAGATGAGGCCAGGTAGTCGGGGGTCAGTTAAGGACCCTGAATTGATCCTGGAAACAGTGGAAAACTGTGAAAGGCTAAAACCTACACCTACATTTCTCTCCCTCCCCTGTCTATCCCAAACTGTCCTGAAATATCCCTGACAGCTTCTCAGAGATCTTATTTCCAAGCTCACTCAGTGCAGGGCGTGCAATCCCCATGGCCGGGAGACAAACCCACTTAGAGCAGGTTATTACCTCCCCACCTGGGACTTCCTTCTTCGCAGCTTCTGGTCCTTCTTTCACTGACAAACATGCTGAACAAATCTTCTGTCTTCAGTATCTAGTCTTTTTTGTTGTTGTTCTTATTGTTTTTAATTTAATTTAATTTTTCCCATCACCTTTTATCCCCTCCATGCCCTCTTCCACCTCCACCTTCCCCCTCCACCCCTGGAATCACCACACTATTGTCCATGTCCATGAGTTCTCTCTCTCTTTTTTTTTCTTATTTCCTTTCTTTTTGTAATCTTCACCCAAGAAGTGAGGATATTTTTTTCCATTGATTTTTAGAACAAGTGGAAGGGAGAGGTGAGAAGGAAGAGAGAGAGAGAGAGAGAGAGAGAGAGAGAGAGAGAGAGAGAGAGAGAGAGAGACGGATGAAAGAGAGACACATCAATTGGTTGCCTCCAGCATGGGGCCAGGGATCAAAATTGCAACCCAGATATGTGCCCTTGACCAGGAATCAAACATGCGACCCTCTAACCACTGAGCAAAACCTACCAGGGGTCTTTTTAAAAGTATTTTTTATTGATATTTTATTGATTTCAGAGAGGAAGGGAGAAGGAGAGAGAGATAGAAACATCAACGATGAAAATCATCCATCAGTTGCCTCCTGCACGCCCTCCATTGGAGGTGGAGCTCAAAACCCTGGCATGTTACATTGACTGAAATCGAACCATGACCTCCTGCCTCTTGGTTCATAGGTTGATTCTTAATCACTGAGCTACGCCAGCCGAGCCAGGGCTCTTTTTTCCCCTCAATCCCTCCATTCCTCCATACTCCTCTCCCCCCACCGCCCTGGCCCCACTCCAAACGTCTGCCTAATCATAAGTCAGTCACTAGTCTTGATAACAGGGCCACTTTCCTGCAGGGAACCCAGTCAATCTGATGCTGGTGGGACATGGCCAGTAAGCCTAGCCACACCCAATCAGAGACTTCCCAGTGTGTTAAGAAATTATCAGAAAAGACTCTTTCTTGCTGAGGTTGTTAAGAAGGAGGATGTGCACTGGGGCGATTAGCAATGAGTCTATCAGCTACCAACAATATAAAAAATTGACTCAAATAAACAGGGGCAGAGTTGAAAGCTAGAGGACTTAGAGCCCTGAAAACATCATTTAAGCTCCTATGCCTGATGCAAGCTGCACACCTAGACTGCCCAGGCACTTGAGCTAATCTTTTTTCTTTTTTCTTAAGCCAGTTTGAGCTAAGTTCTATTACCTGCAACTGAAGAAGTCCGTGAATATACATTCACTTATGTATCCAGTAATTTTTTAAATTATTCACTGAGTGCCTGCTAGGCAGACACTGGGAACAGAGAAATGGTTAAACTGTGTGTCTGTCCTCAAGGAGCCTGCATTCTAATGGGAAAGGTGGACGTGCACATGCATCACTGCAGCCCAAGTACTGTACTACTTCACATGCAGTGAGAGCCACCTGGAGGCACCTTAGATACTTGGTAATCCCCAAACTGAGCCCTGAAATTGACCCGAAGCTACCAGGTAGAGGGGAAAGGCCATTCCAGGCAGAGGGAGAAACACCTGCAAGGGCACTGAGATAGGAAACAGCATGGCAAGCTGGAGGAATTGCAAGCACTTCAGAATTGGCTGAGATGAATTGCAAGGTGCTGATCACAGGATGGGGAGAAGCAAAAAGGAAGTCAGGGGCCAGAGAGAAAGTTTTGTTTGGACTTGGGAGGTGATAAGGAAGAGTCTGAAGTAGAGGAGTAACATTATTGCTATAGGTAGGCTCAATCTTGATTAACTGATTAATAAGTAACATTAACTTTGTTGAGGAGGTTTAAATTTCAAAGGAAGATATGTAAAGGGGCATTAATTTACTCGAAATCATGAGTTGATGGTGGACTTTGAGGAATTAAAGAATTTTTTTTGAGATTGTACCCTCTTGAAGCTGCTCAAAACACTCCACTCCACCTGTGTGTAGACCTACTACTGGTCCTAGATGTAGGATCAGGTCATATTATATTTGTATGATTGTTCACTCAACACTATGTCGTGGACTTATTTCCATATTAGTATGCCTTCTTTTGAAAAAAAGTGTGTAGACCTACTACTGGTCCTGGATGTAGAATCTTTGCAGGGGTCAGCAAAGATCCAGATAGAAAATAGTTTAACTTTTGTAGGCTACCCAGTCTCCTGTGTGGCAGGAGAGCAGGTGTAGGTAATGTATAACGGGATGAAAGAGCTCTGTTCCAACAGAACTTTCTGGACACTCATATCTGACTTGCATATAATTTTCATGAATCACATGATTTTTTCCAACCATTAGAAATGTAAAACCCATTCTTAGCTATGGCTATACAAAAACACGCAACAAAAGATTTGGCCCATGGGCCATAGTTTTAGAAATTGGTTTAGCATCACTGCACAAAGATACCCAAGTAGCAGCAAAAGTGGGAAACAATGGGGAACTGATATATTAACTATGGCCAATCTAGATGATGGAATAGCATACAGCTTTTCAAAAGAAGGCATACTAACATGGAAATAAGTCCATGACATATTGTTGAGTGAACAACCATACAAATATAATATGACCTCATTTCTGCATTAACAAAATGTCTTATGGTCTCAGATCTAGTCACCTAGTCTCTCTCCATCTCTCTATCATTGCAGGCCCTTCCTTCTCCAGCACTTCCTTGCATCTGCTAGGCTCTCTCTTCAACTCTCTATTATTTTTTCCCCCGAGATGATTTTATCCACTCGAATGACTTTAAATATAATTTATATACTGGCAACTCCTGAATTTACTTCTTCAGTCTGCACCTTTCATCTGAATTCCAAACTTAAACTGCTTCCTAATGTCTGTATAGGCATCTCCCTATTCCCATGTCCCTCTTCAAACTCTTGATTTCTCCCCCAGACTTGTTCCTCCCCAGCACTTTACGCTGGGTAAAGGCACCACTCTCCACCCTCTGCTCAAGCCAGAAAACTGAGCTTCTCTCCTCTCCACAGTCCATCACAAAGAACAAGCATCCTATCTAATAAAAGAGAAACATGGTAATTAGCCATACCTCTGCTACCCTTCCCATTGGCTAATCAGGGTGATATGCAAATTAACTGCCAGCCAAGATGGCAGCTGGCAGCCAGGGAGCTTGAAGCAAACATGAGGCTTGCTTGCTTCAGTGACGGAGGACTCCAACGTTCCCTGCCTGCCGCTGCTGGCCTCTGAGCTTGCAGTTTGAAACACTGTTACAAATACAGAAGCTAAACAAAACCCCAGAAACCTGCTTTCAGCCAGCCGGGATCTCAGAGCTGGATTTGAAACAGTGTTTCAATTATAGAACCCAAACAAACCAGATACCTCCTTTCAGCAAGTCTCCCAGAATAAAAAAAAAAAGAAAAAAAGGAGCGGTTGGGAGCTTCAGTCACCCGCCAGCCTGAAAGCAGCCCTCAAGTCCCTCACCCAGACTGGCCAGGCACCCCAGTGGGGACCCCCACCCTGAAGGGTGTGTGGCCAGCTGCAAACAGCCCTCAGTCACCCACCCAGGCTGGCCAGGCACCCCAGTGGGGACCCCCACCCTGAAGGGGGTGTGACCAGCTGCAAACAGCCATCATCCCCTCATCCAGGCTGGCCAGGCACCCAAGCAGGACCCCCACCCTGATCCAGGACACCCTTCAGGGCAAACCAGCCAGGCCCCCACCTGTGCACCAGGCCTCTATCCTATATAGTAAAAGGGCAATATGCCTCCCAGCACCGGGATAAGCGGAGCCGCGAGGCCTCCTGGCACCGGGATCAGCGTGACAGGGGGCAGCGCCCAAACCGTCTGATCGCCCTACTCTGTGCCTGATAGGGGGGAGCTCCCCAACCCCCTGATCGCCCTGCAGCTCTGTGTTGGCAGGGGGCGGGGCCACAACCTACCTATCCGCCCTGCTTTGTTCCTGACAGGGGAAGGCGCCCCAACCCCCTTATCGGCCCTGCTCTGTGCCTGATAGCGGGGAGCTCCCCAACCTCCTGATCGCCCTGCAGCTCTGTGTGTGACAGCGTGCGGAGCCCCAACCCCCAATCGGCCCTGCTCTGTGTGTGACAGGGTGCAGTGCCCCAACCCCCCCCCATGGGCCCTGCTCTGTGTGTGATGGGGTAGAGCCATAACCTCCCCATCGGCCCTGCCCTGAGTGTGACAGTGGCGGCGCCCCAACCCCCTGATCAGCCCTGCTCCGTGGGTGATAGAGGGCAGTGCCCCAACCCCCCGCGGGCCCTGCTCTGTGTGTGACGGGGTAGAGCCATAACCTCCCCATCGGCCCTGCCCTGAGTGTGACAGGGTGTGGCGCCCCAACCCCCTGATCCGCCCTGCTCTGTGTGTGACAGGGGGCGGTGTCCCAACTCCCCTATCGGCCCTACTCTGTGAGTGACAGGGGGGAGCTCCTCAACCCCCTGATGGGCCCTGCTCTGTGCGTGACAGGGGGGAGCTCCCCAAACCCCTGGTGGGCCCTGCTCTGTGCGTGACAGGGGGGAGCTCCCCAACCCCCTGATCAACCCTGCTCTGTGGGTGATAGAGGGCAGCGCCCCAACCCCCGTGATGGGCTCTGCTCTGTGAGTGACAGGGGACAGCGCCCCAACACCCTGATTGGCCTTGCTCTGTGCGTGACAGGGGGCGGTGCCCCAACCTCCCCATCGACCCTGCCTTGAGTGACAGGGGGCAGCACCCCAACCTCCCAATCAGCCCTACCCTGAGCGTGACTGAAGGTGGCATCACAACCCCCCGATCCGCCCTGCTCTGTGCATGACAGGGGGCGGCGCCCCATTTCCCCAATCAGCCCTGCTCTGAGCCTGACCAGGGGCTGCACCTAGGGATTGGGCCTGCCCGGGAGCAGGCCTAAGCCAGCAGGTCGTTATCTCCCGAGGGGTCCCAGACTGTGAGAGGGCACAGGCTAGGCTGAGGGACCGCCCCTCCCCCCAAGTGCACAAATGTTTGTGCACCGGGCCTCTAGTCCTATCTAATAAAAGAGAAACATGGTAATTAGCTGTAAGTTCGCTACCCTTCCCATTGGCAAATCAGGGCGATATGCAAAGTAACTGCCAACCAAGATGGCGGCCGGCAGCCAGGCAGCTGACGCGAACATGGAGGCTTGCTTGCTCCAGTGACGGAGGAAGCCAGGTTCCCCACCTGCCTGCTGGGCTCTGAGCTGCTCTCTAAGAAACATTGTTACAAATATAGAAGCTAAACAAAACCCCAGAAACCTGTTTTCAGTCAGCTGGGATCTCAGAACTGGAGTCACAACAAAGTTTCAAATACAGAAGGTAAACAAAGTCCAGATACCTGCTTTCAGCAGCCGAGGTCAAGAGCTGGAGCCAAGCCTCAGAGCTAAAGATGGCTCTCAGTTCCAGTGACACCCATAGAAGGTAAATAAAATCCCAGAATAAAAAAGAAAAAAGAAATAAAAGAGAGGTTGGGAGCTTCAGTCACCCGCCAGCCTGAAAACGGCCCTCAGCCCCTCACCCAGGCTGGCCAGGCACCCCAGTGGGGACCCCCACCCTGAAGGGGGTGTGACCAGCTGCAAACAGCCATCATCCCCTCACCCAGGCTGGCCAGGCACCCAAGCGGGACCCCCACCTTGATCCAGGACGCCCCTCAGGGCAAACCAGCTGGCCCCCACCCATGCACCAGGCCTCTATCCTATATAGTAAAAGGGTAATATGCCTCCCAGCACCAGGATCAGTGGAGCCGCAAGGCCTCCCAGCACCGGGATCAGTGGAGCCGCAAGGCCTCCCGGCCTGGGATCAGCAGAGCCACGAGGCCTCCCAAACCCAGGATCAGCGGAGCTGCGGAGCCTCCTGGCACTGGAATTAGCTGAGCAGCAAGGCCTCACTGCCCCAGTGTCAAGTGAACCCGCGAGGCCTCCCAGCACCGGGATCAGCGAAGCCGTGAGGCCTCCCGGCACCAGGATCAGTGGAGCCGCGAGGCCTCCTGGCACCGGGATCAGTGGAGCCGCAAGGCCTCCCAGCCTGGGATAAGCGGAGCCATGAGGCCTCCCGAACCCAGGATCAGCGGAGCTGCGAGGCCTCCCAGCACTGGGATCAGCGGAGCCACAAGGCCTCCTGGCCCCTGGAGCAGCGTAACAGGGGGCAGCGCCCAAACCCCCTGATCGCCCTGCGGCTCTGTGTGTGACAGAGGGCGGGTCACAACCTCCCTATCCGCCCTGCTCTGTTCGTGACAGGGAAAGGCGCCCCAACCCCCTGTTCGGCCCTGCTCTGTGCCTGATAGGGGGAAGCTCCCCAACCCCCTGATTGGCCCTGCTCTGTGGGTGACAGGGTACGGAGCCCCAACCCCCCTGATGGGCCCAGCTCTGTGAGTGATAGGGGGTAGCACCCCAACCCCCTGATCGGCCGGCTCTGTATGTGACAGGGGTGGCGCCACAACCCCCTGATCGGTCCTGCTCTGTGCGTGACAGGGGGTGGCACCTCAACCTCCCCATCGACCCTGCCTTGAGTGTGACAGGGGGCGGCACCCCAACCCCCCAATCGGCCCTACCCTGAGTGTGACTGAGGGTGGCATCGCAACCTCCTGATCCGCCCTGCTCTGTGCATGACAGGGGGCGGTGCCCCAACTCCCCAATCGGCCCTGCTCTGAGCCCAACCAGGGGCTGTGGGGAAGGCACTTAGGGATTGGGCCTGCCCTCTGCCACCTGGGAGCAGGCCTAGGCCAGCAGGTCTTTATCTCTCGAGGGGTCCCAGACTTTGAGAGGGCACAAGTGGGGCTGAGGGATATCCGCTGCCCGTCACCCCCCCCTCCCCCCGCCAGTGCACAAATTTTTGTGCACCGGGCCTCTAGTTATATATATATATATATATATATATATATATATATATATATATATACACACACACACACACACACATACATACATACACACACACACACACACACACACACTCTCTCTAGAGGCCCAGTGCACAAATTCGTGCACAGGTGGGGTCCCTCAGCAATAATTTTTCTATGGCTGTAATTCTTGATTAACAGTTATTTGACGTTCAGCACACGTCATAGCAAGTGATCGAACTTCAGGTGTCCCAGTCAAACTCTCGAGGAGACAATTTGCATATTAGCCTTTTATTATGTAGGAGATATATAGATAGATAGATAGATAGATAGATAGATAGATAGATATAGATATAGATCTATATATATATATATACACACACATACACATACATACATACATACATATATATCTTAGGGGTCTGCAAACTACAGCAGCTTGAGTACCAAATCTAACCTACCATCTGCTTTTATTCAGCTCACCAGTTAAGAAAGGTTTTCCCTTTTTAAATGGCTGAGAGAAATCAAAAGAAAAAGATTATTTTGTGATACAAGGAAATCATATGAAATTCAAATTTCAGTGTCTATAAATAAAGTTTCATTGGCACACAGCCACACTTCATTCATTTGCGCATTTTCTGTGGCTACTTGTACACTACAACAGCAGAACAAGTAATAGCAATGCCTCAAATATTTACTTTCTGCCCCTTTGCAGAAAAGGTTTGCTGGCGTGATATATCTTTATCTCTTCCACCTCTGCTTCTCTCTCCAGTCTGCCAAATCACCATCAACTCTTGCCTGCATAACCACAGAAGTCTGTTCACCAGTCTCCCCACTTTCTCCCTTGCCCCCCACCCAGTTCTATACTCCAATCTATAATCTATACTCTATACAGCAGCCAGAAGAACTGCTATGAAAACCCAAATTGCAGCCCTAACTCGTTTGGCTCAGTGGATAGAGCATCAGCCTGCGGACTGAAGGGTCCCAGGTTCGATTCTGATCAAGGGCATATACCTTGGTTGCAGGCACATCCTCAGTAGGGAGTGTGCAGGAGGCAGCTGAATTGATGTTTCTCTCTCATCAATGTTTCTAACTCTCTATCCCTCTCCCTTCCTCTCTGTAAAAAATCAATAAAATATATTCTTTTTAAAAGAAAACCCAAATTGCATCATATCATCACTTTTAATATTTCAATATTTTATCCCAGGACTGTTCCTCTTACTTGGAATAACATCCCAGGTCCTGCATGGCACTACCTGGCTGGGCCTCATCCCCCCAGACTGGCCACCCCACACAGTGCGCCTTGCAGTTCCCTTTCAGCTCTCTCTATCCTGAGATTCATCTTGGCAGAAAAGTTGGATCAGAAGTCCGTCACTCTAAGGTAGTCCCTGTTACTCATTGCCCAATTTGTTTTCTTCTTGTCATACTGGAAGTTTCTGAGCAGGAAATGCATCTGCTTTATTTACTATTGTATTCTTAATTCTAGCAAAGGCTTGGCAATAATAAGAGGTCAGTGCATTATTCAGTGAATGAATGAATGAATGAATGAATGAATGAATGAGTGTTTAGGTGGACAGAGGGATGGATGGATGGATGGATGGATGGATGGATGGATGGATGGATGGATGTTTATATATGGGAAAAGGGTCTAGAACAGGGGTGGGCAAACTTTTTGACTCGAGGGCCAAAATGGGTTCTTAAACTGGACCGGAGGGCCGGAACAAAAGCATGGATGGAGTGTTTGTGTGAACTAATATAAATTCAAAGTAAACATCATTACATAAAAGGGTACGATCTTTTTTTTTTTTTTTTAGTTTTATTCATTTCAAATGGCCCGGATCCGGCCCGTGGGCCGTAGTTTGCCCACAGCTGGTCTAGAACCTTGATAGGGAACCCAACCTGGGGCGAGCGAGTCTACAACTATTTTCTAGTTGATACACTTCTGTAACTTTGACAATGAGTATGTAATTATTTTACACTTAACAAAAGAAAAGAGCAACATCAAAGAGTTATGTAGATTTTAGACCAGGCGCAATGACTCACAGCTAGGTTTGAGTGAACCCACTGTGTCTCTAGGTTTTCATCTCCTCAACCCTCAAAAGAGGGTCCGTGCTGCGACCACATGATGGGCTGGCCTAGCCACAAGGGGCTTCATGGAAGAAGTGAGCTTTAGTATTTCAGAAGATGGCTTTCAGAGGTAGAGGTTCAAATCCAGACTCATTACTTCCTAGTCATGTGACTTTGGAACCCATCCTCTCTAAACCCCAGTTTGCTCATTTGTAAAATAGGAATTATAAACTCTACCATCTTAGGATGATTGTAGGACTGAATTGAGCAGAATTATCTAAACTTACCTAATTAGTATAGGTGCTCTATGAATGGGAAGAGGCTTGGGGAGGGGGCAGGCTCCAGAGTTCCCTGGGAACAGCTCCATGTTGACCTTCCCTTTTTCTGATAATCTGAGTCAGTTTAGAACTGCTCCAAGCCCCATGATCCCACCCAAGAGAAGAAATCAATTCTTCCTCTCAAAGTGATTTCTGTGTGAGTCAGGGCAGCAGTGTGTCATCAGGACCAACCCAGCAGAGTGTCAGCAAGGTTTTCTTGGCATCCTCCACCTACTTCCCTCCTGGCTTTAGGAACAACGAAGAAGAGAGGAGACTAGGATAGAGAAGAGCCCTTGGCCTTTCCAAGCCACACCGTCCCCACCCAGCATCCTCTCCACACTGAAATCAGGGAATCAGAATGGGAGGAGGCAAAACCAGAGAGAACCCAGCCCATCTCTGTGGGTCTGAGAGCATGGTGAGACTTTTACTGCAGCAGCTGGTTTGCCTTTCACACCCTCTTCTGGCTAGGATAGTGATTTTCAACCAGTATGCTACAAGAATTTTTTAAACATGTAATACCTCATTATTTAGTCAGAGGCACTGACCTCTTTTCCCTTAGATTGTCAAGTAAACAATGACAACAACCAACACAACAATAGTTAACAAGTGAGAATGAATAAAAATTATACCAATTTTTTTGTCAGATTGGCAAAAAATTATATATCTTGGTGTGCCACAGAATTTTAGTAATTACTTTATGTGTGTGATGAGATGAAAAAGGTTGAAAATCACTTGGCTAGGGGGCCACCCCAACACGAGTTTGCATCTTCTAGGGCTCAACACCACTTGAAAAGGTAGTGTGACACTATCTCAGAACTTCAAGTGTGTGCAGAAGCCATGCACACACATGGATACACACATATTTGCATGCACGCATGTGCATACACACACACACACACACACACACACATCATTGGAGGTACAGAACCCTGAGTAAAGTAAAGCTACACTGAACTCAGAAGAGGTCTGGCCAGAAGAAGGAATGGGAACAAGGGGAATGGAGAGAGAAAGGAAAGAGATGAGGGAGTGCAAAATCAGATTAGAGCAGGGCTCCTGGTAGGCTGCAGCATACATGCCTCCATTCAACCTCTGTTGAATCCTGCTAGGTGCCCGCCTTCATGTGCCTGGAAATCCCAACCCTTCCATAAGACTTTCCAGACTTCACTCAAGGAAGAACCCATTTTCTCCAGATGTGCTCTGTCTTAATGCCTCCCTGCTTCTAAATTCTTTAAATTTCTATCCTGAAAGAAGCTCATCCCAGTAGAACAACTCTGCTGACCCCTGTTCACTTAAGCATCAGCCCCTCTTGCTCTCCAACGATTCCCCCTCAGGAGTGTAGCTGGCTCCTCCAGTCCTCAGAGCTTGAAGGCCTCTTGGAATTCACTGGTTCAGTGCCCACCTCCATGCCCATTGCACAGATAAGAAACTGAGCCCAGAGAAGGAGGGCAGGCTGAGTCATCAGTCACCATTAGAAGTGACTAAGAGCTCTCAAGTATCCCCAAGACTTGATTCCTCATCTGTTAAAATGACTTAACAGGCTGCCTTGTCTGCCTCAGGGTACAGCTTGGGCTCAGACACAGGCAGGCCTGCATTCAAATTCTGACTCAGACTTGTTAGACACATGACCAGGTACAAATGACTTAACCTCTTTGAAACCAATTCTACATCTCTAAAACATGGTAACAATCCTTACTCCACAGCTATCCTATCTAATAAAAGAGAAACATGGTAATTGGCGTACGACTGCTACCCTTCCCATTGGCTAATCAGGGCAATATGCAAATTAACTGCCAGCCAAGATGGCGGCTGGCAGCCAGGCAGCTTAAAACTAACATGAGGCTTGCTTGCTTCAGTGACGGAAGACTCCAACGTTCCCGGCCTGCCGCTGCAGGCCTCTGAGCTGCAAGCAACTATGTAACAAACATAGAAGCTAAACAAAACCCCAGAAACCTGCAGAGCTTCAGCCAGCAGGATCGCAACATTGTAAGCAAAGGCCAGAAACCTACTTTCAGCAGCGGAGGCCTAAGAGCTGGAGCCAAGCCTCAAAGCTAAAGCTGGCCCAGAATAAAAAAAAAAAAAAAGAAAAAGAAAAAAAGGAGCGGTTGGGAGCTTCAGTCATCCCCAGCCTGAAAACAGCCCTCAGCTCCTCACCCAGGCTGGCCAGGCACCCCAGTGGGGACCCCCACCCTGAAGGATGTGTGACCAGCTGCAAACAGCCATCATCCCCTCACCCAGGCTGGCCAGGCACCCCAGTGGGAACCCCCACCCTGAAGGATGTGTGACCAGCTGCAAACAGCCATCATCCCCTCACCCAGGCTGGCCAGGCACCCCAGTGGGGACCCCCACCCTGATCCAGGACACCCTTCAGGGCAAACCAGCCGGCACCCACCCATGCACCAGGCCTCTACCCTATATAGTAAAAGGGTAATATGCCTCCCAGCACTGGGATCAGCGGAGCCACGAGGCCTCCCGGCACCAGGATCAGCGTGACAGGGGGCAGCACCCAAACCCCCTGATCACCCTGCGGCTCTGTGTGTGACAGGGTGCAGCGCCCCAACCCCCTGATCGGCCCTGCTCTGCGTGTGACAGGGTGTGGCGCCCCAACCTCCCCCCCCCCCATGGGCCCTGCTCTGTGTGTGATGGGGTAGAGCCATAACCTCCCCATCAGCTCTGCCCTTAGTGTGAGAGTGTCGGCGCCCCAACCCCCTGATCGGCCCTGCTCTGTGGGTGATAGAGGGTGGCGCCCCAACCCCCTGATGGGCCCTGCTCTGTGCGTGACAGGGTACAGAGCCCCAACCCCCCTGATGGGCCCTGCTCTGTGAGTGACATGGGGAAATGCTCCAACCCCCTGATAGGCCCCGCTCTGTGGGTGATAGAGGGCGGTGCCCCAACCCCCTGATCCGCCCTGCTCTGTGTGTGACAGGGGCCGGTGCCCCAACTCCCCTATCGGCCCTACTCTCTGAGTGACAGGGGGTAGCTCCTCAACCCCCTGATGGGCCCTGCTCTGTGCGTGACAGGGGGGAGCTCCCCAACCCCCTGATCGACCCTGCTCTGCGCGTGACAGGGTAAGGAGCCCCAACCCCCCTGATGGGCCCTGCTCTGTGCGTGACAAGGGGTGGCGCTGCAACCTCCCCATCGACCCTGCCTTGAGTGTGACAGGGGGCGGCACCCCAACCCCCCAATCGGCCCTACCCTGAGCGTGACTGGGGGTGGCATCGCAACCTCCCGATCCGCCCTGCTCTGTGCATGACAGGGGGCGGCGCCCCAACTCCCCAATCGGCCCTGCTCTGAGCCCGACCAGGGGCTGCACCTAGGGATTGGGCCTGCCCTGTGCCACCCGGGAGCAGGCCTAAGCCAGCAGGGCGTTATCTCCCGAGGGGTCCCAGACTGCGAGAGGGCACAGGCCAGGCTGAGGGACCTTCTCTTCCCCCCGAGTGCACAAATTTTTGTGCACTGGGCCTCTAGTCTATATATATAAAAGCCTAAGCGACCAAACAATTGAACGACCAAACAACCAGTCAACCGGTTGCTATGACGTGCACTGACCACCAGGAGGCATACGCTCAACATAGGAGCTGCCCGCTGGTGGTCAATGCACTCCCATAGCCAACCTCCCACAGCCCGCCAACCTCCTGCGGCCCCTTCCCCTGGCCAGCCCCTCACCCCCTCCATCGGTATTGATCACTGGCCAGGCTGAGGGACCCACCCATGCACGAGATCATGCACCGGGCCTCTAGTTATGAGAGTAAAATAAGGCGATATACAGAAAAGACTTAGGAAAGTACCTAGCACCCAAACAGTGGTAACAATTATTACTATTATTGTTATCACTGCCATAGTCATGGGGACAAGGCCTCCTGAGCCCCGCTGCACTGAGCCTCCTCTTTCCCTCCCACCCTACATTCCCCAGCCAATACTCCTCTCTGTCGAGCTATATACCAGGTCCTTGGGACCATTACTCCTCCTATGACCCCTTTCCACCTAGAACCCCCACCAGCACCACTGCTCCAAAGCAGAAAATGCACAATTCAACTCCATCTCTGTGTCTGGTTCACCCCAGCAGTCCTCTCCCCTATCCTCCTTCCAGAAGCTAGGTCAAGCACCACACATCATAGGCTCCAGCCCCTATTGCCCCTGCTGCTGCCATGTCCCCCAATATAGGGCCTCTCCCCCAAGCACATTTTCAGTGTCTCCCCTGAGGAGTTCCAGTTCCTCAGAGCCTGTGCTGACTTTAGGGTGACCTGGGAGCCCTGCCTCCCTGAGAATGTATCTTTCCCTGTAGCTCCAAGGCTCCCAACAAAAAAATGCTTCTCATCCCCACTCCCAGCAGATTTCCCTCCAACATAGTCTCCCTAGGCCTCAGGAAGGCCAAAAGGCATAAGGGGGGTGGAGGAGGCGGAGTACTGGTCAGAACCAGAGGGTATAGAAGTGTCTCCTGGAGGTATGGGTGTGCTAATGATACCCTACCTCATAGGCTGTTATGATGATTAAATGAAATGATATTTATTGGGCATACAGCACAGCTCCAGCCCCAAAACCTGAAAATCCAATGTTCTTATCTGGAACCTCATATTGCAGGTGAGGCAGACTGGGGATGGCAAGTGAGGGAGGGTTGCATAATAGCCCTCTTCCAGATGTTTTTGTTCCATTCTGAGCTAACAGGTCCAGGCTATTCCTTCCCTCTTTTGCTGGTGGACCTCCCTGTCACTCCTGCCCTGGCGGGGTGTGGGAAAGGGATAGCAATGAGAAGTTGCCACCCACTCAGAGGACAAGCACATGGGCAGTAACATCATCCTGCCCGCCTTTTCTCTCTTTCGCCTGACCCCATGACTCAGGGTCACAGGCTCAGGCCCTATGTAGTCATAAACTTGGAGGCTGCTTGGACTTAAGTCATTTTCTTCACCCAGCCCAAACCATGTCAGCAACAGGCCAGCAACAGGCCAGGTGCCTGTGCCACAACACTTTCTAGGAGTCTCTCTAGGTCAGGGGTCCTCGAACTTTTTAAACAGGGGGCCTGTTCACTGTCCCTCAGACCGTTGGAGGGCCGGACTATAGTTTAAAAAAAAAACTATGAACAAATTCCTATGCACACTGCACATATCTTATTTTGAAGTAAAAAAACAAAACAGAACAAATACAATATTTGTATTTGCATGTGGCCTGCGGGCCGTAGTTTGAGGACTCCTGCTCTAGGTGCTATGGAGTCCCAACTCATGGCTCTATGATCACATTGTGTCTCTGACCCCAACCAGTAATGTCCAGGTCATTGCAAAACCCAAATCCTGCTCCAAAGAATGAAGATGTGACTCTGTAGAAGACCAAAGTTTAAGGATATGAGAATTCCCACAGGAAGGCTCAGAAGTCAACTTCTCCAGTAATGAGGACAAAACAGACAACACTTCTCTAACTGTCCTTTCCACAGCCATTCAAGCACCCAGATGCCAGCATCTGAGCATCCCAGACATCCAGCACCTACTCCATTAGGTGCAGAGGACCAGGGACAGGAAGGAAAGCAGTCCTCAAGTATGGCACCCTTCTCATCGCATTGACACAGGCTGCTCACCTCTAACAAGCTGGATGTCTGATTTCTTGGAACACAGGAATCTGAAGTAAATTGGAAAGCTCAGAGCAGGCAGGCAGGAGAAACTACCAATGAGGTCATTGAAGAGAGAAAAGAACTCCAAAGATCAGTCATGGGACCAATAAAAGCATCGCTGAACACTGAACGAAAAGATCACTCCAAGAGCTCCCTTGTCTTATGACTCCTGAGTGCAAACACTAATGCTCCCAGTGCTGACCTGAAGTCATGAAGAAAAATGGGTGTCCTGATGTCAGATTGTGCTGTACATCATGTGGGGAGAAAGATTTCCATGCTCAACAGTTAACAGAAGTGGTAGTGCTTAAACTCGGAAACTTCAGATGTCAGGGAAATGTACTCACCCAAAATAGTCCACTCAGACTCCACAACCCCACAGCCCCTCACCCTTCCCTGCCACTGAGATCAGACTGACCCATCCCACATGTTTAAACTTCAATGTCAAGTTTAGACTTCAATTTCCCTCCGCCTCCAAAAGCACGCAAACTGTAAGGAGGGCGGCATAGCATCAGATTTCCTAGGAATTTCTGGGAGGCCAGCAGGGACTAGCCAGGAACTGAACTAAATAAAGAACTCTCTTGAAGACGGGGCGCTTCATTAAACTCACTGCTCAAGATGCCTGCAAGGAGAGGACCCAGGGCCTTAAATAAATTACAAAATCAGACTCATCTACAATTATCCATATCCCATTTTAAGGTAGTTTCTCTCAATTAAGTCAATCACCACCACCTCCCCCACCCCCTCAATTTTTTTGCTTTACTATTTGCTTGACGTTTTCTTTCAATAACAGACCCGTCACCCACCGCACATTTATTAGGACAGGTTGCCCTTTGAAATAAATCCTCTTTTCTTGCAGTTCACTACCTTAGGCCCCCAAACCTGTCAATTCCCTGGCTGAACAGCAAGTGAGGGTCTTGGGACCTGGAATTCAATCCCCACCCCTCTAGCTTTCCCCTGCCCTGGTCCCTACCTTCCCTCCCCCTCCACCCAACCTCACCCACCACCTCCCTGAGACTTCCCAAGCCCAAACCACCCCACCCCTGTGCTTCCCTGTTCTTTGGTGTCCTTCTGTCTCTTCCCTCCCCCAATACCTATTCACCCCTTCACCCAGGCCAGCTGCCCCTACCTGTTCTCAGAATCTGTCCCCCTCAGGCCCACTGCCGCCTGAATGGAAGTTCTCCCATCATCCATTCCTTCATCCTTCCAGCTCACACAGGGTGGACCCTAAGCACTCCCCCTTCCCGCCCAGGCAGCTCCCCTCCTCAGAGTCTGCTCAGGAAGTTTTCCTCCGCAGGGCGCCGGAGACTGCTGCCCTCCTGGCTCCAGCCAGCTGGTGAAGCTTTTCAGTCACCAACACAGTGACAGATCTGCCTGCTGCCCCGTGCACACCCGGGACCTCCGCGGTCAGGACCACCCACCGCCCTCCTCCAGCGGCGGCGGCGGGGTGAGGGCAGGTCGCACAGGGCCCCAGCCCCCGGGGCCAGAGGGAGGGGGAGGCCAGGTGGAGGCCGGGTTGGGTTCGAGCCGCCCCAGCGGCCCCGGGGTCCGGGGGTCGGGGATGACGCTGGTTCCCTGGTTCCCGTGCTCACCGCGCGAAGGCCAGCCCGGGACCGGCGAGAAGGCCGGTGGAAGCGCCCTGAGAGGGGGACGCCCCACCGGCCGCTCCAGCGGCCCCGCAGCAGGCTCAGGCCGCAGACAAAGGCCGCCGTGTCCGCGCCACGCAAGCACTCACCGCGCCGCGCCGCGCCGCGCCCACTCCCGGGATCCCGGGCTCAGCGGAGCTGGAGCTGCGGATCGCCGCCACCGGAGGCCGGACCGAATGGGAGTCGGGGGGCGGCCCGGGAGCCCGAGGGGCGGGGCGGGCTGGAGGAAGCCGGGGGCCCGGAAAGGCGGCGGGTGCGCCCGGAGGCCGGATTGGCCCCGTGGCGGGGGCTTGGAGCAAAGGCCTGAGCCCGCCCGCTGGGCAGGGCGCCGGGTTTGGACCCCGCCCCTCAGCCCAGCCCAGACCACGTGGGGAGACCGGTCGCCGTGGGAAGGGGGGCAGGTCTAATCTCTGCCCTTCCCCCCCTCAACCCTCCCGCCCACACTCCCAGGGTACAAAGTTTATTTTCTGTGAGGGGGCAGGTGACTAGTCACTGAACCCCCTTTCTACCCTTCCCCGACGACTGGCGGCTGAGCGGGAGCGCAGATCGCGCTGTCCGACCCCAGGCTGGTTCGAGGCCTGGAAAGGGTTAACTTGATGCGAGGAATTAAGAACTGCTCTATAAATACAGCGCCGTGGGCGCCTGAGCCAACCGCAGGGTAATTTCCACGGAGCTGGTTTTCCTCTTTTCCTTCCACCCACGGCCCCCTGGACAGCCCTACCCCCAGCCGCAAGACGGGAGCTGGCCAGGCAGGCTGCTCCAGTAGAGGGAAGCAGCTCTGACTCCCATGTCCTTGGGCTCTGTCCTTAAAAGACCCAGCTCCAGCCTGGGAGGAGATGGGGTCCAGACTCTGCCTTGGCCTGTCCCGCCCTGCACCTGTTCTGGGACCTTTTCTTCAACAGTTACAGACAGTACCAGCTACAGTGTAACAGGCTTCTGTGGGCCAGGACCTTTCCATGCTGGGCCTCTGGACCCTCACAGCAGTCCATCAGGTAGTATTATCCCTGTTTTACAGATGTGAAAACTGAGTCTCTCACGCTGTGCTTTTGCCAGGCCTACCACCAAATGGCAGTAGATGTATCCCAGAAGGACTTACAAAATATGCACGGACACATGCATCTCTGCATGTCAGCCACTGTTTTAAAGCTCTGTACCATTTTATCTCTTTTCATCTTCACAACTCAGTAAGGTAAATGCTATTTTTATCATAGCATCTATTATCTTTATGAATAAGGAAATTAAGACGCAAAGAGATTAAGTAACTTTGCTTGAGGATATCCAGGATTTGAGGAACCAGATTTGCCCCTTTGAATTTAGTGCTGAATTCAAACTTAACTCTGTGGTGGGTGGGTGGGTGGGTGGGTGGTGTAGCGCATGGGCATGTGTATTTGTAAACACGTGAGCAACTCTGTGTTTTAGTCTATGTGCACCTGCATTCCTGAGTATAAATTTGATGGCGGCTCTGTCTGTGGGTTGCTCCTAGGAATGGAAGCAGGGAGTAGGGCATCAAGGCCAGGCCATCTGGTCCAGTGTCCCTGGAGGCCACCCGCCTCCCCATCAACCCACACTGCTCCCTCTGCCCTGTCAGGCCCTGTGCAGCCTGGGCCTGGCCTTGAGAGTCTCAGCCCCCACACAGCCCCACATCCTGGGGAGAAGCATCCAGAGAGAGGTGTCCCTAGGCTGAGAGAGCCAGGAGCCCTGCAGCAGAACCCTAGAGGAATTAACTCTCATTCCCTTGTTCAAAAGTCAGTTCTGTGCTTTGTGCCTTGCTGTGGTGACACAGGTTCTGTCCCAGTCTGACTGGGAAGGCACGACTCAGCTGTGATGGACCGTGAAGGAACAGCACAGGGCAGTTGGTAGTGGAGGAGAGAGGAGACTTTGGATAAAAGTCAAAAGACAGTTATGATAACAGTGTTCAAGAGAACAGGTCAAGAAGGAAGGAAATGAGTATGGCTCTCCTTCATGAGTGGCTTGAGAGGGCACTGATCCCCCAGGAAGGGCAAACACCTGGGGCAGGGGATAGACAGCAGGTCTGTGGGACAGGCTCAGCTGAGACCCAGATACCTGGCCCGGGACACAGAGTGACCCTCATACACACAGGAATCCCCTCAGTTCAAAAAATGTTTGTTCTATGCCCAGTTGAAAATACATCCTTTTTCAGACTTCCTTGCAGCCAGAGGTGGTCACGTGACTCCGTGTAACCCATGGGATGGGGATGAAGCTCACTAGTTGGGGCTTTGTGGAAAGCTCATTAAAGGAGCGGGCTTGCCTCACTATGAAAAACAGCAGGTAGTTTCTCTAAAAGTAACATCACCATGGAAGGCAATAATCCTACTTCTTGGTATATACCCAAAAGAATTGAAAACAGGGTCTCAAAGATATATTGTATACCCATGTCCACATCAGCATTATTCACAATAGCCAAAAGGTGGAAACAACCCAAGTGTCCATCAATGGATGAGTGGATAACAAAATATGGTATATATGTACAATAGAATATTACTCAGCCTTAAAAATGAAGGGATTCTGATACATGCTACAACATGGATGAACTCTGAGGACATTAAGCTAAGTGAACTACAAATACTATATAGTTTCATTTATATGAGGTATAGAGTAGTCACATTCATAGAAACAGAAGGTAGAATGGTGGCTGCCAGGGGCTTGAGGGGAGGAGGGATGCAGAGTTGTTGTTTAATGAATGTAGCAAATTAGTTTTGCACCCCTGCCCTGGATTGCTTGTAGTCCTTGGCCTGACCCCTGAGTTACCATTGCTCACTCAAGATTGATGAGGCAGGAATTGATGACCTTTGATAATCTTGTCCTTCCCAGGTTATCTGTAAGGACATCAGATCAATATTCTGGCAAAAGAATGGGGGTGGTGTAGGGTCTGACCCTCTTATTACTTTCCCCAGGACAGGAAGTATGAGTTCAGGGTGAGGTTCAACTTCCTTTTCCTCCACTGACATATCAAAGGACAAGTGCCCCCTTTTTGATTAAATACGCTTGAATCAAGCAAACTGGACTCCAGATCCCAGCTTTAGAGTGGGGCCTGAAAACATGTCAGCTCTTTGGAGCAGCTAAGCAGCTCATCTTTCAGAAAGGAGCTCACAGACATTGGCACGCCTGGCCTAGGAATGACACTCAAAATCTATTCGTTTCTGTCTGGAAAACATGGCTCAGTTGTTGAGCATTGACCTATTAACCAAGAAGTCATGGTTCAATTCCTGTTAGGGCACATGCCCAGGTTACAGGCTCCATCCCCAGTGTGGGGCGTGCAGAAGGCAGCCAATCAATGATTCTCATCATCTCTCTCTCTCTCTCTCTCTCTCTCTCTCTCTCTCTCTCCCTTTCTCTCTAATTTTTTAAAAAATCTATTCATTTCCATAAGAAAAAAATTATTCTTGGCAATGCTGGGCGTTTGAGGCCTTACCTCAGGGGTGGGCAACCTTTTTGTGAGTGCGTGCCAAAACCAGCAAAATCTCTGACTCAAAATTCTTCTGCGTGCCAACCCTAATTTTTTGAGAACATGTTACGCCTATTTGATATCTCTTAAGGTGTATGTATGTGAAGAACCTTGAAGAAAACACAGTATTCGAGCGACAAAAACACAGTATATGATGATGAAAAATACATTTATTTTTTAATGTATACATGTACACTGATAGTCCAACAGAAAACTTTATGACTCCGTTTGATATTATCAGTGGGACTTTTGCTGCTGCATCAATGATGACAGAGATTTTACATCAGGTTTATATTTCGTGACCTTCAGAGATATGCACGAGCTATTACTTTCATCCATCAAGCTACTCCTATTATGAGACTTAACAAAATTCATCACTGAGAACAAAGATTCACAAGCGCATGTGGATGAAACCAAAACACTGGTCGGATCTAGGAAGGCAGGGTGAGTTAAGGCAGAGGCATAGAAATTGCTCTTCCCCTCTCTCGTCAATCCATGTCTATGGTCTTTAAGATAACTTTTTATGTAAAATTATTTATTTACCTAAGATGCACCTACACTGAATTTATCTGAAAAATTAAAAAGTCGATATTAAGAAAAAAATTGTAAATGGAAGATTATGAGAGGGTTTCGCGTGCCAGCAAAAGTTACTGGCATGCCATGTTTGGCACACGTGCCAGGGTTTGCCCACCCCTGTCCTACCTAGTTGGGCATATTTTTGAGGATTCCTGTGACACCAATATCTTAGAATTGGCCTCCTTCGACTCATAATGGTTCCTGCACATTACCTGTTGAGGTGTTTGCATTTTCAGGCCTGAAGTCCTTGACATCTTTGCCAAGACCACCCCAACCCCACCCATTTAGGGATTACCAGGCTGCCATCTGGAGCCATCCATCCAGCCTGCACTATCTAAGGCAACCACATTTTTTCCAAATGACCAGGTCCAGTGTAGGGTTGAATATGGTACACACTGAGCACAGCAGGTTCCCTATTCCCAGCGCCTGAGTGTTGGAGTAGACTTCAGGTGTCTGGATCCAAGTAGGTCCAGCTGGAAGCCTCTGAAAGGCAACGTAACAGGAGCTGCCTGAAAAAGAGCGGAGCCTCCAAGGAGGCTCACTGGGAACACCACACCTCCAACCAACACACATCTCCCAACAAGGCTGTGTGACTGGCTGCTTCCCTCTGACCCACTACCCCTCTTCTTCCTTGGTCACCCTCTTCATTATCTGCCCTCCTCCCTTGTCCTTGGTGGGACCATTCAGTCCCCACCTCCCTCTCCTCTTCCTTCGCCATAGCCCAGGCTTATAGTGCTCCAACACCAGGAATCCATCCCTGAGTCTGTGTCCTGCTGCTGAAGGGTCAGGGTGGTCCTGCAAACAGGATGGTTGGGATGGAGTTAAAAACAAAACAACAAAATAAAAACAGCACCGTTGTGCCAGGAGAAATCTTGCATCAGAGTTGTTTTGTCTAATGACTTCTAATCACATGCAAATGACTGAGGTATTAGTACTTGCTAATAACAGAGTGAGCGCCTCCTTCAATGTTGTGCCTAGGTGCTTCCTTTCCATCACCCTAACTAGCCCTAGCCTAAGACAGGCTCAGAGAAGAGGGCGCATAAAGGACTTAACAGTTCCAGCTGGGAGAGAAAGGGGTCCGGCATCAGAAGTCGGCAGTGGAAACTTACAAAGAAGACAGGCTAAACCACTTGAAATCCACAGATCCCAAACTCAATCCAGATACTAAATCTCTAGTACAGCCGTTCTCAACCTGTGGGTCGCGACCCCTTTGGGGGTCGAATGACCCTTTCACAGGGGTCGCCTAAGACCATCGGAAAACACATATATAATTACATATTGTTTTTGTGATTAATCACTATGCTTTAATTATGTTCAATTTGTAACAATGAACTTGGGGGTCACCACAACATGAGGAACTGTATTAAAGGGTCGCGGCATTAGGAAGGTTGAGAACCACTGCTCTAGTACTAATATTGCTGTTTCCGGTCACAGATTCTATTATGATCATTTGATTTTAGTTGGGGTTGGGACACTGTGCCCAGTTATCTGACCATGTTCCCCCAAGGACTATGGGAGACAGGGAAGGCTTAACTGCCCAATGGTGAGAACAGCTTATTTAGCCCTCCCTAGTGGGGCAAGTTCTTCATGTCGATCCCTAATTTCTGAGGCAGGACCATCAACTGCCACCATTAGCCCCCTTTCTCTCCCTGGCTTCTCTCAGCCTGCTGTCCCTATCTTCTGGAAAAAATACAGTGTGTGACGGAAGTAGTTCCTCTTGGACCATGTCTTGGCTGCTGCTATAATGAAATCATCCCAAACATAACTTCTAAAGAAATCTCAACTGCCAGATTTTCCAAGGAAACCCTTGGGTTTCCAAATGGGGACTTTAGCAGCAGCAAGGACTTTATCCACTCAGGGAAATGTGTGGCCACCTCTGAGGAATGACCCCAGCCACCAAGTTTCACCCTGGAAATTCCCCAATCAGCCCTTCATCCTGTTGGGGTCAGCACTGCTGTCAAAACATGATCCTCTTCCATCACTCTCCATCCCTCTGTACATATCCACGCCGTCCAGTTCGTCTCACTTCAGGGAAAGGGGGTTTACACTTCCTTCCCCCCAGCCTTCTGGCACAGGTGTCAACTTCAACCCTGATCTGTTCTGACAAGAGCTGCCCAGTGTTCTCTGTTTGTCCAAGTCATATCTCCCAGGTATTTTGAAAGTTCCCTCAGGGGAGAAAATCTGGCTCGTTCTCCTCCAAGCTCTCCATTCCCACTCTCCCACTCTCCACCCCATCCCCCCATGTTGAGAACACTTGAACTCTGAAGTGAATGCCTTAACCCTGGCTGGGAGGAGTGGGATGCAGACAGTAAGTACATAAGCTAGAAACCAGGATGTCCCAGATGCCAAGTAGGGGCCATGTGGCCAGAGGAAGTGGGTCAGCTGTTCTGGGCCTCTGCCTCCTCTTACAAGAGTCCTCCCCTGGTCCCCACACTGTAGCCAGCTGAGCCACCATCTCTTTCTCACTGAGAGCACCAGCGGATTTTCTCCTCCCCCTTGTAACAAGCAAGAATAATGAAGCATACTACACCGTAGACAAGAAGTCTGCAAAACCAGAAGGGACTACTAACAGGTGCCCTCCAAATTCCATGCTCTTTTTTTATTTAAAAAATGTTTAGTTACAGTTGACATACAATATTATATTAGTTTCTGATGTACAGCCTAGTGATTAGACATTTATATGACTTACAAAGTGATCACCCCCATAAGTCTAGTACCCATCTAACACCACACATAGTTATTATAATATTATTGACTATATTCCCTATGCTGTACTTTACATCCTGTGACTATTTTTATAACCAGCAATTTGTACTTCTAAATCCTCTCACTTTTTTTTAGTCCTCCCCCCAACCCCCTCCCATCAGGCAACCATCAATTTGTTCTCTGTATCTATAAGTTTGTTTCTGGTGTTTTTGGTGTTGCTGTTCATTTATTTTGTCAAAATGGCAAGATTTCATTCTTTTTTATGACTAATAGTGGTCAATAAATCTAGGACAAAGAAGGCAAAAATATACAATGGGGTAAAGACAGTCCATAAAATAAATGGTGTCAGTAAAACGACAGATACATGCAAAATAATGAAACTGGATCACTTTCTTACACCATATACAAAAGTGAACTCAACTTGGATTAAAGACTTAAATGTAAGACCTGAAATCATAAAACTCCTAGAAGAAAACTCTAGCAGTAAACTCTGTGACACTGCTCTTAGCAATATCTTTTAGCATATATCCTCCTCAGGGAAGGAAAACAAAAGAAAAAATAAACAAATGGGACTACATCAAACCCCTTCATGTTGGGGAACCCTAGGACTTAGTACTCAGAACTCTTTATTTCTGGGTCTACATACACTCCCTTAGTCATCTCATCTCTTTAAATATTCTGTGCTAACAGCTCTCAAATTCAAATCTCCAGATTGGATTGCCCTTGAAGTCTGCATTTCCAGTTGCCTACTCAACATCTCCATTTGTCTCTAATCAAATTAATAATTTCCATTTCACCCCACATCCACCATCAAAACAAAACAAAACAACATAAAACCAAAACAAATGATTTCTCCTATAGCCTTCCTGATCCCAGGTGATAGCAACTGCCTTCTTCTAGTAGTTCAGGCCAAAATAATCTTGTACTCTTTCTTGATATTTCTCTTTCTTGCAAACCCCACATCACTGATCTTATTGGATCTACCTTTAAAATATATTCACTGAGAGCACCAGAAGGACCAGATGACCTCGTTCCATCTTCACTGCTACCACCCTGGCCCACGACATTTCCATCATTTACTTGTGTTGGAATAGCCTCCCAATTGGTCCCTCTTTTCTCTCTTTAGTTTACTTTCTACACAACAGCTAGAGTTATCCTTTTAAACAAGAGGAAACTTTAGTCCCCCCGACTCAGATTTCTCCAGGATAAAAGCTGAGTCTTTAGATTGGCCTATGAATCCCTACATGACCTGGCCCCTTGCTATTCTTTTTTTATAAATTTTATTTATTTATTTAAGAGAGGAAGGAGGAGGGAGAGAGAGATAGAAACATCAATGATGAGAGAGAATCATTGATCAGCTGCTTCCTGCACACCCCCTCCTGGGGATTGAGCCCACAACCTGGGCATGTGCCGTGACCAGGAATAGAATCCCGATCTCCTGTTCATAGGTCGGTGCTCAACCACTGAGCTACATCAGCCGGGCCCCTTGCTTTTCTTTTGATCTCATCTGCTGCCACAGCTCCTCTTTCTTCCTTTGTTCTGTGCCCCCTTCGTGGCTCTTCCTTGAATACACCAGGCCCATTTTTCTCAGGATCTTTGCATTTACTGTTTCCCCTTACTGGGACACTCTTTCCCCCATTGTATAGCTCATTCTCCAGGTCTCTATTCAAATTTTACCTCACAAGGGAGGCCTTCCCTGACCACCCCATGTAAAGTGATACCTCAATCATCCCCAACTCCTTTACTCTGCTTGTTTTTTTCCACTTAACACTTATTTGCCTTCTGTCAATATCATTTATTAGTTGTTTATGCATTTGATTTCTATCTCCCTCCATAGAACATAAGTTTCATGAGAGTCAGGACTTTCTTTAGTTGACTGCCGTGTTGAGGCTAAGAAAAAAGGAAGAAGATTTTATGTAGTGGCTATGAGGAATAGGAGATTGATCCTGCAGAACACATAGCATGGTTTTTAAGTAGTGATGAAACATCTCAGTTTGGAACCACAACAGTGACATACCCTCTCCCTTCTCTGCTTTGGGGTTGCAAGAAAGATCACAATAGGGCAGAGAGAGAGCTGCTGTGAGGAGGAAGGAATCCCAGGCTACAGGTTCAGAGTCTATGCTTTACCTAATGACCCACCTCTCTTCAGCTGCTTGCCCACCACGACTGAACCCATCTGACCCCAGCTCCTTCCCTAGGTCTGGTTTCCTCATGACTGTAATTCAACCCAGAGTATCAGGATGGGGTCTTAGAAAGCAGACTCTGAAATGGAGATTAGCATGCAAGAAGTTTATTGGAAATGTTCTTAGGTTCAATGCCAGGAGAAGAAAAGGGAAGGAAATAGAACTGGGCAGGAGAAGATGGGTCACAATACAGTCTCAACAAAGGAGAACCTCTCTGGAGATCGAGACCAGAACTTGGCTGGAGATCCTGGCTAGGCTGCTGACCAACTGAACGCTGTCTCTGTGTCATTCCTTCTTCGCCGACTCCGTCTACGCCTTTGGGAACCCCTGGACCTGCTGGGGTTGGACCCCGGCACCCGCCCTCTGACCCTGCTCTTCTCACACGTGGCTTCTTCATCGCCTGCCGCCTCCCGCCACAGCAGCACTGTAGTTCCGTCAGCTTTGTTCTCCGCGGCATGCCTGCTACGAAGAAAAGCGGCTAACCCCCAATCGGTGCTGGAAAGTAAGTTGCTGAATGAATGAAGGGCTAAGTCTGCAACCTTTCTAGAATCATGACTAAAAACATAAAGTCCTGGAGAACCAAGATGGCGGCATAGGTTAACGCTGGAATTTGCTGCTTTGAACAACTACTTCAAAAGTGGAACCAAAAAACGGAAGGGACATCACCCAGAACCACAGGAACGCTGGCTGAGTGGAAGTCCTACAACTAGGAGGAAAGAGAAACGCATACGGACACTCAGAGGAGGCGCAGTGCTGAAGTCAAATTCTGAGGTGCGGAGTGCGCGGAGCGGGCTGGCGGCGGAGGGCGCGGTTGTTGTTTTCAATCGGGAGGGAGTCGCAGACTCTGAGCACCAGATCCGGGCGAGTCTTTAGGGACCCAGACTCAAACGGGAGAAGCGGGACTGTCTGGCTTCGGTCAGAGCGAGTGCAGCTTTCTCTCCGAGCTTTGCAGCGGGTGCTGGGACTCAGAGAGGCAGAGCCCCTGGGGACAGGACTGAGAGCCACCATAACTGCTCTCTCCGGCCCACCCTGTTGATCCTGTGCGACCCGCCCCACCCAAGCCCTGCACAGAGGCATTTGCCGGATAGCCTCAGGCAAAGGCTAGATTAGCACCTCCCTAGAGGACAGAAGTTCTCTCACTGCTGACACAGCTGATTCTCATAGCCACTTGGCCTGGAGGTCAAACCCTCCCTGGAATTAGCTACAACAATCAAGATTTAACTATAAGACTGCGAACAAAGACCACTAGGGGGTGCACCAAGGAAGCATAACAAAATGCGGAGACAAAGAAACAGGACAAAATTGTCAATGGAAGATATAGTGTTCAGAACCACACTTTTAAGGTCTCTCAAGAACTGTTTAGAAGCTGCCGATAAACTTAATGAGATCTACACGAAAACTAATAAGACCCTCGATCTTATATTGGGGAACCAACTAGAAATTAAGCACACACGGACTGAAATAACGAATATTATACAGACGCCCGACAGCAGACCAGAGGAGCGCAAGAATCAAGTCAATGATTTGAAATGCGAGGAAGCAAAAAACATCCAACCGGAAAAGCAAAATGAAAATGAATCCAAAAATGCGAGGATAGTGTAAGGAGCCTCTGGGACAGCTTCAAGCGTACCAACATCAGAATTATAGGGGTGCCAGAAGATGAGAGAGAGCAAGATATTGAAAACCTATTTGAAGAAATAATGACAGAAAACTTCCCCCACCTGGTGAAAGAAATGGACTTACAGGTCCAAGAAGCGAAGAGAACCCCAAACAAAAGGAATCCAAAGAGGACCACACCAAGACACATCATCATTAAAATGCCAAGAGCAAAAGATAAAGAGAGAATCTTAAAAACAGCAAGAGAAAGAAACTCAGTTACCTACAAGGGAATACCCATACGACTGTCAGCTGATTTCTCAACAGAAACTTTGCAGGCCAGAAGGGAGTGGCAAGAAATATTCAAAGTGATGAACGCCAAGAACCTACAACCAAGATTACTTTATCCAGCAAAGCTATCATTCAGAATTGAAGGTCAGATAAAGAGCTTCACAGATAAGGAAAAGCTAAAGGAGTTCATCACCACCAAACCAGGATTATATGAAATGCTGAAAGGTATCCTTTAAGAAGAGGAAGAGGAAGAAAAAGGTAAAGATACAAATTATGAACAACAAATATGCATCTATCAACAAGTGAATCTAAGAATCAAGTGAATAAATAATCTGATGAACAGAATGAGCTGTTGATTATAATAGAATCAGGGACATAGAAAGGGAATGGACTGACTATTCTTGGGGGGGAAAGGGGTGTGGGAGATGTGGGAAGAGACTGAACAAAAATCGTGCACTCATGGATGAGGACAGTGGGTGGGGAGTGAGGGAGGAGGGTGGGGCGGGAACTGGGAGGAGGGGAGTTATGGGGGGGAAAAAAAGAGGAACAAATGTAATAATCTGAACAATAAAGATTTAATTAAAAAAAATTAAAAAACAAAAAACAAAAAAACAAAGGACCTGGCTAACCCCGTGGGGGGCCATGATTGGCCCGTCTTACCCAAGCACTGATCAATCGTTGGATGTGGGTCTCCTGGGAAGGGGAATGATACAATTCAGTTTACTTTGTTTAGCAGAGGCAATTTCCAATGAAGACTTTCAGCTGAGAGATGTCTTTCTGTGGTACTTCTAGCAGCGAGGGGAGTAAGTCCTTCAGTCATGAAGGGGATCCCAGCACCACAGTATCCATCACAGTAATACATCTTTAGTTAGCCCTTATTCTATGCCTGGCTCAGGGTCTCCCTCAACCTCAGTTGGTTGGGGAGGTGGGGCGCTTAGAAGCTTCAGGAACTTACTTGAGGCACCTGGGTACATGTATTATACACCTGCATAGAAGTCAGAAGCCTTGGGTTCTAATGCTAGGTCAGCTACTAATTCACTATGTGACAGGCAAGTCTCTGGCCTCTCTCAGCCTCAGTTTCCCCATCTGTACATGAGGGTTAAGCTGAGGTCCTTATCCAATAGTCCATGGCTTTATGATGTCTAAAAATCATGGATTGTGAGGAGTGAGGCCTGCCTGTGCCTCAGTCTTGTATCTCAAAGGCCCCAACCATCACCCCAGCCCTCTCAGTTTGAGAGCTGTCAGGCTCAGGTCTTTATGGCCAGGGGTCACAAGCTGAATAATCAAAATATAAGGTCAAGGATAGATTTATGATAGCATGAGCATTCATGCTCCTTTCAACTCCCTCGACCCTTCTCAGAATGGATTTTAGCTCTTCCCAGAAGCATATGGCCTCTGGCCCTACACAGAGACATCACTGAATATGTTATGGGCAAAATTTTTGGAGGTCATTCCTTTTATTACAGTTTTCTGGCATCATAGGCCACACAGAGACACCCTATCTCCCAGAAACTTATAAGTGCACATTAGTCATTAGCAGCCTCTGGAAGCTTCAGGGCCTTTGAAAGGCCAGAGGACGAGTAATTTAGAATTCTACTTTTGCCTTGGAAATAATAAGAGATTCTTAAATTATGCCCCACTCCATATGCCCACCCTCTGCCACCAGGTTTACATTTCTCAGGATAGTCCTATGTTCACCTAGCTCGGCTGCTCATTATGGGAATTGCTTTTGTTCATGTTTATGCTTTTTTTCTAAGAAGAAGCAGACTTCATCTCTTAGCTCAATACTTTTCTCTTTGACTACTCATGACCAGAGTGAAATTAGGAAGAATGTGGTGCGACCACCCACATTCCTGAAGTAATGTCCTATGTAAAGGAGCCAGGCATGGTTAGGCCTGATCTTTGGAGGGATAGCCCATGGGAGGCAGAAAGGCCCTCAGTTACCTGTTAGTCCAGCCACTCCCATTTTACAGATCGGAAAACTGGGACAAAGGAGGATTAGACCCCAGCTTCTCACTAAGTAAGAGATCCTTCAGAAGAGAAGGAAGGCTTTCATATCATAGTCTTGCATTTGAAATGACTTTTTAAAAATAAATATATAATAGAAATTTAGAAATAAGATAAAGAACTATTAACAGACCAGAATATTGGGGAATTTCTAGAGATGGAAAGCAAATGGGGGTGTCAGATTCCTATTTTGATCCTGAAATAATTGAACTACAGATTCCCTCCCCCAAACTCAACCTTGGAGACATTGTACACATGAGAGAGAGGTAATGCATCCCAGAACTTAATCCCCAGAGAAACCAGAAGCCAGACAGTTCCCAGTCTAGATGAATATTGCAGCATAGAGATGGAGAGAGTTGGATATCAAGAATGAATGAGGCCCAGCCACAGTGGCTCAGTGGTTGAGCGTTGACCTATGAACCAGGAGGTCACGGTTCAATTCCAGGTCAGGACACACGCCCAGGTTACAGGCTCAATCCCTGATTGTGCAGGAGGCAGCTGATTCTTTCTCATCAGTGATGCTATCCCTCTCCCTCTCTGAAATCAAGCAAAAAAAAAAAAAAAAAAGAGCACACTTTCTCTTTCCACTAAAGACTGAGGAATGCGTTTTTCAGGCTGAGCTGAAACACTGAGGAAGTCTCAAAGGAGCAGAGCAGAGTGGACCAGCGCAGGCCAGAGCAGACTGGTGCAGGATGGGATAGACCAGGCCAGAGCAGAGTGGACAGGCAGCAGGACCAATGCAGAGCAGAGCTGTCTGGCTGGAGAGGGGCCTGGCCCCAGTGTTGCCTCACAGTGTGCTGTTTTCACAGTCGTGCTGTATGACAACTGAGCTGTTCCACAGCTGTGCTATATCACAGAGCTCTGTTGCACTCAATAAAATTTCCTTCTTTACCGCACCCCAAATTGGGGGTTCCTGTTGGTGTTGAATTGGCACCAATGACCCTCAGTTGACAAGAGTTATTTGTGAATATTTCCTCAGGAATAAATGAGCCTGTTTATTTAAAAATGACTTTGGGGTACAAAAGCCACCCTAAGACTTGGCTGATTTATGAAGAAATTGGAAGAGCTTGTGGCCTGCCTTGTCTGGCCCTCACCACTCACCACTGGGGCATGGCTCCACCTCCATCTCCACCAAGAAAGGAATTGCAACAGGGTTTGGCAGCTTTGGTGGTGGGGGTGAGGCTACCTGGGATCTCATCCCAGTTCGGGCCCTGCCTGCACAAGCAATAGAGAGCCCCTTCTGCTCTGGGCCTCAGTTTCCCTATCTGTATCAGGAGAAGGTTAAGCCAGAGCCTGTATGTGTCTGGTGAGCCAGGGGGGACCAGCATCAGCTAAAAGGCAGACAGCCCCAAGCCCCTGGGCTAACTGGTCTGGAGCTCCCCTTCCAGGGGACCCACCTGCTGAGAGCCACATCCCCCAGCACTCCCAACATGCTGTCCTTGCATTTCCAGTTCACCCAAGTGCCTTGCAGAGCTGCAGAACTGGAAGAGGTTGGGCTTCAGGAGTCACAAGCAAAAATGTGTTGCATCTTCTTAGAACAGTGATGGCAAACCTATGAACTCATTTTTTTGGTTGATTTTTCTTTGTTAAATGGCATTTAAATATATAAAATAAATATCAAAAATATAAATCTTTGTTTTACTATGGTTGCAAATATCAAAAAATTTCTATATGTGACACGGCACTAGAGTTAAGTTAGAGTTTTTCAAAATGCTGACACGCCGAGCTCAAAAGGTTCACCATCACTGTCTTAGGAGGTCAAAACTGAGAGTGTGGCCTCTGAAAACAGACACACTTGGATTTGAAGTGCAGCTCTGTTACTTCCTATCTGCGTGCCTGCAGGCACTTGATCTAAACTGTCAGTCTCAGCTTCCTCATCTGTAAATGGGGATAATAACAGTGCCTAAGTCATAGGTTATCATGAGGATTAAATGAAATAATGGAAATAAAGTGCTAACTCCTTAGTAGGTGTCCTGTTATAGTGTTTAATATGTGGATGTGAGTGAATATATGCATATATTTGGACAAAAATGAATACAGATACTTCTAGAACAGTGGTTCTCAACCTTTCTAATGCCGCAACCCTTTAATACAGTTCCTCATGTTGTGGTGACCCCCAATTTCATAGTTACAAATTGAACATAATTAAAGCATAGTGATTAATCACAAAAAAATATGTAATTATATATGTGTTTTCCGATGGTCTTAGGCGACCCCTGTGAAAGGGTCGTTCGACTCCCAAAGGGGTCGCGACCCACAGGTTGAGAACCGCTGGGCTAGACTATGTTATAAGCATTTATATACAGGGTGGGACAAAAGTAGGTTTACAGTTGTTCACATGGAAAATAATACTATAATTAATAAATAATAAAACAAGAATAAACTCTGTTTCCCATACTCACAACTGTAAACCTACTTTGCCAGTCTCCTACTTTATGTATTGAAGATATGTATTGTTATATTAACACTTGTATGTTAATATACAAATACATGGTTTGTTTACAAAATAGTACATGTGTTCTTCTACAACCTGCTTTTCCCCTTAACAATATGTTTTTGCAGATAGGCTTCATTTCTTTTACATATATCTATTCCTTTTAAAAAGCCAAACTGCTGTGAAGTGCTCTACAATGTGTCAGTTAACCTCCCACTGTTGAGGAACATTTAGCTTGGTCCTTCTTTTTCTTTTCTTGTTATGGCAATACAGCAATAAATATCTTAGATATATATTTTTTTATTTCTTTATTTTTCTTACGACCACGGGAGAATTGAACAAGAAAACTCTTCCTAGAGAACTTTAACAAGAAGAGTTTCATCTTTTTTAAAAAATAATTCTTATTGTTGAACGTATTATAGATGTCCCCTTTTTCCCCTCATTGGCCCCCTCCAGCTCCCCGAGCTCCTCCTTCCCCTGCCCCAGGCTCTCACCACCCCATTGTCTGTGGCCATGAGCCATGCATATATGCATACAAGGCTTTTGGTTGATTACCTCCCACCAACCCACCCTCCCCCGCCTTACCTCTGAGATTCCGCACTCTGTTCCATGTTTCCATGTTTCTGGATCCATTCTGTTCATCAGTTTATTTTGTTACTTAGATTCCACATATGAGTGAGATCATGTGATATTTGTCTTTCTCTGACTGACTTATTTCACTTAGCATGATACTCTCCAGGTCCCTTCATGCTGTCTCCAAGGGTAAGGGATTCTTCTTTTTTACTGCTGCATAGTATTCCGTGGTATAAATGTACCACAGCTTTTTTATCCACTCATCTACTGATGAGCACTTGGGCTGTTTCCAGATCTTAGTTGTTGTAAATTGTGATGCTATGAGCATAGGGGTGCATACTTTCTTTCTGATTGGCATTTTAGGTTTCTTAGTATATATTCCTAGAAGTGGGGTCACTGGGTCAAATGGCAGCTCCATATTTAATTTTTTGAGGAAACTCCATACTGTTTTCCATAATGGCTGCACCAGTCTGTATTCCCACCAGCAGTGTACTAGGGTTCCCTTTTCTCCACATCCTCACCTGCACTTGTCATTTGTTGAATTGTTGATAGTAGCCATTCTGACAGCTGTGAGGTGATACCTCATTATCTTTTTAAAAAATATATTTTTATTGATTCAGAGAGGAAGGGAGAGGGAGAGAGAGAGAGAGACAGAAACATCAATGATGAGAGAGAATCATTGATCGGCTGCCTCCTGCATGCCCCCTACTGGGGATCAAGCCCGCAACCAGGTATAAGCCCTTGACTGGAATTGAACCTGGGACCCTTCAGTCCCCAGGCTGATGCTTTATCCACTGAGCAAAACGAGCTAGGACTCATTATCATTTTAATTTGCATCTTTCTGATGATCAGTGACTTTGAGCATTTTTTCATATGTCTCATGGCCATCTGAATGTCCTCTTTGGAGAAGTGCATATTTAGGTAATTTACCCATGTTTTAATTGGATTGTTTGTCTTCCTTTTGTTAAGTTGTATGAGTTCCTTATATTAATCCTTTATCAGATGTATCATTGCTAACTATGTTCTCACATACTGTGGGCTCCCTTTTCATTGTGTTGATGGTTTCTTTTACTGTGCAGAAGATTTTTATTTTTATATTTTTAAAAATATATTTTTATTGATTTAAAGAGGAAGGGAGAAAGAGATAGAAACATCTATGATGAGAATCTGATTGGCTGCCTCCTTCATGCCCCCTACTGGGAATTGAGCCTGCAACCCGGGCATTGAGTCTGCAATCCGCATGTACCCTCGACCAGAGTCAACCAGGATCCTTCAGTCCCCAGGCTGATGCTATATCCACTGAGCCAAACCAGCTAGGTCCAGGAGTTTTTTATTTTGATGTAGTCTCATTTGTTTATTTTCTCTTTAATTTCTTTTGCCCTAGGAGCTGTATTGCTATGAGAGATGTCTAAGATTTTGCTGCCTATGGTTTCCTCTAAGATTTTTATAGTTTCATGACTTACATTTAAGTCTTTTATCCATTTTGAGTTTACGCTTGTGTATAGTGTAAGTTGGTGGTCTAGTTTCATTCTTTTGCATGTATCTGTCCAATTTTCCCAACATCATTTTTTGAAGAGACTGTCTTGCTTCCATTGTATGCTCTTGCCTCCTTTGTCAAATATTAATTGAGCATAATGGCTTGGGTCAATTTCTGGTATCTCTGTTCTGTTCCATTGATCTATATGCCTGTTCATGTACCAGGACCAGGCTGTTTTAATTACGATGGCTTTGTAGTATAACTTGAAATCTGGTATTATGATTCCTCCAACTTTGTTTTTCTTTCTCAAGATAACTGCAGCTATTCTGGGTCTTTTTAAATTCCATATAAATTTTTGGAGTATTTGTTCTAGCTCTGTGAAATATGCCATTGGCATTTTAATAGGGATTGCATTGAATCTGTAGATTGCCTTAGGTAGTATGGAAATTTTAATGATGTTGATGCTACTAATCCATGAACATGGTTTATTCTTCCACTTTTTTATACATCCTTCTATCTCTTTTTTCTATGTCCTGTAGTTTTCAGAGTACAAGTGTTTTGCCTCCTTGGTTTAGTTGCAATGGTAAATGGGATTGTTTAGTTTCTCTTTCTGAGAATTCATTATTGCTGTATATAAAAGCCATCAATTTTAGGGTGTTGATTTTGTATCCTGCTACATTATCAAATGCATTTATTTATTTATTTTTTAAAATATATTTTATTGATTTTTTACAGAGAGGAAGGGAGAGGGGTAGAGAATCAGAAACATTGATGAGAGAGAAACATCTATCAGCTGACTCCTGCACACTCCCCACTGGGGACATGCCCGCAACCAAGGTACATTCCCTTGACCGGAATCGAACCTGGGACCATTGAGTCTGCAGGCCAATGCTCTATCCACTGAGCCAAACCGGTCAGGGCAAATGCATTTATTAAATCTGGTAGGTTTTGGTGGAGTCTTTAGGGTTTTCTATGTACAATATCATGTCATCTGCGAATAATAAGAGGTGTACTTCCTCCATTCAAATTTGGGTGCCTTTTATTTCTTCTTGTCTGATCACTATGGCTAAGACTCCAATACTAAGTTGAATAAGAGTGGTGAAAGCGGACATCCCTGTCTTGTTCCTGTTCTTAGGGGAAATGCTTTTAGGTTTTGCCCATTGAGTATGATGTTGGCTGTAGGTTTGTGATATATGGCCTTTATTATGTTGAGATATGCTCCCTCTATTCCCACTTTGCTGAGAGTTTTTATCAAAAATGTGTGTTGCATTTTGTCGAATGCTTTGTGCTATTGATATTATCATGTGATTTTTGTTTTTCAATTTGTTTCTATGGTGTATCATGTTTATTGATTTGTGAATATTGTACCAGCCTTGCATTCCTGGAATAAATCCCCATTGCTGGATGCGATTTGCTTAGTATTTTGTTGAGGATTTTAGCATCTATGTTCATCAGGGATATTAGTTATAAGTCTCTTTCTTTGTAGTGTCTTTATCTGGTTTTCTAATTAGGATAATGCTGGCATCATAAAAAGAGCCTGGAAGTGTTTCTTCCTCTTGGATTTTTTTGGAATTGTTTGAGGATTATAGGTTTTAGTTCTTCTTTGAATGTTTGGTAAAACTCCCCTGTGAGGCCATCCAGGCCCAGGCTTTTGTTTGCTGAGAGTTTTTGATACTGCTTCTATTTCATCACTTGTTATTGGCCTATTCAGATTTTCTGATTCTTCCTGATTACGTTTTGGGAGATAGCATTTTTCTAGGAATTTGTCCCTCTTATCCTCATTGTCCAGCTTACTCACAGTATTACAATCCTTTGTATTTCTGTGGTGTCAGTGGTTAATTCTCTGCTTTCATTTCTGATTTTATTTATTTGGGTCCTCTCTCTTTGTTTCTTGAGTCTGGCTAATGGTTCAGCCATCTTGTTTATCCTTTCTTGGTTTCCATGATATTTTGTATTTTTTTTTTTTTTTAGTCTCTATGTCATTTATTTCTGCTCTAATATTTATAATTTCCTTTCTTCCACTTACTCTGGGCTTTTCTTGTTGTTCTCGCTCTCTAGTTCTTTAACTTGTAGGGTTAAATGTTTTATTGTTGATTTTTCTTGTGTGGTTTTTTTTTTCAGATATGCCTATAGTACTATGAACTTCCCTCTCAGGACTGCTTTTGCTGTGTCCCAGAGATTTGGGGTTGTTGTGTGTTCATTTTCATTTGTTTCCAGGAAGTTTTTTATTTCTTTCTTGATCTCATTGGTAACCCATTTATTGTTTTATAACGTGCTATTTAGTCTACTGTGATCTGAAAAGATGCTTTATATGATTTCAATCTTCTTGAATTTGTAGGGACTTAGCTTGTGTCCTTCTTGAATTTGTAGAGACACAGCTTAAAATGTACCATGTGCAATTGAGAAGAATGTGTATTCCATAGCTTTGGGGTGAAATGTTCTGAAGATGTCAATTAGTTCCATCTGATCTAGTGTGTCATTTAGGATTGCTGTTTCCTAGTTGATTTTTTTGTCTGGAAGATTTATGCAGTGATGTCAGTGGGATATTAAAGTTCCCTATTATTATTGTATTGCTGTCGATCTCTCTCTTGATATCCTCCAGACATTTTCTTATATATTTGGATGCTCCTGTATTAGGTGCATATATATGTCTACCAGAATTATAGCCTCTTGTTGTATCAAACCTTTTAGCATTATAAAGTGGCCTTCACTCTCTCTTTTTATGGCCTTCACTTTGATATGAGTGTCTGGAGGAGAACGGAAACACTGTGGGCTTGTAGAGGAGAAAATGTTCCATGACATGACCACTGCCAGACCTGGGAACTAGAGATTGCTTCCCATAAATCTCTCAGAGATGGTTTAATCAACCTGTCCCTTAGGCCCCACCCCAGGCAAGCATGTAAGGCGTTTCCTTCTTTTCTGGGGCTGATCACACTCAGTATCCCTATCTATCCTTCCCTGTTCTATATAACTCTTTAGTGCCTACCATGAGGTGTGAAGAATATACAGGCCACCTTGCTACTGCCCAAAATACACTTTGTATGAAAGTTCCCATAATAAACTCTTTGACGTCAGCCTCTTTCTTCAGTCTCTGAACCCCAGGCTGGTTATCCTGCTTTGACAATTGCTAGAGTCTTCTTGTGCTGAAGGAGGACTGTCTTCCCTCACCCACCACATTGTTCTCTGCCCTCTGTGCCTCATTCACTTTCCCCTTAGGAATGCAGACACCACTCAGGGGCCTTAAGAGAGGACCCCTACCCCTTTATGTTCTATCCCAGCGGTTCTCAGCCTGTGGGTCACGACCCCTTTGGCGGTCGAATGACCCTTTCACAGGGGTCACCTAAAACCATCCTGCATATCAGATATTTACATTACGATTCATAACAGTAGCAACATTACAGTTATGAAGTAGCAACGAAAATAATTTTATGGTTGGGTCACAACATGAGGAACTGTATTTAAAGGGCCAGAAGGTTGAGAACCACTGTAACCCAAGGGACAGCTGGCTTTTCCCTTAAGCACCTGCAGCACGGTTCAGCCTGGAAGGACCCACACATGATCGGACTAATAGCACAGCTTAATTATTCACTGTGCTTCGATAGATGGTCTCAATGAAGATATTTCCCTTATTTCCAATGAAGGAGGTTCTGAACTAGATTTTGTTAAAAGAACCAATCTACACGTTTCCTCACAGGTGACCAAAATCTCAAATCTTTTCCATGGTTCTCAAGCCATTGCTGATCTGACCACAATATCCCTCCTTCAGTCTCAGCCTCCTTTTGTACCCCTGATCCCCATCTGGGCTTCTCTGCAGAGCTTGACAAGTTTCTTTCTAGAAATGACCCTTCATACTTGCAGTTTCACCTGCCTGAAACAGACCTTCTCTGCCCATGCCTGCCCCATCTTTACCTGGGTTACTCTTAAGCCTCCTTCAAAGCACAGCTTCACTGTCCCTTCCTCCAGCAGACTTTTTTTGTGAGCACTCCTCCTACTCTAGACTCAGGGTTCCCTATAATGCACTATCTTAGCATCTGATCAGTCTACTTTTAGCACAGATCAAAATTAAAATTAAGGAATTACATCATTATCGTTCAATGTCTATGTTCCCCACTACAATACAAGGTATTCACTATTGTACACCCTTGCACAGAGAAGGCACTCAAGTTTGTTGAATAAGTGAAGAATAAATGAATGGTGAATAAAGATGGCTTTCCAGCACAAGTGGAATTAGAGTTGGGCCTTGAGACAGGCCTAGACCTCATCATCAGAGTGATAGAGTGGAAGGAGCACTGGACTGAGAGTCAGGAATCTCAGTTCTGGGTCCGGCTGTATGACTCATCTATTCATTCAAGACATATTCACTAAATACCCACTGCATACCAGGTGCTGTGTTAGGCACTGGAGATATAGTTGTGAAGAAATATGTCATGGTTTCCTTCTCCTAGAGGTCTAGAGAAGGAGCCAGATGCAAGCCAAATAACCACACTAACTGTAATAAGTGATATGAAAAAGAGGTACATAAAGCAATGAGTGTATATAACAGTGAGATTCAATTGAGTTATGGAGCCCAGAAAAGCCTTCCCTGACAATGGGATGGTTTTGTTTTGCATTTTTATCGAGGTATAATATCAATAAATCTTGACAAATACATACACCAGATGAATATATAGAAATTTTCTATCACCCTAGAAAGTCCCCATATGCCGCTTTCCAGTCAATATCCCAAAAAACTCTGAAACTGATCTGACTTCTATCAATATGTAGCACTTTTGCCTCGTCTAGAATTTTGTATAAATAGAATCATACAGTATATGCTTCTTTTGGTCTTGCTTCTTTCACTCAGCATTATGTTTTTGGGATTCATTCATGTTATTGCATGTGCCAGTATTTTGTTCCTTTTTATTGCTGAATAATATTCTATATATGACTATGCCATAGTTTATCCATTCACCTGTTGAGAAATATTTGAGTTGTTTCTTATTTGGGGCATTACAGATAAAGTTGCTATAACATTCTTATACAATACTTTCATTTCTCTTGGGCAATGCGGACACAAAACTAGAATTACTGATAATAGATTATATATATATGTTTAACTTAATGAGAAATTACCTAATAGTTCTCAAGAGTAGTTCTGCCACTTTTATATGCATAACAGCAGTATATGGGTGTTCCAGTTGCTTCACATCCCTATCAACATTTGGTATTGTCAGGGTTTTTACTATTAAATTAAGTATATGTGTGTGAAGTGGTATGTCATTGTGGTTTTAACTTTTATGTTAAGAAGGGATGACCTGAAGCTAAAACCAAAGGATACGAAATAGATCAGGTGAAGAGGATGGGGGGTTGAGCATTCTGGGAAAAGAGTACAGAATGTGCGAAGGCCCCAAGGGCCAGAGCGATCACAAAGAACCAAAAGGAGTGTGATACAGGGTAAAGGTGGTGAGGACAACAATGGGAAGCACCAAGCCATTCACCTTCAAGGGATCATGCACACACCAGCAGTGACCAGAGTGAATTTTAGTCAAACCTCAGAGGGAAGGTAGGGGAGGGTGCCGGTAGGGGACAGATCAACCAAAGGACTTGTATGCATGCATATAAGCCTAATCAATGAACACAGACACCGGGGGGGGGGGGGGGGAGAATATGAGTGTGTGTGGGGGGGCGGGGCCAATGGGGAGATATGAACACATATGTAATACCTTAATCAATAAAGAAAAAAATAAAAAATAAAAAATAAATGCCAGATCAAAAAATAGAGTCATGTCCAGGGTTGCATAAAACCTCAGAAATTTCTTATTTCCCTGGGAAGTAGGGCGGGAAATAATGACCAAAATTGAATTTCTTCTCATCTCAGCAGAAAAGAGCTCAGAATGGATTAAATTTGATTTAGAGTAATGAAAGAAATGAGCACGTTTTGCATGTGACCATTGTGATTGCAAATACATGATTACCTGCTTACCACATATGGAAGAGTAGAATTGCTGGGTGGTGCTGAGTATCCATTTAGATTTGACACCAGAAATTTAAAACGAAGTCATTCAGCCTGTTTGTGTGATTTTTCCCTGGCAAACATTCAGCTGCTCAGGTGCAGGAACAATATCTCATCTCAGACAGTAATGCTTTGATAGGTTATGGTTTTTCTATGAGAGTAGGTTGAAAATTGAGGTGGGTAAGAAAATGATTATAATAATGAATCATGGGCTCTATACTGGACCAGAGGGGAGTGAAGAATGGACACTGACTACTGGTGGAATTAAGTGATTAGAGGTCTCAGTGAGGTTGAAGAATTATAGAAAATGGGGTCCTGGCACACAAAACTGAAAGGGTAGGAGGTGGTAAAGGGAAAGTAAAATATTTTCTTTAAAAAAATTTTAATTTTCAATTATAGTTCACTTACTATATTAGTTTCAGATGTACAACCCAGTGACATTTATGCAACTTACAAAGTGATCACCCTAATAAATCTAGTACCTCACAATCTGGGACTGCTGGCTCCCAAACACTTGCCTGCCTGCCTGATTGCCCCTAACCACTTCTGCCTGCCAGCCTGATCACCGCCAACCACTCCCCTACCAGCCTGATGGATGCCTAACTGCTCCACTGCTGGCTCAATTGCCCCCAACTGCTCTTCCCTGCAGGCCTAGTCATACACAACTGCCCTCCCCTGCAGGCCTGGTCCCCCCAACTGCCCTCCCCTGCTGGTCGGGTTGCCCCCAACTCCCCTCCCCTGCTGGCCTGGTCACCCCTAACTGCCCTACCCTGTAGGCCTGGTCCCCCCCAAGTACCCTCCCCTGCAGGTCTGGTCACCCCCAACTACCCTCGCTGCTCAGTGGCTTCTGGGCTGTTTGGCTTCACTCCACCTCTTGGAGACTGCGTATGCAAATTAACAGCCATCTTTGTTGGCAGTTAATTTGCATATCTCCCTGATTAGCCCATGGGAAGTGTAGCAAAGGTACGGTTAATTACCCTTTTTGTCTTTTATTAGATAGGATAGCTTTGCTGGGTAGAGTAATCTTGGTTGTAGGTCCTTGGTTTTCATTACTTTCAATACCTTGTGCCAATTCCTTCTGGCCACAAAGTTTCTGTTGATAAATAAGCTGACAGTCATATGGGAGTTCATTGTAGGTAACTGTTTTTCTCTTACTGCTTTTAAGATTCTCTCTTTGTCTTTAACTTTTAGCATTTTAATTATGGTGTGTCTTAGTGTGGGCCTCTTTGGATTCATCTTCTTTGGGACTCTCTGTGCCTCCTAGACTTGTATGTCTATTTCTTTCAGTAGGTTAGGGAAGTTTTCTGTCATTTTTTCAGGTAGATTTTCAATTCCTTGCTCTCTCTCTTCTCCTTCTGGTAACCCCATGAAGCAAATATTGGTATGCTGAAGTTGTCCCAGAGACTCCTTACACTTTCCTCATGTTTTATTTTCTTTTTTCTCTTTTGATTGGGTATTTTCTGTATTCATATCTTCCAAATTGCTAATTTAATCCTCTGCTTCATCTACTCTCCTGTTGATACTTTAATGCAGTGATGGTGAACCTTTTGAGCTCAGCATGTCAGCATTTTGAAAATCCTAACTTAACTCTGGTGCTGTGTCACATATAGAAATTTTTTGAGAGAGGAAAACCAAGATGGCGGCATAGGTAAACACTGGAGATTGCTGCCTCGCACAACCACTTCAAGAATACAACTAAAAGATGGAACGGACATCATCCAGAACCACAGGAAGGCTGGCTGAGTGGAAATTCTACAACTAGAAGGAAAGAGAAAATCATACTGAGACTCAGAGGTGGTGCGGTGCGGAAGTAAAGTACAGAGTATGGAGGCACATGTGGAGAGGGCTGGCGGCTGAGGACATGATTGTCTTTTTCAATCGGTAGGGAGTCTCAAGCTCTGAGCTCCAGTTCCAGGCAAGTCTCTGGGGACCCAGACTCATACAGGAGGAAACTGGACTGACTGGCATCAGTCAGAACTCAAGGGCAGCTTTCTCTCAGAGGTGCTTGCAGCGATTGCCAGGACACTGAGAAGCAGGGCCTCTGAGGGCAGCCATAGCTGCTTGCTCCTCCCTGTTGATCCCCTGGGAACCCGCCCCACCCAAGCTTTGCGCTGGCTTTTGCATATGAAAGGCCTGGCCCTTTGCAATCTGAAAATTACCTAACAAACTTGCAGCTGGCCCAAGGCCCCATGGCAACTTGCATTGTTTCACAGCTGAGCTCCTGCTGGGTAGCCTCAGGCAGAGGCTAGATTAGCACCTCCTTAGAGATCCAGGATCCAGTGTGCCCAGTGGTCAGAGTAGGACCATGCAGATTGAAGCTCCTCAGATCCATAAAGGACACACTCAGGGGGCAGACTCAGTGAGCACCAAAGCCCCACTGAAGCAAGTCTTGCCCCTCTGGGGTGTCTCCAGCACAGAAGTTCTCCCACTGCAGACACAGCTGATTCTCACAGCCAATTGGCCTGGAGGTCATTTCCTCCCAGTGATACCTACAACAATCAAGGCTTAACTACAACAAGACTGTGCACAAAGCCCACAAGGGGGTGCACCAAGAGTGTCCACCTCAGGTAATTGGGGAAGCTGAGCCCCTGGGCCCTATAGAACACCTAGCACAGAAAGCCACTCTATCAACACAGGGAAGAATAAAAAATGAGGAGACAAAGAAACAGGACACAAATGACAGAAATGGAGGAAAGCAAACTACTGGATATAGAGTTCAAAACCACACTTTTAAGTTTTTTCAAGAACTTTCTAGAAACCGCCGATAAATTTAGTAAGACCCTCAAAAAGTCTGGTGCGACTGCCGATAAATGTAGTGAGACCCTCAAGAAATCCAGTGAGACCCTCAAGGTTATGAAAAAGGACCAACTAGAAATTAAGCATACACTGACTGAAATATTATGCAGAGTTCCAACAGCAGACTAGAGGATCGCAAGAATCAAGTCAAAGATTTGAAATATGAAGAAGCAAAAAACACCCAACTGGAAAAGCAAAATGAAAAAAGAATCCAAAAATATGAAGATAGCATAAGGAGCCTTTGGGACAGCTTCAAGCGCACCAACATCCGAATTATAGGGGTGCCAGAAGAAGAGAGAGAGCAAGATATTAAAAACCTATTTGAAGAAATAATGACAGAAAACTTCCCCTACCTGGTGAAAGAAATAGACTTACAAGTCCAGGAAGCGAAGAGAACCCCAAACAAAAGGAATCCAAAGAGGACCACACCAAGACACATCATAATTAAAATGCCAAGAGCAAAAGACAAAGAGAGCATCTTAAAAGCAGCAAGAGAAAGAAACTCAGTTACCTACAAGGGAATACCCATACGACTGTCAGCTGATTTCTCAACAGAAACTTTGCAGGCCAGAAGGGAGTGGCAAGAAATATTCAAAGTGATGAATGCCAAGAACCTACAACCAAGATTACTTTATCCAGCAAAGCTATCATTCAGAATTGAAGGTCAGATAAAGAGCTTCACAGATAAGGAAAAGCTAAAGGAGTTCATCACCACCAAACCAATATTACATGAAATTCTGAAAGGTATCCTTTAAGACGAGGAAGAGGAAGAAAAAGGTAAAGATACAAATTATGAACAACAAATACACATCTATCAACAAGTGAATCTAAAAATCAAGTGAATAAATAATCTGATGAACAGAATAAACTGGTGATTATAATAGAATCAGGGGCACAGAAAGGGAGTGGACTGACTATTCTGGGGGCGGGAAGGGGTGTGGGGGATGTCGGAAGAGACTGGACAAAAATCGTGCACCTATGGATAAGGACAGTGGGGGAGGGGAGTGGGAGGGCGGAGGGTGGGGTGGGAACCAGGTGGAGGGGAGCTATGGGGGGAAAAAAGAGGAACAACTGTAATAATCTGAACAATAAAGATTTAATTTAAAAAAAGAATTGAACCAGAAAAAAAAAAGAAATTTTTTGATATTTGCAACCATAGTAAAACAAAGATTTATATTTTTGATATTTGTTTTATATATTTGAATACCATTTAACAAAGAAAAATCAACCAAAAAAAATGAGTTCACGTGTCACCTCTGACACGCGTGTCATAGGTTTGCCATCACTGCTTTAATATTCTTTTCAGTGAGTATATTCTTCATTTCTGACTGGTTCTTTTTCATGTTTTCTATCTCTATTTTTATTCTTCCTATCTCTTTGTTGAAGTTCTCACTAAATCCATCTACTGTTCCCCTAAGTTCATTGAGCATTATTGTAAACAGTGTTTTGAACTCTACATCAGGTAGATTGCTTGTCTCCATTTTGTTTAGTTGTTTATCTTGAGTTTTGACCTGTACTTTCATTTGGAACACATTTCTTTCTATCTTCATTTTGGCTGTATCCCTGTGTTTTGTTTTTTATGTATTATGAAGAGCTGCTATATTTCCCAGTCTTGGTAGAGTGGCCTTATGTAGTAGGTATCCTCTAAGACCCAGTGGCACAGCATCCCTAGTTACCTGAGCTGGGTGCTCCAGGTGCATCCCCCACCGCCCCCCGCCCCACACACACACAACATATGGCTGTGTGCACCCTCCTGTCATAGTTGAGCCTTGATTGCTATTGGCATGTCAATGGGAGAGATTTACCCCCAGGCCAATTGGCTGCAAAGAATGGTGGAGAACCCTAACCGGTTTGGTTCAGTGGATAGAGTGTCGGCTTGCAAACTGAAGGGTCCCAGGTTCTATTCAGGTCTAGGGCATATACCTTGATTGTGTGCACATCCCCAGTAGAGCATGTGCAGGAGTCAGCTGATCGATGTTTCTCTCTCATCAATGTTTCTAACTCTCTATCCCTCTCCCTTCCTCTCTGTAAAAAATCAATAAAATATATATTTTTAAAAAAAAAGAATGGTGGAGGGTCTACTGTGCAGTAGCTGACCCATGGAGCAGGACTCGATTCAGGGAGCTCTGGTGCCAGATGAGTCTGTCTCCTGAGTGCATCAGTCATGGATGTGCTTCAAAGTGGTCTGATGCTGTCCACTGGGTGAGCTGGCTCTGAGGCCTCCTAGGAGGTGCTGGCCAAAGTCTACCCCTGCCTGTGCCCTTCCACAGGGCCACCCAGTATGATCTACAGAGTGATCTGCAAATGGCTGCTACTTTTTCTGGGCTTAGAGGTACCAGGAAGAGCCCAAATGCCTAACTAAAGCTGGGTGCTGCTAGTGCTGGGCCTGGGGCCATTTAGCAAGAGGTACAGGGCTCACCAAGGCTAGATGTTGCTTGTTTGAGAGATTTTAGGAAAGTCCAAAGCATGAGCCAAGATAGGTCATTTGTATGGAAAGGCTTCTGGAAATGGGTTGGGTGAGCCTTCAAGTTGGGTCAGGTGGGAGTCTCGGGGCATCACCAAGATAGGGTGAATGATATTAGCCAGATTGATGATGAAGAGTCAGATATGGCCCCGCCTACAAACTGTGAAAGGAGGCCTCTGCAAAAGAACAATGGACTCTGCCAACACTTCTGTATGGAAAAAAGCTGCCCCTCCAGCTTTTGCCCGAATGCCAGACAATTCAGCTCCTCTCCATATGTCCCTGATGCCTTTCAACTGCTGTCCCAGCGCTGGAGCTGAGAGTGAGTAAATCTGAGTAAGATCATGTGGCTCTTTAGGAGGAACACCCGGGACTCCAGGAGCTCTCTGTCTTGCCCAGCTACAACCTTCACTGGTTTTCAGAGACAGAGTTATGGGCACTCCTCTTCCAAGCACTGGAATCCTGGGCTGGGGGGTTTGGTGTGGCTGGGACCCCTCAATCTTGAGGTGGGGACCTCCACAGCTGAGATAGCACTCCTGATTTTTAACAGCCACATGTGGATGTGGGACCAGCCCATTTGACATCTCTGCCCCACCTACCAATCTCGACGTGGTTTCTTCTGTATATCTTTAGTTATAGCACTTCTATTCAGTTAGATTTCAGGTGGTTTACAATGATGTTGTTCTATAGTTTAGTTGTAATTTTGATGTGGTTGTGGAATGATGTGAGTACTGCATTTACCTACTCTGCCATCTTCACTGGAAGCTGAGAGATTTAAAATATTTTCACATTTCAAAAATGGATCCCTTTTGTGGGTGATTTAAGTATTGAGGCTGTAACCTTGTAAGGGGTGGCTCAGTTGCGGAGAAGATTGTTGGAAATGACATGATTAAAGGAATGAGAGGCCAGGATATTGAATAGATCATCAACATGAATGTTGAACTCACCTATGGAGTTTAAGGTTGGTTCTAGGAGTTGGAAAGGGCAAAGGAAAATATTACTTTGGGAGGTCAGAAGATGGAAGCAATCAAAATGGGTAAGGTGGTGTATCTGGATGAAAAGTACTTCAAAAGAACCTATATTTTTGCAGGCATGAGGGTGGTAAACGTTAAGAAGTTCAAAGTCAACTCTACCAACATTATTATAATTTTCATTGACATCCTTCCAATGGCAGAGTGTAACACACAAAACCAAATCACTGGAAGTCTGTTTGAACTTTCAAGATGGTGGCAGAGTAAGTGGACCTTATACTTACCTCCTCCCAGGACCAAACCAGAAATACAACTAAATTAGAGAACAATCACCATGAATAACCAACTAAAGACAACTGAAGAGGAGTCTTATAACCAAGGATTTACAGAAGAAGCCACATCAAGACAGCACCTGCACAGCTGTAAGCTCACATGCCATGGTCGGGATTGAGCGTCATAGTCAGCCAGTCTGAGGGTTGATTCCACAGACAAATGGGCCAACAGCAATCAAAACTCAATTACAGATTGGGTGCCCAGACCAACTGGGCTGGAATCAAACCTGCAACCCAGGACACCGACTGGTGAAGGCCAGTGGGACCAAGCCTGAGTCTAGCTTCAGGGAACTTGTCTGACCAGAACTCTGGTTGATGGAGACCAACCCCCACTGCCCTGTCCCCCACCCAGGAAGCTCGCCACAGACCTGAGGCCAGAGAAGCCTGGTCCAGCAGAGAAAAGCCTGTGATTCCTCCACCCCGAGGCAGTCCTGGATCAGCACCAGGGCCCAGCAAGGATTGCACTTCCACTGAAGGAAGTCCCTGAGGGCAAAGCTGGGGGCCAACAGGATCTCAGGGCAGCAGAGCACCGGGCCTAGACCTTCTTGCTGGACAAGGCCTGAGACCCAGGACATGCTGAACCTCAGGGCCAAGCCTCATGACTTGTTTCAACCATGACAAACAACAAATCCTGAAAATCTGTTCCTTGTTTGAGACACTGGGATCTGCATTCCTCCAAGGACTTGCCAAAAGCATGGTGACTGTAGGAAGAAGACCATGGGAAGCGAACTTCCCACCTACCTCATCCATCTCTTGGGGACACAACAAAGAGCCTGGGCTCACAGAGAGGTGGCTTCACGTGGCACCAAAGTGCTGAGCCTCCTCTTACATCATTTGGGCATACCTTCTCTGTGTCCCGTATCTTATATTCCAAGGGACTAGTTAATTCTCTTTTGTTCCTCTGACTATGGGCACCCAGGGGACTCGGAACTGGTTAAAGTACAGAATCTAAGGTAGAATTACCATCTCCGGCTTAAGCAGGGCCAGAGAGCGTCTTCTTACCGCCAGGTGGTGAATAGTTCCCTTATTCCCCTCAAGGGATTCACTTTCTGACCCAGACATTTTAAAACAAGTTAGTTAATGATTATACATACATTATTGGTAAAATTATGCAATATCTCATACATACAACAGAATATATTTCATGCAAAAGGGTGTAAAGAAAAATAAGTGATCAGCTATGGAGTCACTGTCCAGAGTAAGAAACAAATTGTCACCAATACCACTATGTCCAGACACCCGTCTGTATTCTCCCTCCTTACACCCCCAGTTATTCCCACTAGTGGAAACCACTATATGAATTGTGTGTGTGGGGGGGGAGAAGACTCAATTACAACTGGAGGACCCACATAATCAACACAAGGGACATTCCTAGAGCACCCAGCTCAGGAGAGCAAGGAAACTGCATGATTGGGTCCCACAGGACACCTACTACATAAGACCACCCCATGAAGACTGGGAGTCGTAGGAGATTTATTTAATACAATGAAACAAAAACAAAGAGATAGCCAAAATGTGGAGACAAAGGCCCCAAATAAAATAACAGGAGGAAACTACAGAAAAAAGAGCTAAATGAGATGGAGGTAAGCAATTTATCAGATATAGATTTCCAAGTAATGGTTATGAGGATGTTAAAAAAAACTTAGTGAGAACTATAACAGCATGAAAAGGGACATAGAAACCATGAAAAAGAATGAGTTAGAAATGAAGACTAACATATCTGACATCAAGAATATATTGGGCCGAAACCGGTTTGGCTCAGTGGATAGAGCGTCGGCCTGTGGACTGAAAGGTCCTGGGTTCGATTCCGGTCAAGGGCATGTACCTGGGTTGCGGGCACATCCCCAGGAGATGTGCAGGAGGCAGCTGATCGATGTTTCTCTCTCATCGATGTTTCTAACTCTCTATCTCTCTCCCTTCCTCTCTGTAAAAAATCAATAAAATATATTTTTTAAAAAAAGAATATATTGGAAGGAATAAAAAGTAGCTTGGATGAAGCAGAGGGTCAAATCAGCAATTTGGAAGACAATGCAGAAATAAACACCCAGTCAGAGCAGCAAAAATAAAAATGAATTTGAAATAATGGGGATAGTTTAAGGAAACATTGGGACAGCATGAAGAGCAACATCAGCCATAAGGAGAAGAGAGAGAGCAAGGGATCAAGAACCAGTTTGAAGAAATAATGACTGAGAACTTCCCTAACCTGGTGAAGGAGAGAGTCCAAAACAAGATGACCCCAAAGAGGACCACACCAACACACATCATAATTAAAATGAAAAGTTAAAAACAAAGAGAGAATCTTAAAAGCAGCAAGAGAAAAGCAGTTAATTACCTACATGGGCGCTCCCATATGACTGTCCAATGATTTCTCAACAGAAACATTGCAGGCCAGAAGGAACTGGCATGAAATATTCAGTGATGAAAAGCAAGGACCTACAGCAAAGACTACTATACCCAGCAAGACTATCATTTAAAATTAAATGAGCAATAAAGAGCTTCCCAACAAAAAAAAGCTAAAGGAGTTTGTAACCACCAAACCAATATTATAAGAGATGTTAAAAGGCCTTCCTTTAGAGTAGCAACAACAAACAAACAAACAAACAAAAAAACCCACCCACCAAAGAAACAACAACCAAAACAAACAAAGGAAGAGAGTTAAAAGAATCAAATGGCAACCAATATGTACCTATCAATAATCACTTTAAATGTAAATGGCTTAAATGTTCCAATCAAAAGACATAGGGTAGCTGAGCAAATAAAAAAGCAAGACCCATATATATGCTGTTTACAAGAGACCAACCTTAGAATAAAATATACACACACATTTAAGATTAAAGGGATGGAAAAAGATATTTTATGCAAATGAAAATTTTTAAGAAGCAGGGATAGCTATACTTATATCTGAGAAAATAGATTTTAAAACAAAGGCTATAGTAAGAGACAAAGAAGGGCACTACATAATGATAAAAGGAGCAATCCAACAAGAGAATATAACTGGTATATGCACCCAACATAGCTTATTTCGCTTAGTATAATGCTCTCCAGTTCCATCTATGCTGTTGCAAATGGTAAAAGTTCCTTCTTTTTTATGCTAAGTGAAATAAGCCAGTTAGAGAAAGATAGGTATCATATGATCTCACTCATATGTGGAACCTAATAAACAAAATAGATCCAGGGACACAGAAGCATGGAACAGATTGACAAATTTCAAAAGGAAGAGGCTGGGGCTAGAGGGTGAGAGATTAACTGGGGAACTTATGTGCATATATGCATAGCCCATGCACATAGACAATAGTGTGAGAAAGGCTTGGGAGGGATAGGTATGGGGTAGAGGAGGTCAATGAGAAAATAACAATAACAACAAAACAAAGGGAGCATCTGTAATACTTTCAACATTAAGATAGATTTTTAAACATCCACATGATCATATCAATAGATGCAGAAAAAACATTTGATAAAATCCAGAATCCATTTATAATAACAACTCTCAGCAAAGTGGGAATAGAAAGAACGTACTTCAATGTAATAAAGGCCATATATTACAAACTGAAGGTCAACATCATACTTAATGAGCAAAAACTAAAAGCATATGTATTTTCCTCATAAAATTAAAAATTAAACTCCCATTTGACCCAGTCATCCCACTTAAGATCAGAAACAAGACAGGTGTCCACTTCCAGCACTCTTATTCAACTTAGGACTGGAAGTCCTAGACACAGCAATCAGGCAAAAAGAAGAAATAAAAGGCATCCAAATTGGAAAGGAGGAAGTAAAACTCATTATTCACAGATGACATGATATCAAACATAGAAAATTCTAAAAACTCTGCCGAAAAGCTACCAAATCTAATTAATGAATTTGACCAAGTAGCAGGATACAAAATTAATACTTAGAAATCAGTGGCATTTCTATATACCAATAATGAACTTTCAGAAAGAGAAACTAATAAAACAATACTATTACAACAACAACAAAAAATAGGGTACATAAGAATAAATTTAACCAAGAATTTAAAAGACCTGCACTTGGAAAACTATAGGACATTGAAGAAAGAAATCAAGGAAGATACAAATAAGTGGAAGCATATACCATGTTCATGGATTGGAAGAATTAACATCATTAAATGTCCATACCACCTAAAGCAATCTATAGATTCAACACAATTCTTATTAAATTGCCAATGGTATATTTCACAGATTTAGAACAAACACTCCAAAAATTTATATGGAACCAAAAATGACCCCAAATAGCCACAGCAATCTTGAGAAAGAAGAAAGAAGTTGAAGGTATCACAATACCTGATATCAAACTATATTACAAAATCATTGTAATCAAAAAAGTCTGGTACTGGCATAAGAACAGGATATATAGATCAATAGAAAAGAACAGAGAGCCCAGAAATCAACCCACACATCTATTGTCAATTAACATTTGATAAAGGAGGCAAGAGTGTACAATGGAGTAAAGGTGGTGTTGAGAAAATTGGATAAGTACATGAAAAAGAAAAACAAACTAGACTACCAACTTATACAAGACACAACAATAAACTCAAAATGGATAAAAGACTTAAATGTAAGTCACAAAACCATAAAAACCATAGAAGAAAACAGGCAGTAAAATCTCAGACATCTATTGTAGCAATATTTTTGCCAATATGTCTCCTAGGGCAAGGGAAACAGAGGGAAAAACAAACAAATGGGACTACATCTATAATAATAAAAGCGTAATAATGCTAATGTCCTTCTGGACATCCTTGCAGACGACCTTCTGGGCGAAGCCATGGCAGCAGGGGCCAAGGCAGAGGCAGCCGCCGCCGCCACAGGGGCTGAGCTCCTTGCATGAATTTCATGCATTGGGCCTCTAGTGAAACTGTAAAGTTTCTGCATAGCAAAGGAAACTATCAAAATGAAAAGGGAACTCACTGTATGAAAAAACATATTCACCAATGATACATCTGATAAGGGGTTAATTTCCAAAATATGATCTATCAGAAACTTATACAATTCAACACCAGAAAGACAAACAATTCAATGAAAGAGTGGGCAAAGGACTTGAACACACACTTCTCCAAAGAAGACATACTGATGGCCAATAGGCATATGTCTATTGCTCAACGACATTAATCATCAGAGAGATGCAAAATAACACCACAATGAGATATAAGTGCACACCTGCCAGAATAGGAACCATCAATAAAACAACAAACAACAAGCGCTTACGAGGATGTGGAGAAAAGGGAACCCTACTACACTATTGGTGGTAATCCAGACTGGTACAGCCACTGTGAAAAATGGTATGGAGTTTGATCAAAAAATTAAAAATGAAACTACCTTTTGGCCCAGTGATCCCTCTTCTGGGAATGTATCCTAAGAATTAAGAAACACCAATTCAAAAGAATACATGCACCCCTATGTTCATAGCAACATTATTTAAAATAGGGAAGACCTGGAAACATCCCAAATGCCCATCAGTAGATGAGTGGATTAAAAAACTGGGTACATTTACACAATGGAATACTACACAGCCACAGAAAAAGGAAATCTTACCTTTTGTAACAGCATGGATGGACCTGGAGATATGACCGTCAGAGAAAGATGAATACCATATCTCACTTACACGTGGAATTTAATGAACAAAATAAATTGATGAAAAAAATAGAAACTGAGTCATGAATACATGGTGTAGACCAGTGGTCGGCAAACTCATTAGTCAACAGAGCCAAATATCAACAGTACAACGATTGAAATTTCTTTTGAGAGCCAAATTTTTTAAACTTAAACTATATAGGTAGGTACATTGTTATTAACTTAATTAGGGTACTTCTAAGCTGGCCTTTGCTAAAAACGTCCTCAATCTGATTGAGGTACGTTCGATGAGGTCAACCCCTTCCAACTCTCCCATCCACACTCGTCTTGTATACTTGTTTCATCTACCTCCTTTCGTTCATCCTCTCTATACGTCCAAACCATCTCAACATACCTTTCTCAGTCCTCGACACTACATCTTCTTTCACTCCACAACATTCCCTAAAATTAACTTAATAAACTTTACTTTTGTCACCCACGCGCGATTTGCGGATGTGACTAGCACTAACCACTGCACAATGAGACTGCTGACTGGCTGGCTCACTCAACTCGTGCATGAATCGCGCCTGCCTCCCCCGCGCTATGTATCCCACGGCCTGCCTGTGCTGCGTCTCCCGTAGCCCTACCGACCGACACCCCCCACTTCTTCTAACGCCACTTCTTCAAAATAGACTCACCCAGGCCGAAACCCAACTTCTGCGCATGGGCCACAAAGTTTCAATCACACTGTGCGTGCACACCCGCACGTGGTATTTTGTGGAAGAGCCACACTCAAGGGGCCAAAGAGCCGCATGTGGCTCGCGAGCCACTGTTTGCTGACCACTGGTATAGACTGACAGCTGTCAGATGGGATGAGGGACGGGGCGACTGGATGAAAGAAGGTAAAGAGATTAGCCAAAGAACATATATGCATAACCCATAAACACAGACAACAGTAGGGTGATGGGCATAGAGAAGAGGATTTGGGGACTGGGTAGAGTTGAACAAAGCAACGTGGGGGGGGGGGAACATTGGACATCTGTAATAGTGTCAACAGTAATAATAAATCCACAGGAAGTTTTTCAATTTGAAATGCCTTGTTATATGTCTTGCCACCAGGAGGTGCTGTCAGTACTGGAAACACTGAAAAGCTGACTTCCAAGCAGTCCCAGGAGGCTGGGAATAACTTGAGTCTCAGCCTGACCATTGAGGATCCCTAGGGGTCTTGTGAAATACTGCAAGGAGCTCAGCCATCCTGTACAGCTGCATTTAAGTATACAGAGGTTTTTAAATGTATGTAAATCTTTAAAAAATATTTTTAAATTGTTATTTATTAATTTTAGAGAGAGAGAGAGGGAGAGAGGTAGGGGATTAGAGGGGAGAGAGAAAAAGAGGGAGGAAGGGAGAGAGAAACATTGATTTGTTATTCCACTGATTTATGCATTCATTGGTTGATTCTTGTATATGCCCTGCCTGGGGATTGAGCCTGCAACCTTGGTATACCAGCATGACCCTCTAGCTATCTGTGTTACCTGACCAGGGCAAGTGTATGTAAATCTTTTTTTTTTAAATATATTTTTTAAGTTCCTTTTTCTTTCTTTCTTTCTTTCTTTTTGTTTTGTTTGTTAATCCTCATCCAAGGTTATTTTTCCATTGATTTTTAGAGAGAGTGAAAGGGAGGGGGAGAGAGAAAGAGAGAGAGAGAGAGAGAGAGAGAGAGAGAGAGAAACATTGATGTGAGAGAGACACATTGATTGGTTGCTACTTGCACATGCCCTGATCAAGGCTGGGTATTGAGCCTGCAATGTGCCCTTGGGTACGTGACCTTGACTGGAATGGAAAGTGGGACCCTTCAGTCCATGGGGCTGTGGGGCTGATGCTCTATCCACTGAGCCAAACGGCCAGGGCAAGTGTATGTAAATCTTAAAAAAATAAAAGCCAAATTCTTAAATTTATTTAAAGAAGTTACTGCAGAGAACCAAAATGGCAGCGTAGGTAAATGTCTGTACTCACCACCTCCCACTACCACATCAAAATTACAACTAAAATACAGAGCAACCATCATTCAGAACTGCCTGAAAGCTGGCTGAATGGAAGTCCTACAACTAGAGAAGTAAAAAAGAGAGAATATTGAGACTGGTAGGAGGGGTGGAGGTGCTGAATGGGTTGGTCTGACACCCACATGTGCCATATTTTTAAATTGGGGAGGGAGATTGTCTCTGCGGAGGCCACCTGTGAGGAGCAAGCGCCACACAAGACCCCCAGCCCAGGATTCCAGAGCTGGGAAGAAAAGTCGCTGCAACTACGGGCTGTAAAAAACAACAGGGACTGTGGCTGAGTAACAAAGAGGCTGCTGGAGACCTAGGTATTCCTTTTAAAGGGCCCACACCACAAACTTACATGGTCCTTCTTCTTCTGAGCTCCAGTGCAGGGGGACCCAGACACATGCAGCTATGCCAGGGTTCTTGTCCCAGCATCAAGAAGGGTTCAGGAATCTGGAGAAGGCTGTGCATAGATTAAAGAGTCCAGGGATTAATAAAGAGTCCGGAGATGAGATATAATTTTGAAAGGCATTAGGGGTCAGAGGAGCTTAGCTAAAGGAGCTAAGATCCAAGATCTTAAGTTTAAGGTCTTAGGTTCTCTCTGTCCCCAGGACCCCATGCTTTTTTTTTTTTTTTTTAAACAATTTTATTGATTTTTTACAGAGAGGAAGGGAGAAAGGGAGAGGGATAGAGAGTTAGAAACATCAATGAGAGAGAAGCATTGATCAGCGGCCTCCTACACACCCCCTACTGGGGATGTACCTGCAACCAAAGTACATGCCCTTGACCGGAATTGAACCTTGGACCCTTCAGTCCCCAGGCTGACGCTCTATCCAGTGAGCCAAACCAGCTAGGGCCCCCATGCTTTTTATTAACACAATTTGTCCTAAGGAGAGGCAGAAATATACACTTCCAAGGGTCAGGGTCTGGTACAGAGTCCATTGTCAGAATGGGGGAATTAGCCTACGGCTGTTCAGGTGTTTGGCCAGTAGGAGGCAATAACATGTAGATTAAGATGCCCTTTAACTGTCTGGCAGCCAGCAATCAGTTTTATGTATCCTATTCAGGCTTAGGGAAATGCCTTCAGCCATTCCCAACAGTTTACTACCTGTGTGACTCAACCCTGTTGAGTCCCCAAGTCTCATCAACCTTTTGATGAAACTCTTGAAATTATGACATGCTGGAATTGGTCTCCAGCAATACAGGGAGAAACTGGATTGTCTGGCATCTGGGCAGGAACTTAGGGATGGCTTTCTCCCAGACAGGGGTGCTCACCTGGGTCATTGTTCCTGTGATAGGACCTCACCTGTTACAGGGCTAACTGGTGACCATATCTGAATCTCCATCAGTGTAGTCTACATTGTTTGTTCCACCCTGGTGATTCCCTGAGACCCTGCCCAATCCAATTTTCAGCTCCACCCAAGCTGTTTGCAGCAGCTTTTCCATATGAATGGGCTGTCCTGGCTCAGGCTTCAGACTTTGCTAAAATCTCTCAAACAAGCTGCAGCTGGTAACAGCATGCCCCAAACCTATCAATAAAGGGCCCAAACCCTGGCACTAGCACCAGTCTATCTTGCTTCACAGCTGGGCCTCACCTGGGCACCTCCAACCCCAATACAAATAGCAAATAGCAGCCATCTGCAGGTTCCTCTATAGCTCTTGCTAGGTGGACTCAGGCAGTGGCTAACTTTGCACCTCCCTGGAGGCCCTAGAGCTAGTGCACCATGTGGACAGCTTCAGACCATAGCAGATTACAACTGTACACATCCACAAGCAACACACTCAAGGGGAAGACTAAGTGAGCACCAAAGCCCCACTGAAGCAAGTCCTACTCCATAGGACTGTAGTTGCAGCTGGTCCTCACAGCCAATTGGCTTAGAGGTCAACTTCTCCTAGTGATGCCAATAGCAATCAAGGCTCAACTACAAGACTGTGTACACAGCTCACACAGGGTCGCACTTAGAGTGCCCAGCTCATGTGACTGGGGAAGCTGAGCCACTGGGTCCTAAAGGACACCTACTACACAAGGACTCTCTACCAACTCCAGGAGACATAGCAGCTCTACCTAATACATAGAAACAAACACAAGGAGGCAGACAAAATGCAGAGACAAAGAAACATGTCACAAATGAAAGAAATGGAAACAAGCAAACTACTGGATACAGAGCTTAAAACCATGGTTATAAGGTTACTCAAGGATCTTCATGAGACTTTCAAGGATCTTAGTGAGAATGTCAAAGACATGAAAAAGGACCAGTCAAAAATTAAACATACACTAACTGAAACAAAGAATAATGTACAGGGATTCAGCAGTAGAGTAGAGGATTCCAAGAATCAAATCAATGTTTTGGAATATGAAGAAGCAGAAAACACCCAATCAGAAGAGCAAAAAGAAAAAAGAATCCAAAAATATGAAGATAGTGTAGTAAGGAACCTCTGGGACAACTTCAGGTGTACCAACATGCACTTTATGAGGGTGCCAAAAGAGAGCGAGCAAGATATTTAAATGCGTGTTTGAATAAATAATGACAGAAAATTTCCCTACCTGGTGAAAGAAATAGACTTACAAGTCCAGGAAGTGTAGAAAGTCCCAACAAGAGGAACCCAAAAGGCCCATCCAAGACACATAATAATTAAAATGCCAAGGGTTAAATATAAAGAGAAAGCCCTAACCAGTTTGGCTCAGTGGATAGAGCATCCACCCATGGACTGAAGGGTCCTAGGTTCAATTCTGGTCAAGGGCATGTACCTTGGTTCCAGGCTTGATCCCCAGTGGGGAGTGTGCTGGAGGCAGCTGATCGATTTCTCTAACTCCCTCTCCTTTCCTCTCTGTAACATCCATAAAATATATATTTTGCCGGAAGCCGGTCCATCCTTGCTGCTTGACACAGTCGCTGCAGGGAAGAAACATCTGCACAGCATATGTTTCAAGGGACCTGGCGTATATGGCATACTGTTCTTACTATGTTTGCTCCCTTTCTTGGCGCTATGTGTTTTAACCAAGGTCACCTCTCCGAGAAAGGTTGTTTCCCCAGGTAGGGATTTTTCCCTGAAGTTAGGGAAGGAATAAAACCCCTTAACTAAGTGCCAGGCGGGTAGTTAATCACTTTAACTACGAACAATCACGCTTAAGCTACATAATCTTTACTCCCTGGAATGGAGATAAGAAACACCCTAACCTTTGGAATAGAAATTGATAGGATTAAAATCAACTGGTATAAATACAGATGTAACAAGACAATAAAACACAGAACTTGGCTGGAGATCCTGGCTGGAGATCCTGGCTAGGCTGCTGATCAACTGAACGTTGTCTCTGTGTCATTCCTTCTTCGCTGACTCCGTCCACACTTTTGGGAACCCCTGGACCTGCTGGGGTTGGACCCCAACAATTGGCACCTGAACAGGGACCCCCTAGGTAAGTCCCCCTTCCACCCGCACTCGGGATGGATAGGACTGCACCGTAGGGTGCTGCAGACCCCCTTATAGAGGATAAGTAGGGTAAGAGGGTGGATAGTACAGACCTTAGATTGAGAAGATGGGTCATACTGAGTCTAAAGAAAAAAGACTCTGTATTAATCTTTTAACACATATGCTTGCTAGCAGAGGAGTTAAGGTTACTCCCAGTCAGACAGAAAGTTTTATACAAGAAGTATGTCCATGGCTTCCTGAGGAAGGAACTGTTAATTTAGAAACTTGGACTAAAGTAGGAGAGCAATTAAAGAATTATTACAGATACCATGGATCTGAGAAGGTCCCGGCAGATACCCTTTCCCTCTGGAATTTAATTCGTGACACCTTGGCACCAGAGGCAGAAACGGTTGAACTTTCCCAAACTTTAAATAGTCCCTCGGCTCCACCTAGAGAGGACACATCATTATTGTCTCCAGCTCAATCTAAGAGCAATTTAGCTATGCCTACTGATCGGAAGGAGGATAAATATCATAAACATGACCCTTGGTCCTTTCCAGTCAGTAGAGAGGAGAAAAGCCCTCCCATTCAAAACAGGCTCCCTAAATTAGAAAGGAAACCTAAACCAGGTCCTCTGGTTCCCTTGAGCTCCATGTCTAAATTTCAAAGAGCGATAAGAGAAGCTGAAGCTAATGGAGATCTTGAATTCTCACTCTGCTTCTCAGTCATGTATGAGAGTGAGGGGGACGAAAACCCCACCTGGGAGTCTATACCTTACAAAATACTTAATTAAAATTGGCCTGCTCTGAATATGGACCTCTAGCTCCTTACACACAAAGCTTGGTAGAAGCCCTAGCCAGTAAATGGATGACTCCTTATGATTGGTCACAGGTTTGTAAAGCCTGTCTCTCAGGAGGCGATTACTTATTATGGAAAACTGAATATGATGATCTTGCTAAGAGAGCTGTAGCCACTAGCAAAAATTTCAGAAGAGGAATAACCCTAGACATGATATCAGGAGAAGGTGATTTTATCACGGCTCAGGAGCAAATGTATATGCCCAAAGAGGCACTTATTAAAGAAAACAGTTGTGCAGTAAATGCCTGGAAATCCCTACCTTGTTCAGAAGGAAAAACAACCACCCTTACAGAGGTTAAACAGAAGGTCGAGGAATAGTATCAGGATTTCCTTTCTCGCCTCATACAGGCAGTCAAGAGAGTAATCACTAATGAAGAGGCAGCCGATATCCTAATCAAACAACTGGCTTTTGAAAATGCTAATAATACCTGTCAGGCTTTATTAAGGCCTATTCGCAGAACAGGAACTATAAATGATTTTATGAAACAGTGTGCTGATGTAAGTCCAGCATTTATACAGGGTGTAGCTATAGCTGCAGCTCTCAAAGGGGAGACATACCCTCAATATGTACAGGGCATAGGACAAGCCAGCAATAATACAGGTAATAAAAGAAATATGAACTGCTACTCTTGTGGCTTATCTGGGCACTTTAGCAGAGAATGCCCAAATAAAAATAATAATAATACTCAGGCCAGATGGCAAGCTCCTCGACAGCCTGGAAATACATTAGGGAATAATATTAATCCTCCAAAAACTGTTTGTCCCTGATCTCAGGAAGGATTCCACTGGGCAAAGGAATGTAGATCAAAATACCATAAAAATGGTCGGCCTTTAAATTCTACAAACCGCTCCCAAGGAGGTTCTATCCCATCACCTCAATTGGGAAACTTGAGAGGGGGCCAGCCTCAGGCCCCTGCAATAATAGGGGCATCAACCCTCAACCCCTCTGCAAATTTCAATCAGTCAATGACCTCTTCAGGGCAACCCCAGGCAGTGCAGGATTGGACCTCCACTCAACCACCCATGCAATACTAACCCCAGACTCGCCAGTAGCAGCCATTCCTACAGGAGTGTCCGGGCCACTGCCTGAAGGAACTGTAGATTTAATATTAGGACGGAGCTCCACATCGTTACAAGGGGTCTTAGTCATCCCAGGAGTTGTTGATGCAGACTACACAGGAGAAATACAGATTTTACTTTCCCCACCCACCACAACTATACAGATTCAGCCCAACCAGAGAATTGCCCAATTACTCCTGTTACCAATACATAAAATAGGGACAGCTGTTACCCAGGAAGCCAGAGGGGCCGGAGGCTTTGGATCTAGTGATACAGCATTTCGAATACAAGAAATCCATGCTGCTAGACCTACAAAAATTTTACAAATTCAGGGAAAACCAAGTGAAGGTCTATTGGATACAGGAGCAGATGTTTCCTGCATAGCAGGAAAGGATTGGCCCTCTTCATGGCCCACGCACACCACCTCCACTTCCCTAGTAGGACTAGGCAAGGCATCTAATGTAAAAAAGAGTTCTCAGATTTTAACTTGGGCTGATGAAGATCAACATTCAGGAACATTCTGTCCCTATGTAATTACGACTATCCCCTTTACATTATGGGGAAGAGATATCTTGTCTCAAATGGGAGTTCTATTATATAGCCCCAGCGGTGTTTGAATTTACTCCTGTTACAAAAAATTACAAGAAAGTGAGTTTAAATATTCCTCTTCTCATCATGTTCTACACAACATACTCTATTTGTAATTAATATACTAAATGTAGATTCTGAGGGAAATTCCCCAATGTACAGACTTGAGAGGGGGCCAGCCTCAGGCCCCTGCAATAATAGGGGCATCAACCCTCAACCCCTCTGCAAATTTCAATCAGTCAATGACCTCTTCAGGGCAACCCCAGGCAGTGCAGGATTGGACCTCCACTCAACCACCCATGCAATACTAACCCCAGACTCGGAACCCTGATCTAACTAAACCTAAAGCCCTGGTCAAATGGAGAGACTTGCTTACAGGAGCCTGGAAGGGACCTGATGTACTTTTAACGTGGGGGAGAGGATATGCTTGTATATTTCCACAGGATGAAGACTCACCTGTGTGGATTCCAGACCGTCTAGTCCGACCTTATGTCTCACCGCTCTCTGTCTCCGCCTCACCCTAGCACACCTGACCAGTGCCCGTCTGCAGCAGATGTGCAGCCCTGAGCTGGAACAACCTGTCCCTTGGGATGATCACATGTGCCTCCTTTTTGTCTGTCCATATGTCCCAGGTTTGTCCCACATCTCCTTTCCTTTTTCTTTTCTTTCTTTCTTTTTTAATCTGACTACTTGTTTGCTGGTTCTTTGGCCTTTCTCCTTCTCTCCTGAACACAGCCTTTTCTAGAATCACCCTACCCTACTGTTCCAGGAAGGGCACCTCCCTTTTCTGCCGTGACTGGGGGTGGCTGGTATATGCCCCATACGTGGAGTTGTCTTGTGCCAAGAGCCTGACATCCTGGGCTGAGAAAGCCCTGTCCCGGGACTACATGCTGACAGGCCGTTCCTCCTTTGTCCTGTATTGGCCCCTCTTGCCCTTGTGTCAAGAGGGACCCTCTTCTCACAGTTCATTTGCCCACAGCTGTTGCCTGGGCTTTCTGTTCACGCTGAGGTTGAGGCCTTGTGGTTGCCGGTGCCATGGATCTGTCTCTCGCCCAATGGTGTGAGCTGGGCCCTCCCTGGAGAAGAAACCTGGGTTCCCCAAGATATGTGACCAGAGCTGGGGCCCCGCCAGCAGGCGAGGGGAGCACAAGGCAGGTGCTGGGCGTGGAGGCCACGGGGGCATAGGCTACCAAGGAGACAGAACTGAACCTCTTGCAGGGGGGCGCTGCCCCTCCCTCATTCGTACACCTCACATCACCCTGCTTGGCCCCGGAGGATGGCTACAACCTAAGACAGGCACAGTCGCAGAGGGGCCATCAGGAGACAACTTGGGGGTCAACAGAGGTGGGGCACAGACCCTCACCCCCCAACTTTGCAGAGGCCTGAACCCTCACCCCTTCTGAGGCAGGTCTCCTGCCCCCATGGCTGCTTTGCTTCCCACGCCCAGCTCAGATCGGGACCCAGGTAAAGACAAACTGGCTGACAGCAGCTGCCCTCTCACTGCAACAGGACTTGTTTCCCATTTCTACCTTGGACCACAGGGAAAGGGGCAGCTGAAGGAAAGGGCTGTGTCAGGATGCTGCCTTCTTCCCTTTCTTCTCCCTCTTTTTTCTAAACACTTCCATGCCTTGTAGTTCTTTTTGCTTTCTCCTCTTTTTCTCTCTACTACCCTCCATCTCCGCCTCATCCTCCTCCTCCCAGGTATCCCCATATCAGCCGACCCAGAGGGCACAGCTGACTCCTCCCTGGACGCCCACACCACCATCAAGCATGGCCCTGATAGACCCTTTGATCCAGCCGTTCAATGCGCTGACACTTCGGGAAGCCCATCGTCAGTGACGTCGCCTGCTAGCCAGATCAATAAGGACAACCAAACCACCGACTTGAGGACAGCTGAAATCCTTGACAGAAGAGGCCAGCAACCTTCTACAAGGCTCTGTGTGCACTCCATCCACTATGTTTATTGCTATGCTCACTATCATTGCTTGTCAGTCTTCCAAGTCTTAAACAACCCAATCTGAGAGGTGGCTGCTGATTTACATGCACTATAATTTAAAAAATAAAAAAGGGGGAATTTGCTGGAAGCCGGTGCATCCTTGCTACTTGACACAGTCGCTGCAGGGAAGAAACATCTACACAGCATATGTTTCAAGGGACCTGGCGTATATGGCATACTGTTCTTACTATGTTTGCTCCCTTTCTTGGTGCTATGTGTTTTAACCAAGGTCACCTCTCCGAGAAAGGTTGTTTCCCCAGGTAGGGATTTTTCCCTGAAGTTAGGGAAGGAATAAAACCCCTTAACTAAGTGCCAGGCGGGTAGTTAATCACTTTAACTACGAACAATCACGCTTAAGCTACATAATCTTTACTCCCTGGAATGGAGATAAGAAACACCCTAACCTTTGGAATAGAAATTGATAGGATTAAAATCAACTGGTATAAATACAGATGTAACAAGACAATAAAACACAGAACTTGGCTGGAGATCCTGGCTGGAGATCCTGGCTAGGCTGCTGATCAACTGAACGTTGTCTCTGTGTCATTCCTTCTTCACTGACTCCGTCCACACTTTTGGGAACCCCTGGACCTGCTGGGGCTGGACCCCAACAATATTTTAAAAAAAAGACAAAGAAAGAATCTTAAAAGCAGCAAGAGAAAAGCAGTTTAGTTATCTACAAGGGAGCACCCATATGACTATCAGCTGATTTCTCAACAGAAACTTTGCAGGTCAAAAGGGAGTGGCAGGAAATAAAGTGATGAATAGCAAGGACCTACAACTAAAGTTACTCTACACAGCAAAGCTATCAGTTAGAATTGAAGGTCAGATAAAGAGCTTCCCAGACAAGAATAAACTGAAGGAGTTCATCAGCACCAAACCAGTATTACATGAAATGTTGAAAGGTCTTCTTGAAGAATAAGAATAAAAAGGAGAAAAAAGAAAAAAGATCAAAAGAATGAAAATTAAAATGGCAACAAATACATATCTACCAACAATTGAATCTAAAAATCAAAATAAATGAGCAAGAAATCTAATGAACAAAATAAACTGGTGAATAAAATATAATCAGAGGCGTGGAAGCATGGAACAGACTGATGAATTTCAGAGGGAAGTGGGGCGTGGGTCAGGAAGAGACTAACCAAATATCTTACCTTTGGACACAGACAGTAGGGTGGTGCAGGCCTGGGGTGAGCGTGAAGAAGGAGGGCAATGGGGGACGAAAAGGGGACATCTATAATACTCTCAACAATAAAGATTTTTTAAAAATAATAAGAAATAAAAAATAATATGCAAACTCTTTATGAAGGCCTACATGATCTATTTGATCCCTAAATGTTTATCTAACATCATTTTATAAAAGTTTTCCTGTTCTCCACTCACTCCAGTCTCACTGGCCTTCTTTCTGTTCATTGAGCAGGCCAAGCTATTAGGAGACTTGGGGGCTTTTGCTTTAGTTATTGCCTCCTCTCCTTAGACTTTTCCCTTCACTTCCAGCAAATTTAAAAGGTTGGATTATATTTTCTATCAGATCTCAGTTTAAATATTAAGGGACTTCTTAACCATCCAGTCTAAAGCAGCCACCCAATATCTATCATATCACACTGTTTTAATTCTAAAGAGGACTCCTTACTATCTGATCTTTTTTGTTTGTTTTGTTATGCCCAGATTTCAGGATCCCCAAGAAACCACACCAGGGAGCCAGCAGTGTCCAATGCAAAAGCATAAGAGTCTTTATTCAAGCCCAGGCTTGGTTCCCCTACCCTCCTTACTGATGCAGCAGCAAGTGGCAGAGAGAGCTAGACCTGTGGGAAGAGGGGTTTTATAGGGGGTTGGAGTAAGGGGAGGAGAAAGGACTGTGGGCCCTGCCGATTGGCCAGGCACAAGTTGGTGTCTTTTTACACAGGATGTGGTCATATCTATGGCACGCACTTCCCTTGATTGTCATTGGTTAGTTTAAAGAAGTCCTGGGTGTGGCTAGCAGAGGCTTGGGCTTCCGGGAAGAAGCCTTGCCGAGCACATGGCTGCCCAAAAATGGAGGATCCAGGGTAAGATGGAGGGCGTAGCCCTTACCCTGGGGCAAGATGGAGGGCATAGTCCTCGCCCTTTCATGTTTATTTATTTATCTAGTGATTTGTCTCTCTCAATTAAAATATAAGCTCCATGAGAACAGGGAGCTTCTTTTTCATCACTCTATCCCCTGAAGCTAGGACAGATGTTAAATGAATTGACTGATTAATTCATTCATTAGGAGGAAATGTGTAAAATTGATATGAAGAAAACTATGAAACTTTACTATAGGAAAAAATAATACCCTGAATAAGTGCAAAAAAAAAGCCACATTTCTAGAAACATAATTTGTCTCAAATTAATCTATAAATTTAATATAGATAAGAATAACCAAGATGTTATAGAAAAAGAAGTACATCAAGATGGTTAGTTGCTCTGCAGATATCAGAATTCTAATTAATAAAAGAGAAACATGGTAATTAGCTGTACCTCCGCTACCCTTCCCATTGGCTAATCAGGGCAATATGCAAATTAACTGCCGGCCAAGATGGCGGCCGGCAGCCAGGCAGCTTGAAGCGAACATGAGGCTTGCTTGCTTCAGTGACAGAGGAAGCCAACATTCCCCGCCTGCTGCTGCCGGCCTCTGAGCTTGCAGTTTGAAACATTGTTACAAATATAGAATCTAAACAAACTCCAGAAACCTGCTTTCAGCCAGTCGGGCTCTCAGAGCTGGAGTTGAAACAGTGTTTCGATTATAGAACCCAAACAAACCAGATACCTCCTTTCAGCAGCGGAGGCCTCAGAGCTGGAGCCAAGCCTCAGAGCTAAAGCTGGCCCAGAATAAAGAAAAAAGGAGCAGTTGGAAGCTTCAGTCACCCGCCAGCCTGAAAACAGCCCTCAGCCCCTCACCCAGAGTGGCCAGGCACCCCAGTGGGGACCCGCACCCTGAAGGGTGTGTGACCAGCTGCAAACAGCCATCATCCCCTCACCCAGGCTGGCCAGGCACCCAAGCGGGACCCCCACCCTGATCCAGGACACCCTTCAGGGCAAACCAGCCGGCCCCTACCCACGCACCAGGCCTCTATCCTATATAGTAAAAAGGTAATATGCCTCCCGGCACCAGGATCAGCGTGACAGGGGGCAGTGCCCAAACCCCCTGATCTCCCTGCAGCTCTGTGTGTGACAGTGGGCAGGGCCACTACCTCCCTATCCACCCTGCTCTGTTCGTGACAGGGGAAGGCGCCCCAAGCCCCTGATCAGCCCTGCTCTGTGCCTGATAGAGGGGAGCTCCCCAACACCCTGATCGCCCTGCGGCTCTGTGTGTGACAGGGTGCGGCGCCCGAACCCCCTGACACGGGCCCTGCTCGGTGTGTGACAGGGTAGAGCCATAACCTCCCCATCGGCACTGCCCTGAGTGTGACAGTGGCAGTGCCCCAAAGACCTGATCGTCCCTGCTCTGTGGGTGACAGGGGGCGGTGCCCCAACTCCCCTATTGGCCCTACTCTGTGAGTGACAGCGGGGAGCTCCCCAACCCCCTGATCGGCCCTGCTCTGTGAGTGACAGGGGGCAGCACCCCAACCTCCTGATTGGCCCTGCTCTGTGCGTGCCAGGGGGTGGCGCCACAACCTCCCCATCGACTCTGCCTTGAGTGTGACAGAGGGCGGTGCCCCAACCTCCCAATCGGCCCTACCCTGAGCATGACTGGGGGTGGCATCGCAACCTCCCGATCCACCCTGCTCTGTGCATGAGAGGGTGCAGCGCCCCAACTCCCCAATCGGCTCTGCTCTGAGCCGGACCAGGGTCTGCACCTAGGGATTGGGCCTGCCCTCTGCCACCCGGGAGCAGGCCTAAGCCAGCAGGTCGTTATCTCCCGAGGGGTCACAGACTGTGAGAGGGCACAGGCTGGACTGTGGGGCCCCCCTCCCCCCCGAGTGCACAAATTTTTGTGCACCGGGTCTCTAGTCTATATATATAAAAGCCTAAGCGACCATTTGACCACTCGACTGGTAACTATGACGTGCACTGACCACCAGGGGGCATATGCTCAAACATAGAACAGACTGATGAATCTCAGACGGAAGGGGGGAGGGAGGGAGGGTGGGAAAAGATTACCTAAAGATCTTATATGCAAACTAGATGCCTGGTGAACAGATTCATGCACTGGTGGGGTCCCTTGGCCTGGCCTGTGGGGATCGAGCTGAAACCAGCAGTTCAAGATCCCCTGAGGGGTTCCAGATTGCGAGAGGGTGCAGGCCAGGTTGAGGGACCCTTCCGGTGCACTAATAGTATTTTTCAGGCCTCTAGTATTTTTAATAAAATATTTATAGTTGACAGTGGCAGAGAAATGATCAATGGATCAATAGACTAGATCAGAGAGTCCAGATAGGGATCAATATATATATATATATATGTGAAGATGTTTATGATGGATGTGGCATTTCAAATAACTGAGGAAAGGACTGATTGTTCATTAACTTTGTTAGGACACCTAGTTTTCCCTTTGTTGGGACAACTTGCTGTTCTTGAGGGGGAAAAATGATGAAGTTCTCAACTCATACCAGCTTTAAAATAAAATGGCAGCTAAATTAAAGGGCTAAATTAAGTTTTTAAAATACAGATGCAACCATTATGGAAAACAATATGGAGTTTCCTCAAAAAAAATACAAATAGCAACTACCATATGATCCAGCAATTCCAATTCAGGATATTTACCTGAAGAAAAAACAAGAACACTATTTCAAAAAGATATATACACCAACATGTTCATCACAGCATCTACACTAATAAAAGAGAAACATGGTAATTGGCGTATGACCGCTACCCTTTTCATTGGCTAATCAGCGAGATATGCAAATTAACTGTCAGCCAAGATGGCGGCCAGCAGCCAGGCAGCTTGAAACTAACATGAGGCTTGCTTGCCTCAGTGACGGAGGAAACCAACGTTCCCTGCCTGCGGCTGCAGGCCTCTGAGCCTGCAGTTTCAAACATTGTAACAAATACCACCGGACTTCAGCCAGCAGATTTGCAACATTGTATGCAAAGGCCAGAAACCTACTTTCAGGAGCGGAGGCCTAAGAGCTGGAGCCAAGCCTCAAGCTAAAGCTGGCCCAGAATAAAAAAAAAAAGGAAAAAAGGAGCGTTTGGGAGTTCAGTCACCCCCAGCCTGAAAACAGCCCTCAGCCCCTCACCCAGACTGGCCAGGCACCCCAGTGGGGACCCCCACCCTGAAGGGTGTGTGACCAGCTGCAAACAGCCATCATCCCCTCACCCAGGCTGGCCAGGCACCCCAGTGGGGACCCCCACCCTGATCCAGGACACCCTTCAGGGCCAACGAGCTGGCACCCACCCATGCACCAGGCCTCTATCCTATATAATAAAAGGGTAATATGCCTCCCGGCACCGGGATCAGCATGACAGGGGGCAGCGCCCAAACCCCCTGATCGGCCCTGCTCTGTGTGTGACGGGGTAGAGCCATAACCTCCCCATCGGCCCTGCCCTGAGTGTGAGAGTGGCCGCGCCCCAACCCCCTGATCGGCCCTGCTCTGTGGGTGATAGAGGGTGGCGCCCCAACCCCCTGATTGGCCCTGCTCTGTGGGTGATAGAGGGCGGTGCCCCAACCCCTCCTATCGGACCTACTCTGTGAGTGACAGGGGGGAGCTCCTCAACCCCCTGATGGGCCCTGCTCTGTGCGTGACAGGGTACGGAGCCCCAACCCCCCTGATGGGCCCTGCTCTGTGTGTGACAGGGGGCAGTGCCCCAACCCCCGGATTGGCCCTGCTCTGTGCGTGACAGGGGGTCGCGCCGCAACCTCCCCATCGATCCTGCCTTGAGTGTGACAGGGGGCGGTGCCCCAACCCCCCAATTGGCCCTGCTCTGAGCCCGACCAGGGGCTGCACCTAGGGATTGGGCCTGCCCTCTGCCACCCGGGGGCAGGCCTAAGCCAGCAGGTCGTTATCTCCCGAGGGGTCCCAGACTGCTAGAGGGCACAGGCTGGCTGAGGGACCCCCCTTTCCCCCCAAGTGCACAAATTTTTGTGCACCAGGCCTCTAGTCTTATATAATAAAAGCTTAATATGCTAAGTGTCCGGTTGACCGGTTGGTCATTCAACCAATCAAAATGTAATATGCTAATGATATGCTAAGGGGGCAAAACCACTTGCTATGACAGTTGACTGGTTGACCAGTTGCTATGATGTGCACTGACCACCAGGGGACAGACGCTCTTACTGGCAGGTTAGCTTGCTGCTGGGGTCCGGCTGATCGGGACTGAGTGAGAGGGGCCGGACATACCCTGGAGCCCTCCTATGGTCCCTCTCTGACTGGCCAACCTCCCGTGTCCCTCCCTGGCCCCGATCATGCACCAGTGGGGTCCCAGAGCCTGGCCTGCACCCTCTTGTAATCCAGGACACCTCGGGGGGTGTCGGAGAGCTGGTTTCAGCCCAATCCCGCAGGCCAGGCCCAGGGACCCCACTGGTGCACAAATTTGTGCACCAGGCCTCTAGTTGTTTATAATAGCCAGGATGAGGTAACATCCTAAGTGTATATCAATGGATGAATGAATAAAAAAATGTGATGAAGAAGTTACTGCATTATTGAGAGGTTTTAGTTGTCATGTATTTTCTCAACAAAAGTACAGCTGCCATCACATAGGATTTGATGACATTTTCTACAGGGTAAAAGGATTTCTCATAACAGCAGGTTTTGAGAGTTGATTGGTAATACTGTACTTAAAAATTTTCTTCCTCAATCACTTATGGTAAGAAGCATGACATAGTTATGGAGAACACAGAGTTGGAGGCAGAATTGTAGCAGAAGCAACTACAATAATATTTATTTTCATTATTGTCAACACTTGAGTATTCACTGTGCACCAGTGTACATAAATGTACTCATTTATTCCCTTTATAATCTTATGATGTAGGTACTATCATCAGCCCCATTTGCCAGAAAATAAGGTTTAGCGCAGCCGTGGGCAACTACGGCCCGCGGGCCGGATCCGGCCCGTTTGAAATGAATAAAACTAAAAAAAAAACAACGACCGTACCCTTTTATGTAATGATGTTTACTTTGAATTTATATTAGTTCACACAAACACTCCATCCATGCTTTTGTTCCAGCCCTCTGGTCAAGTTTAAGAACCCATTGTGGCCCTCGAGTCAAAAAGTTTGCCCACCCCTGATTTAGAGAGATTAGGTCATTTGCCTAAGGCCACACAGTTTAATAGATTTCTGAGAAGAAATGGTGGTGGTAGAGGTGGTGGGATGAACCTGAATTTCACCTTCCCCTAACTAGAACAGTCTAGGGCAGCCGTGGGCAAACTACGGCCCGCCCACGGCTGGTCTAGGCTATCCAGTAGGCGAAAACACATCTGTGTATCAGTAGCTTAATCAACAGACACTACCAGTTCTGTGTGGGTTGGCAGTGTTAACTCAGAGACCCAGGCTCACATAAGTTTCATTTTGACACATGCTTTCACCATCATGATCACTGATTACCATACAGGCAAGATTATACTACAGTGACTGTAACTGAAGTGAAATATGTGTGCTTGAAAACGATACATATAATATTTCACATTTCACTGGCCAAAACAAGTAATATGCCATTCCCAATTTTAAGGTAGAAATGCACTCATGCCATGAGCATAGACGTAGTCAAACCAAACTGTTTGGTATTAATGATTACCACAAACACTCGGACCCTGGGCAGGTCAGGCCTCACTTAGCCTCAGTTTCCCTACCCACAAAATGAGCACAATCATTTTGTAAGGATCCCTTGTTGTAATACTTAAATAGGGATGTTAGTTACTGTTATGAAGCAGAATGGTTGCACCCTACCAAAAATTCCCATCTGCTGAAAATCTTGGTGTCCCATCACAGGTGGCTCTGGAGCCCTTCTTACAGAACTGTCTTCAGAATGGTCTTTGTCCAATCTTTTTCCATGTGAATGTTTTTGTCACTCACACACCTGAGGTCGTGAAGGATATAGTATACATTTCAATCAACAACATGCCATTGTCGTAGTCCCAGTGCTGGGTAGAAAGCTCAGTCTGGTACCACCAGCTGTCCAAGTTCATGTTGAAAGTTTTTTACTACTTTGGCTTGAGCATGTGAGCTGGTGGTTGCGCATGTGAGTACTCCTTCCTCTATTTCAGCGGTTCTCAACCTGTGGGTCGAGACCGCTTTGGGGGTCGAACGACCCTTTCACAGGGGTTGCCTAAGACCATCGGAAAACACATATATAATTACATATTGTTTTTGTGATTAATCACTATGCTTTAATTATGTTCAATTTGTAACAATGAACTTGGGGGTCACCACAACATGAGGAACTGTACTAAAGCGTCGAGGCATTAGGAAGGTTGAGATCCACTGCTCTAGATACTCCGAGCTCTCGGGTCATCAGGGCTGTTAACTTGGTTTCTCTGTTTCACTCCACAGATCCTCCCCAGGATGTCTGATTTGAGTCAGGCATAAGCTAAGCCACAGAGATTCCTTTGCCAATCAAGGAATGACAGCCATGAAGGTAGGACAATATACCCTTAAAAAGAGCAATTCCTGCCCCACTGGGATGGCTCAGTGGTTGAGCATGGACCTATGAATCAGGAGGTCAGTTCCTGGTTCACAGTTGGATTCCTGGTCAGGGCACATGCCAAGGTTGGGGGCTCATCCCCAGTAGGGGGCGTGCAGGGGGCAGCCAATCAACGATTCTCACTCATCGTTGATGTTTCTATCTCTCCCTCTCCCTTCCTCTCTGAAATCAATCAATCAATCAATCAATCAATCAATCAATAAAGCATTTCCCAAAGTTCCATGAAAATAGTAGTGATAACTTTGCCAGAGCATTTTGCTGGCTCCTCTCCTATGGGTTGTTTTTTTTTAGGTTATTCATCCACTTCCTAGTGATAGACTAGGTTGTGAACTTCATAAGAGTGTGTACCATGTCTTCATTTGGGTTTCACAGCAGGTGTGAGAACCTGGTACGCAACAGATACTCAATAAATGTTCGCTGCTTCTGAAGATCCTTATGATGACTTCCTTGTAGAACTTAGTGTCTATCAATTACGCTAAACTTTAGGCCCTGAGATTTTTATGAAGCTAAAACAAGGCCAAAATGGGGGAGGGGAAAATAGAAGGGCGAGGAAAGGAGGACATTTCAGGCAGAGGGAGCAGGTGTACAGGCAGGAAAGCTCAAAGTACCACCGAGCACGGGAGTGTATCACCTCTCCAGGAAGGTTAAAACAGTAGGCTTAAGAGGGAGGTTGGAGCTAGATGCCAGAAGGGCCGGGGGGGGGGGGGGGGGGGGGGCGGGGGCGGGGGGAGGGGGGGCGGGGGGGAGGCGGGTCTAGGATCAAAGTCCAGAAGGAACTAACCGCAGGACTTCCATGTGGACAATGAAAAAAGGCGTAAAAGAAACAGTGGTGCATCAAATACCGCAGCCAAGAGCTCCAACAACTGAAAGGCAGGATGGGTGGAGAAAATACAGTAGGCTCCTAAAGCTTCCTCTTATTTACGGGTGCTCGCATTTCACCCAGGGAGGAACGCCGACTTCTCTGCCCCCGCCCTAACCCGCCAAGAGAGCTGGAGGAACCCCGCCTCGCTCCATCACGTGGCCAGAAGCGCCTTGGCACGTGACCTACATCGAGCTTGGCCAATCAGCCCCAGTAGGGGCAAGCGAGCAAGTCCGAGGGGCGGGAACACTAGTTCAGGCCGCCTCTTCTCGCGAGTCTTGCTGCTATCACTCTTCAGCCACCCACGACCCGGAGCGAAGGTCTCGCGAGGCTTGGGCGCTGCGGCGGTAGGAGCAGGACGGCGAAGGACGGAGCGGAGCCGCCGCTACTCCCCTCGCTCACTCCCTCGCTCAGTCGCCCGCCCCCTCCCTCCCTCCCCTCCCTTCCCCGGCCCCGGCCCGGGCTCCGGCCCCGGCCTTTTTGCTCTTGGGTTTTCTGCAGTGAGGATGTCGGGCTCGACGCTCCCCAGCGCTCTGGTCATCTCGCTGCTGCTGGTCTCTGGCTCCCTCCTCCCAGGGCCAGGCGCCGCTCAGAACGGTAAGCGGGGCGCCGGGGCGGCCAGGCCTGAGGTGGTGCCGGAGCCACGGGGAAGGAGCGGGTGGGAGAGTCTGAGGGGCTGCGGAACCGCGGGGAGAAGAGGCGGTCGGGAGTTGGAGGCGCGGGAGTGAGAACGGGAGCCTGACCGAGACTTGGGGGCGTCGATCGGAGCCCGAGGATACTGCTGGCTTAGAGGCGCCACGTCGTGGGGCTCGTCGCTCCGAAGCGGGGAGGGAACACCCAGGAAGCCGACGTGGGGAGCTGGAGTAGCGGGGGCGGACGAGGAGGGGACGCAGCTTTTAATGAAGGCGGACGGGAGCCCGGGCCGTGTGGCTCAGTTGGTTGAGCGTTGGCCTGTGCATCAAAAGGTTGCCTGTTGGATTCCCTGTCAGGGCTCATCCCCGGTTGTGGATTCGGTCCTGGGACCCTATGTTTCTCTTTCACATTGATGTTTCTCTCTTTCTCTCCCTCTCCCTTCGTCTCTCTAAAATCAATAAAAAATTAAAAAAAAATAAAGGTGGCATTTGTGTTTAAGGAGGAGAGGGCGAGTGGTGTAGGCGTGATCTGCAGGAGAGTGGGGGTCTGGGGCGTAGGGGCTCGTAGCATTCTGCTGGGCCCCGTAAGACAGGTGACATGTTTGAAAAACGGGAGGCGTTGGGGGAAAGGGCGTCCAGGAGAAAACTGAGCAGAATGCTAGAGTCCTAAGGAGGGGTTGAAAAATCAGGGAGCCGTGGATGTGGAGGTGGAGGGAAGGTGGGTGGAAAGCTGAGGGGGTGGGTTGACTGCAGTAGGGGATCTGGAAAGCGCTGCGTGGCTCGAAAGGAGATGGGCAAGAAGGCTGGGTTTGCTGGGGAGGGTTGAGTGTTGGGCATTCTAGGATAGTGGTTGGGAGAGTAAAAAGGAGTTTCTAAATAAGGAGAGGAAAACTGAGCAAAGGACGGGGAAGAAGGGTTGTAACTGAGGTAGGGGGAATATTTATTAGGGAAATGAGGGTGCCTGGGTATAGACATGGAGGTGGGTGAGGACAGAAAATAAGGGGAGGGAGTAAGATGCAGGGAGCCGGCGGTGTACTGCTGGTTTGCTGTGGGGGATATATTAAGGAAGGGAGCAGCTGAGTGTGGCAGCGCTTATGGTAGTGAGTGGGCCTTGGGAAGGCAGGGGCACATACCTGGGACTGCAGTGGGATTGAGGACAGTTACTGGAGAGGAGATGGAAGACGTGGGTTTTAATATCTAAAAGTTTCAAGACAGAAGAAAGATTATTTCTGAGAACATAAAAGTATTACTTGGGATGTGTGTACTGTAGAGTATAGTGCAAACGAGAGAATTGGTTTTAAGCTGAAGTTCTTTAGAGAATATGGAGAAATGGGGAATCATGGTGATATGGGATCTATTTTGGACAGAAAAGATTCTGATTGTTGAAGGTGTGTGTGACAATTCAGCTGCTGAATTGGTATTTCAGAGGCATTGTGAACAGGTTTTTGCTCTTGTGGAAACAACCTTTAAGAGATTTAAAAAATATTTTTATAGGAAAGAATTTATGAGAAGTCAGTAGTGGAGAGTGAACTATACATTATTTTTGCTAATCCTTCAGTGCTTCTTTGCTGTTAGGCTAGATTATTCTTGTAGGAATAGCTGAAATTTAAATGACTTTCATTAAAAAAAACCAAAAACACAGTGATAGAGCCAATGGAGTTAAGCATTCTAAGGAGAATGCAGTCTTAAAATGCTTAAGATTACAGTGAAAATTTATCTAATAAAGGATTGAAAAAACATCATGGATTAATTTTAAGTGTTGTACCAAATTGTACCTTTCAAATCCTATTTATTCTTGATGGCCTTGAATTATCACTGCAGGGATCAGGAAGGAAACATTTTCTGTCTATAGCATTGAATGTGTGAAGTATATTGGGTATTTTCCTGTTTTTCCCCAAAGATGAAGTCACTGTGGAAGGCAGCATAGAGTTAGAATGATTTGTCTTACCAGTTTTTAGTTGTGTGTTAACAATATGACTTAAAGAAGCCCAATACTAATTTTAGCTATTTGATTTGTGGAAATAGCATGGTTTCATTTGGCACCATAGATGAAATATTCTTGATCTTAACATTAACATCTTTAATCTCTGCTAGCATAGCATCTTTCAATGACTGATAATATAGCAGAATTGTAGTTTCTTAGCAACTAAAGCAAGGTTTTTGGATAGGCCTTCAGATTTATCTGGCTGTTCTCAGTGATATGTGTTCTAAATACGGCATAGTGCAGCCTTTTTCTTGAAACAAGCTTAAGTTCAGTCACATGACAAGACTAGTAAAGTGAAGCTGCATTTGTAGTTGACCCAAAGGAATGTAAGTTTAATTAATGAAGAAATGACTATTATTTGAGTTTGAATCCACATAGGTAAGGATGCTTTTTAAAAAAATACCTTTCTATAACTTAGTAAGATTCAAACTTTCAATTGGTAATAGCCCTGTAATAAATAGAGTGACCTCATGTCATGGAGTTTGTATTTTCTTTTCTTTTTTTAATTTTAATTAAAAAATTAGAATATATTTATCAGACTTTTCAAAACTGTCATTCTTGAGATGTTTTTGTTTAGAGTTCCAGAAGCATTTATTTTGTGCTCAGTGGTACTAGGGTTGTGAGAACTAACTGAAGCAAGTTGTCTCTTGCTGGAAGGGATTGGTTCTGAAAAACAATCAGATGTGGAAGGGTGAAACTGAACTCCCTGGTGAAAAGAAATAGAGAATGTTTGTAGATGTGAGGGTGATCTACTGCACTGTCTGTTCTGACAGCAGATTCCTTTCTCATATTCCTCCAGAGCTCTGCAGTGGAGTGTATTTCTCAGCTTGAACAGGACCCTCTTCTGTTAAAGCAAACATTGATACGTACAATGCACATGTGATTGGAACTCTACTAGAACTTTGTCAGCCTTATTTCATTTGATACACTCAATGGCGGCTGATGGTGTATGCTCTGTACCACACAGGCTCCTCTGGGGTTAGATGGTTAGATCCCAGTCCCTTTATTCTTTTTTTAAAAAATTTTTTTAGTTTTTTTATTGATTAAGTTATTACATATGTGTCCTTATCCCCACGTTACCCTCCATCCCCCCACTCATGCCCTCACCCCCCTGTTGTCCATGTCCCTTTAGTCTTTAGTGGGGTGATCATGGGCAAGTTATTTAATTCTCTGGACTCTTGATTTCCTCATCTTCTCTGATGCGGTTGGCTGTGTGCTCAGATCTCAGACCTGTTAGAGAAGCAAGGCAGTGGCAGTGACTCCAGAGGTGGAGGAGTCTGTGAGTTTTTTATTTTCTTACAGTGCTTCAGAAATGGATATCATGGTCTTTATGATGTTGAAATGTTAGAGTATCTATTTAAAATGTTGACTTAAAAAAACCCACCCAAACCTACATGTTTCTGGATTGGGTATGTGGTAGTTTAAATTGAATATAGATGTTTTTCAAAAGGTCTCTGTTTCATTCCTAAAATGAAGACTTTGGACTAGATGACCCTCAAGGTCTCTTCCAGCTGTGACCCATTACCATAGAGATTCAAGGCTTTCATTCAGATTTTGTTTCCCGTCCAAATATTTAAATTTGTAGGATGACAGTTTTAAGTAAAATCTTTAAAGTTGATTTTTGTATGTAATAAGATAAATGTAGTTCATTTTAAAGGAAGAAGTTTGTCCTAAAAAGTAACCCTCCTGTTTAGACTTGCCAAGAGCTTTAAAATTAAAATTGCATAAGACACTGGGTGATGGGGGAGGCTAGGGGACTGTCTAGGGCGGGGGGATAAAATGGATACATATGTAATACCCTTTGTAATACTTTAAGCAATAAAAAAAAAAAAATTAAAATTGAATGAATGTAAGCCAGGCATTATTATATGGCAGTCAAGAGCATAGTCTTTGGATCCTGATATACCTGAATTTGAGTCCCAACCCTCTGTAGTTAAGTGACCTTGAATAAGGTGCTTAATACTTCCAAGCTTCAGTTTTATCTGTAAAATGTAATATTTTTAATATTTATAATAATGTCAATCTCATAGGGATGGTGTGAGGATTAAATGAGATAATGGCTATCAAACACTTAGATTTCTGCCTGGTATATAGCCTCAGCAGGAAGTATATTTTTACTGTATGTAATACTTGTTACTATATGTTACCATAATGTAACATATGCTACATTACTCTATGTAGTATAACAGTTCTGTACATACTACATGCTTGCTCTCAATATTGGTTAAATGTTAGCTATTACTACTATAATACTTTAAAAAGTAGCATTATTAATTAGTTATTTTTTTATGTATATAGTGAACATTTTAGTGTTAATGCTGTCATCTTGAATGCAATTAAGTGGACTATTTGAAGGTCCCAGAGAGTTCCACTTTTGCATATGTAACTTTAAGAAAAGTGAGGAGCAGTACTGCACTTTCAAATTCTGGTGAAGAAGTTTGCATTTTTATTTCATTGTGTGGGAGATTGCAAGGCTTTCTTTTTCTTTCAGTGAACTAAGTGTCTTTTCCTTGATTCCCATTATTGTGAATAAGATAAATAGAATAGAAATAGTAGTACCGGGCACACAGGGAGCGTGTTGGAGATGTTAGCCGATGACTGAATGTGGAGTGTAAAATAAAATATACTCATAGTGAAAATACAAAATCGGATAATTAACAGAACTTAGTGGGAGAAAATAAGGAGTTTAATGAATTTTGCTACTAATGAGCTAAATTTCGAGAAGCCATTTTGCTTGGGTGATACTAGATACCTATGAGCATTGTGCTTTGTAAGAATGCTAGTATTTACATTAGATGTATCTTCTTTTCTGTAAGGTGCTGTTTGCTTCAGTGGTTTGGCAAATTTCTCTGAATACATTTTTAGATGAGTATTTGCTATTTTTGTTTAATATGTTTTTGATTTCAGAGAGAGGAGGGGAGAGGGAGAGAAAGATAGAAGCATTGATGAGAAACATTGATCAGCTGCCTCCTGCACTCCCCCTACTGGGGATGGAGCCTGCACCTAGGAATCTAACCACAACTTCCTGGTGCAAGGATGACACTCAACCAACTGAGCCACATGGGCGGGGCTGTATTTGCTATTGATTGCTCATCTCCTCTTAGGGTGAACCTAAATGAGCAACAGGAGATAGATGTTATCTATGGCAGCTGGTACAAATGACATGTCAAATGTCAAGCAATAGATCTTAACAGAATTAATCCAAATAAAAATTTAAGTGACCAGAAGAAATAGTTTGCCTTGGAATAAAGCATTTCCTAAGGTGACCATAATAAGCCTCCAGTCTCTCAGGCAACTGACCAAAGTGTCACTACTGACATGATGGAGCACCCAAGCATGAGAAATTAGTTAGGGGTCTGGGATGGAAAGGCCATGTTACTACATCAGGATCTGTTGGTGGGCTCTTAGTCTTTGTTTTTCAAGGTTACTGAATTCATATTAGTGATGCAGATGGGTTTTTGTGTTGCTAGACATTGAGTGAATTGTAAAAATGCTCATGAGAAATTAGACTGTTTTGTCTTAAAGGAATACTTTATTTTTCTTATTAATACAATTTTGATGTGAAACATTTTCTTTTGTGGAGTATACATTTAGACAGTAGTAAAAGGCAAAATGTTATTGTATTATTCTTATTTAAAAAAATAATTGTTTAACTGGGCTTGCAAAGATGACCATGTTTGAGTAGAAAAGTACTCTGTAATTTTGGACATGGTTTTTTATTTATTTAGTTTGAGGTACTTTTCAAAGTAAGATGTTTCATATATAAAATTTGAAACTTTGTTGGATGTATATAATGGTGTGTTTTTATTTATTTGTTTTAATCCTTACCTGAGGATATGTTTTTATTTATTTTTAGAGAGTGAGAGGAAGGGAAAAAGAGAGAGGGAGAAACATCAATGTGAGAGAGAAACTTTGATCCGCTGCCTCCCACAAGCGCCCTGACTGGGGATTGAACCCACAACCTAGGTGTGTGCCCTGAACCAGAATCGATCCTGCAACCTTCTTGGTGTATGGGGACAGCGCTCCAACCAACTGAGCCACCTGGCCAAGGCAGAGGTTTTTTTTTTTTTATGATACAATTTGGGAAGGAGATAAGGTACTGATTTCTATACAAATGTATGTAGAAAAACAACGAATAACTATGTTAAGTAATGTGCAGGAGGTGTTCAGTGAAAGTTTGAATAAAGTTTTGCAAAGACATTTTAGAAGAAGTGAATTCTGTGAAAAATATATTGATGCATTCTATTCAGTTCTTTACAGTGAGAACACAATCTGGACAGGGTCAGAAGTGGAGACTGAAGTTGTAAGAGAAAGGGGAAGAGAAGAAAGGCTATAGTAGTGCAAGGAGAAAAGCAGGAAGTAAGAATGAGGAATGAATTTTATTTTTTGAGGAGTATCTGGAAAAATAGAATCTATCAGAAAGACTAAGGAGACGAGGGACCTCTAAAGTAAATTCACACATCAGAATTAAAATAATAGTGCAAATCACGTCATGTGAACAATTGGCTTGGCTTTCAGTGTGTCTCTTTAAACAAAACATTTTATATGAATTTTTTAAAATGCCATTGATGATATGGAGTTTAATTTTAACCATCTTAGATAAATGCATTATAAAATTTGTGAGGTTTTGTGGGATTATTTTTTCCCCAGAATTCCCAATTTCAGTTGGTAAGGATTAGTTTTGGGAAGGCAGGAAACCTCTGCAGTTGATTGGTTGATTATAAAGTTGTTACATTTTATAGACATAAACTTATTGCTGAATATGAAGTGAAAACTGTGGTGATTCTATATAAAAAAATTAATACAGTGATATTGATGTCTAAATTTTAAAAATTGAATAAATTTATAAGTTAAATAACTATTTTTCAAGAGTTTATTCAGTTTAGGAGAGGGAACCAAAATTTGTACATAACTTCAACTTACTATTATCTAAAATGGAAAGTAGGCTTAACTTTCTTTTTTGTTTGCTTCTGTATATATATAAATATACATTTATTAACCCAACCTAGTTAAGTTGATATTATTTTTATCTAATCGTTCAGAACTTTTGTTTGGTTTGTGTGGAAATGGGGTTTACTGAAGATTCAAAGAATTTCCTAAGTTTCTACATTCATTTGCATACAGTAAGTTAGTGGCAGACATAGTTAATGTTCTTCAGGCACCACTTGTTTTTTGTTTTGTTTCTGATTTTTGTAGTGGTTCAAATTAAAATAAAAACAAAAACAAAACAAAACACCTCAGTCTTTTTTTAAAAAAATATATTTTATTGATTTTTTACAGAGAGGAAAGGAGAGGGATAGAGAGTTAGAAACATCAATGAGAGAGAAACATTGATCAGTTGCTTCCTGTACACCCTGTATTGGGAGTGTGCCCACAACCAAGGTACATGCCCTTGATTGGAATCGAACCTGGGACCCTTCAGTCCATAGGCTGACACTCTATCCACTGAGCTAAACCGATTAGGGTAGTGGTCGGCAAACTCATTAGTCAACAGAGCCAAATATTAACAGTACAATGATTGAAATTTCTTGAGAGCCAAATTTTTTAAACTTAAACTATATAGGTGGGTACATTGTTATTAACTTAATTAGGGTACACCTAAGGCTTAGGAAGAGCCACACTCAAGGGGCCAAAGAGCCGCATGTGGCTCGCGAGCCGCAGTTTGCCGACCATGGGGTTAGGGCAACACCTCAGTCTTATCTATTAAAGGAGACTGGTCAGCTTTGATGGAAACATTGTGTGTTAAGTTTCTTGTATTAAAAAGTACTGAGTGACTTGCCTCTTGGCCACCGACATGCCATCCAGACTGAGGAAGACCTGGAAACTTTGGGGCCATAGCCGCATCGGCAAGCAAAGGAAGCACCTGGGGAGCCAAGGTAATGCTGATGGCTTGCATCATCACAGGATCAACTTCAACAAATATTGAAAGTTGGATATGAGGCATTACCACTTAAAGAGGAACCAGAGCTTCTGCCCAACTGTCAACCTGGATAAACTATGGACCCTGGTCAGTGAGCAGACACGGGTAAAGGCTGCCAAAAGCAAGACTGGAGCTGCTCCTATCATTGATGTGGTGCGATCGGGCTACTACAAAGTTCTGGGGAAGGGAAAGCTCCCAAAGCAGCCTGTCATCGTGAAGGCCAAGTTCTTCAGAAGAGCTGAGGAGAAGATTAAGGGTGTTGGTGGGGACTGTGTCCTGGTAGCTTCAAGCTACATGGAGGGAAGTTCATTAAAATGTCCACAAGTGAAAAAAAAAAGTACAGAGTGGTATTAATTAATAATTAATTGTATTTTTATGTATCTTTTGAGGAGGTTTGCTTTCTATGTATGACTTAGTTTCTCTTTTCCCCTTTGTATATTTAAAAGACCTCTAAATCTCTCCATTGTAGTTGAACAAGGCAACCAAAGTGTTAACCTTAATTAAATCTGAGGAAATTCCTAAATTAATATTCCTTGCATTTCTGAAAACAATTATGAACTAGCCTTTTTTCTAAATCTTAATTCTTATGGTATGCTTTATGGTATTTTCCAGAAGTATATCAGTTTAGGTATGCTTCCCTTCACTTTGTTTATCTTGGTATATATTATTGTTACACCCAAGTATTGCTTAAAATTGACTATGAATTGTAAATGAGTTGATGTGAAATCTGAAAAGTGTCAGTGTTCTATATATTATGTAAGGTTCTATTATTAGAAAACATTAAGTTCTAAATTATACCAATAGCTTTAGTCATATCCAAATGTATTTCTCACTATCTTAAAATGATTAAATATAAAATACAAGGCAAAATGTCAAGTCCTATTCTGATAGAATAACAAAGCAAAATGTTCCATATGCTAAAAAAACAGGTAAGAGTGCTTGCATATATAAATTATTATGCTATTGATTCTCTTTTCTTCCTGAAGGTATTTGAAAACCACTGGGCTAGATGATGTCTAAATTCCCTTCCAGTTCTAAAATTACACAACTTTAATTATTGGCTTTACAGCTTAGGTACTGCCTCTAATGGGTATAGGGTTTAGAGAATACTTGCTGTTTTAATAAGTTTGTAGAAACTTGTTTTTCAGAAATAAGGAAAACTGACTTTGAGGCTTTCATGTTTTGAAGTACAACTTCTTATAAACCTACTTCAGACAGTAGATGCAGTTCTTGTTTCAAGGAAGGCAGAATGGTGTCGGTTAGGGGCAATCAGGCTGGCAGGCAGAAGTGGTTAGGGGCAGGCAGGCAGGTGAGCAGTTAAGAGCCAGCAGTCCTGGATTGCAAGAGGGATGTCTGACTGACGGTTTAGGCTCGATCCCACAGACATCCACCGAGGGGTCCCAGATTGGAGAGGGTGCAGGCCGGGCTGAGGGACACCCTTCCTCCCCACCCCCTGTGCACAAATTTCGTGCACTGGGCCACTGATATATCCTATCTAATAAAAGAGAAACATGGTAATTGGCGTACGACCGCTACCCTTCCCATTGGCTAATCAGGGAAATATGCAAATTAACTGCCAGCCAAGATGGCGGCCGGCAGCCAGGCAGCTTGAAACTAACATGAGCCTTGCTTGCTTCAGTGACGGAGGACTCCAACGTTCCCCGCCTGCCGCTGCAGGCCTCTGAGCTGCAACTCTAAGCAACTATGTAACAAATATAGAAGCTAAACAAAACCCCAGAAACCAGCTTTAGTCCCGGGCTTCAGCCAGCAGAATCGCAACATTGTAAGCAAAGGCCAGAAACCTACTTTCAGCAGCAGAGGCCTAAGAGCTGGAGCCAAGCCTCAGAGCTAAAGCTGGCCCAGAATAAAAAAAATAAAAGAAAAAAAGGAGCGGTTGGGAGCTTCAGTCAACCCCAGCCTGAAAACAGCCCTCAGCCCCTCACCCAGACTGGCCAGGCACCCCAGTGGGGACCCCCACCCTGAAGGGTGTGTGACCAGCTGCAAACAGCCATCATCCCCTCACCCAGGCTGACCAGGCACCCCAGTGGGGACCCCCCACCCTGAAGGATGTGTGACCAGCTACAAACAGCCATCATCCCCTCACCCAGGCTGGCCAGGCACCCCAGTAGGGACCCCCACCCTGATCCAGGACACCCTTCAGGGCAAACCAGCTGGCACCCACCCATGCACCAGGCGTCTACCCTATATAGTAAAAGGGTAATATGCCTCCCAGCACCGGGATCAGCAGAGCCGCGAGGCCTCCTGGCAGCAGGATCAGCGTGACAGGGGACAGCGCCCAAACCCCCTGATCGCCCTGAGGCTCTGTGTGTGACAAGGGGCGGAGCCACAACCTCCCTATCAGCCCTGCTCTGTTCCTCACAGGGGAAGGTGCCCAACCCCCTGATCAGCCCTGCTCTGTGCCTGATAGAGGGGAGCTCCCCAACCCCCTGATCGCCCTGCGGCTCTGTGTGTGACAGGGTGCGGCGCCCCAACCCCTGATCGGCCGTGCTCTGTGTGTGACAGGGTGCGGCGCCCCAACCCCTGATCGGCCCTGCTCTGTGTGTGACAGGGTGCGGCACCCCAACCCACCTCCCCACTCCCCCACGGCCCCTGCTCTGTGTGTAACGGGGTAGAGCCATAACCTCCCCATCGGCCCTGCCCTGAGTGTGAGAATGGCGGCGCCCCAACCCCCTGATCGGCCCTGCTCTGTGGGTGATAGAGGGCGGCGCCCCAATCCCCTGATGGGCCCTGCTCTGTGCGTGACAGGGGGCAGCGCCCCAACCCCCTGATTGGCCCTGCTCTGTGCGTGACAGGGTACAGAGCCCCAACCCCCCTGATGGGCCCTGCTCTGTGAGTGACAGGGGGCAGTGCCCCAACTCCCTGATTGGCCCTGCTCTGTGCGTGACAGGGGGTGGCGCCGCAACCTCCCCATCGACCCTGCCTTGAGTGTGACAGGGGACGGTGCCCCAACCCCCCAATCGGCCCTACCCTGAGTGTGACTGAGGGTGGTATCACAACCTCCCGATCGCCCTGCTCTGTGCATGACAGGAGGTGATGCCCCAACTCCCCAATCGGCCCTACTCTGAGCCTGACCAGGGGCTGCACCTAGGGATTGGGCCTGCCCTCTGCCACCCAGGAGCAGGCCTAAACCAGCAGGGCGTTATCTCCCGAGGGGTCCCAGACTGCGAAAGGGCACAGGCCGGGCTGAGGGACCCCCCTCCTCCCCGAGTGCACAAATTTTTGTGCACCGGGCCTCTAGTATATATATATAAAAAGCTAATATGCAAAGTGTCCCCATGGGAGTTCAATTGGGAGACCGGGAGTTCTATTGCTCACTCTGACGGGTGCTGACCACCAGGGGGCAGTGCAGAATGAAGGAAGGCCCCGGCCAGCAGCCAGGGAAGGGAGGCCCTGGCCGGGAGCCAGAAGGCCCTGATCGGCGGCCATGCCTAGGGACCCTACCCATGCATGAATTTTGTGTACCGAGCTTCTAGTAATGTAATAAACTCCCATGTAATCATCACCTAGTTTCAACAGT